>NW_028241122.1:0-448000 GCF_964263255.1 Lissotriton vulgaris | reverse complement strand
TAGTTGACAAAGTCATAATTCACATTCAACAGTCATTTAGAGTCAAAAGATTAAATGTTGAAATTTCATCATTATAGACCATTTTGGGATTGTTCGACAGGTACGGAGTCATCGTTTTTTATCCGAAAATGGATTTTTTGGACTGTACCAAAAATGATTCAATATGTCAATTGGATTGTGCCTCATGTTGAATAACCACTTTTTAAACCCTCACAGTGACCAAAATTGTCATTTTTACAGAGTTTTACTTACTCAAAAGCTTCAATTTTGACCCGTTTCAGGCACAGAAATGACTTTAAACACACTTATTCTAGTTAACAAAGTCATAATTCACATCCAACAGTCATTTAGAGTCAAAAGATTAAATGTTGAAATTTCATCCATATTGACCATTTTGGGATCGTTCAACAGGTCCGTAGTCATCGTTTTTCATCCGAAAATTGATTTTTTGGACTGTACCAAAAATGATTCAAAATGTCGATTGGATCGTGCATCATGTTGAATAACCACTTTATAAACCCTCACAGTGACCAGAATTGCCATTTTTACAGAGTTGGGCTTACTCAAAAGCTTCAATTTTGACCCGTTTCAGGCACAGAAATGACTTTAAACACACTTATTTTAGTTGACAAAATCATAATTCACATCGAACAGTAATTTAGAGTCAAAAGATTAAATGTTAAAATGTCATCATTATAGACCATTTTGGGATCGTTCGACAGGTCCGGAGTCATCGTTTTTCATCCGAAAATTGATTTTTTGGACTGTACCAAAAATGATTCAAAATGTCGATTGGATCGTGCATCATGTTGAATAACCACTTTATAAACCCTCACAGTGACCAGAATTGCCATTTTTACAGAGTTGGGCTTACTCAAAAGCTTCAATTTTGACCCGTTTCCGGCACAGAAATGACTTCAAACACACTTATTCTAGTTAACAAAGTCATAATTCACATCCAACAGTCATTTAGAGTCAAAAGATTAAATGTTGAAATTTCATCCATATTGACCATTTTGGGATCGATCGACAGGTCCGGAGTCATCGTTTTTCATCCGAAAATTGATTTTTTGGACTGTACCAAAAATGATTCAAAATGTCAATTGGATCATGCCTCAGGTTGAATAACCACTTTTTAAACCTTCACAGTGACCAAAATTGCCATTTTTACAGAGTTTTACTTACTCAAAAGCTTCAATTTTGACCCGTTTCAGGCACAGAAATGACTTTAAACACACTTATTCTAGTTAACAAAGTCATAATTCATATCCAACAGTCATTTAGAGTCAAAAGATTAAATGTTGAAATGTCATCATTATAGACCATTTTGGGATCGTTCGACAGGTCCGGAGTCATCGTTTTTCATCCGAAAATTGATTTTTTGGACTGTACCAAAAATGATTCAAAATGTCAATTGGATCGTGCATCATGTTGAATAACCACTTTATAAACCCTCACAGTGACCAGAATTGCCATTTTTACAGAGTTGGGCTTACTCAAAAGCTTCCCTTTTGACCCGTTTCAGGCACAGAAATGACTTTAAACACACTTATTTTAGTTGACAAAGTCATAATTCACATCCAACAGTCATTTAGAGTCAAAAGATTAAATGTTGAAATTTCATCCATATTGACCATTTTGGGATCGTTCGACAGGTCCGGAGTCATCGTTTTTCATCAGAAAATTGATTTTTTGGACTGTACCAAAAATGATTCAAAATGTCAATTGGATCATGCCTCATGTTGAATAACCACTTTTTAAACCCTCACAGGGACCAAAATTGCCATTTTTACAGAGTTTTGCTTACTCAAAAGCTTCAAATTTGACCCGTTTCAGGCACAGAAATGACTTTAAACACACTTATTTTAGTTGACAAAGTCATAATTCACATCCAACAGTAATTTAGAGTCAAAAGATAAAATGTTAAAATTTCATCATTATAGACCATTTTGGGATCGTTCGACAGGTCCGGAGTCATCGTTTTTCATCCGAAAATTGATTTTTTGGACTGTACCAAAAATGATTCAAAATGTCAATTGGATCGTGCCTCTTGTTGAATAACCACTTTTTAAACACTCACAGTGACCAAAATTGCCATTTTTACAGAGTTTTGCTTACTCAAAAGCTTCCATTTTGACCCGTTTCAGGCACAGACATGAATTTAAACACACTTATTCTAGTTGACAAAGTCATAATTCACATCCAACAGTCATTTAGAGTCAAAAGATTAAATGTTGAAATTTCATCATTATAGACCATTTTAGAATTGTTCGACAGGTCCGGAGTCATCGTTTTTTATCCGAAAATGGATTTTTTGGACTGTACCAAAAATGATTCAATATGTCAATTGGATCGTGCCTCATGTTGAATAACCACTTTTTAAACCCTCACAGTGACCAAAATTGCCATTTTTACAGAGTTTTACTTACTCAAAAGCTTCAATTTTGACCCGTTTCAGGCACAGAAATGACTTTAAACACACCTATTTTAGTTGACAAAGTCACAATTCACATCCAACAGTCATTTAGAGTCAAAAGATTAAATGTTGAAATTTCATCCATATTGACCATTTTGGGATCGTTCGACAGGTCCGGAGTCATCGTTTTTCATCCGAAAATTGATTTTTTGGACTGTACCAAAAATGATTCAAAATGTCAATTAGATCATGCCTCATGTTGAATAACCACTTTTTAAACCCTCACAGTGACCAAAATTGCCATTTTTACAGAGTTTTGCTTACTCAAAAGCTTAAATTTTGACCCGTTTCAGGTACAGAAATGACTTTAAACACACTTATTTTAGTTGACAAAGTCATAATTCACACCCAACAGTCATTTAGAGTCAAAAGATTAAATGTTGAAATTTCATCATTATAGACCATTTTGGGATCGTTCGACAGGTCCGGAGTCATCGTTTTTTATCTGAAAATGGATTTTTTGGACTGTACCAAAAATGATTCAATATGTCAATTGGATCGTGCCTCATGTTGAATAACCACTTTTTAAACCCTCACAGTGACCAAAATTGCTATTTTTACAGAGTTTTGCTTACTCAAAAGCTTCAATTTTGACCCGTTTCAGGCACAGAAATGACTTTAAACACACTTATTTTAGTTGACAAAGCCATAATTCACATTCAACAGTCATTTAGAGTCAAAAGATTAAATGTTAAAATTTCATCATTATAGACCATTTTGGGAACGTTCGACAGGTCCGGAGTCATCGTTTTTCATCCGAAAATTGATTTTTTGGACTGTACCAAAAATGATTCAAAATGTCAAGTGGATCATGCCTCATGTTGAATAACCACTTTTTAAACCCTCACAGTGACCAAAATTGCCATTTTTACAGAGTTTTGCTTACTCAAAAGCTTCAATTTTGACCCGTTTCAGGCACAGAAATGACTTTAAACACACTTATTCTAGTTAACAAAGTCATAATTCAAATCCAACAGTCATTTAGAGTCAAAAGATTAAATGTTGAAATTTCATCCATATTGACCATTTTGGGATCGTTCAACAGGTCCGGAGTCATCGTTTTTCATCCGAAAATTGATTTTTTGGACTGTACCAAAAATGATTCAAAATGTCAATTGGATCATGCCTCATGTTGAATAACCACTTTTTAAACCCTCACAGTGACCAAAATTGCCATTTTTACAGAGTTTTGCTTACTCAAAAGCTTCCATTTTGACCCGTTTCAGGCACAGAAATGACTTTAAACACACCTATTTTAGTTGACAAAGTCATAATTCACATCCAACAGTCATTTAGAGTCAAAAGATTAAATGTTGAAATTTCATCCATATTGACCATTTTGGGATCGTTCGACAGGTCCGGAGTCATCGTTTTTCATCTGAAAATTGATTTTTTGGACTGTACCAAAAATGATTCAAAATGTCAATTGGATCGTGCAACATGTTGAATAACCACTTTATAAACCCTCACAGTGACCAAAATTGCCATTTTTACAGAGTTGGGCTTACTCAAAAGCTTCCATTTTGACCCGTTTCAGGCACAGAAATGACTTTAAACACACTTATTTTAGTTGACAAAGTCATAATTCACATCCAACAGTCATTTAGAGTCAAAAGATTAAATGTTGAAATTTCATCCATATTGACCATTTTGGGATCGTACGACAGGTCCGGAGTCATCGTTTTTCATCAGAAAATTGATATTTTGTACTGTACCAAAAATGATTCAAAATGTCAATTGGATCATGCCTCATGTTGAATAACCACTTTTTAAACCCTCACAGTGACGAAAATTGACATTTTTACAGAGGTTTGCTTACTCAACAGCTTCAATTTTGACCCATTTCAGGCACAGAAATGACTTTAAACACACTTATTTTAGTTGACAAAGTCATAATTAACATCCAACAGTCATTTAGAGTCAAAAGATTAAATGTTAAAATTTCATCATTATAGACCATTTTGGGATCGTTCGACAGGTCCGGAGTCATCGTTTTTCATCAGAAAATTGATATTTTGTACTGTACCAAAAATGATTCAAAATGTCAATTGGATCATGCCTCATGTTGAATAACCACTTTTTAAACCCTCACAGTGACCAAAATTGCCATTTTTACAGAGTTTTGCTTACTCAAAAGCTTCCATTTTGACCCGTTTCAGGCACAGAAATGACTTTAAACACACTTATTTTAGTTGACAAAGTCATAATTCACATCCAACAGTCATTTAGAGTCAAAAGATTAAATTTTAAAATTTCATCCATATTGACCATTTTGGGATCGTTCGACAGGTCCGGAGTCATCGTTTTTCATCCGAAAATTTATTTTTTGGACTGTACCAAAAATGATTCAAAATGTCAATTGGATCGTGCCTCAGGTTGAATAACCACTTTTTAAACACTCACAGTGACCAAAATTGCCATTTTTACAGAGGTTTGCTTACTCAAAAGCTTCAATTTTGACCCGTTTCAGGCACAGACATGAATTTAAACACACTTATTCTAGTTGACAAAGTCATAATTCACATCCAACAGTCATTTAGAGTCAAAAGATTAAATGTTAAAATTTCATCATTATAGACCATTTTGGGATCGTTCGACAGGTCCGGAGTCATCGTTTTTCATCCGAAAATTGATTTTTTGGACTGTACCAAAAATGATTCAAAATGTCAATTGGATCATGCCTCATGTTGAATAACCACTTTTTAAACCATCATAGTGACCAAAATTGCCATTTTTACAGAGTTTTGCTTACTCAAAAGCTTCCATTTTGACACGTTTCAGGCACAGAAATGATTTTAAACACACTTATTCTAGTTGACAAAGTCATAATTCACACCCAACAGTCATTTAGAGTCAAAAGATTAAATGTTGAAATTTCATCATTATAGACCATTTTGGGATCGTTCGACAGGTCCGGAGTCATCGTTTTTATCCGAAAATGGATTTTTTGGACTGTACCAAAAATGATTCAATATGTCAATTGGATCGTGCCTCATGTTGAATAACCACTTTTTAAACCCTCACAGTGACCAAAATTGCCATTTTTACAGAGTTTTGCTCACTCAAAAGCTTCAATTTTGACCCGTTTCAGGCACAGAAATGACTTTAAACACACTTATTTTAGTTGACAAAGTCATAATTCACATCCAACAGTAATTTAGAGTCAAAAGATTAAATGTTAAAATGTCATCATTATAGACCATTTTGGGATCGTTCGACAGGTCCGGAGTCATCGTTTTTCATCCGAAAATTGATTTTTTGGACTGTACCAAAAATGATTCAAAATGTCAATTGGATCATGCCTCATGTTGAATAACCACTTTTTAAACCCTCACAGTGACCAAAATTGCCATTTTTACAGAGTTTTGCTTACTCAAAAGCTTCAATTTTGACCCGTTTCCGGCACAGAAATGACTTTAAACACACTTATTCTAGTTAACAAAGTCATAATTCACATCCAACAGTCATTTAGAGTCAAAAGATTAAATGTTGAAATTTCATCCATATTGACCATTTTGGGATCGATCGACAGGTCCGGAGTCATCGTTTTTCATCCGAAAATTGATTTTTTGGACTGTACCAAAAATGATTCAAAATGTCAATTGGATCATGCCTCAGGTTGAATAACCACTTTTTAAACCTTCACAGTGACCAAAATTGCCATTTTTACAGAGTTGTACTTACTCAAAAGCTTCAATTTTGACCCGTTTCAGGCACAGAAATGACTTTAAACACACTTATTCTAGTTAACAAAGTCATAATTCACATCCAACAGTCATTTAGAGTCAAAAGATTAAATGTTGAAATTTCATCCATATTGACCATTTTGGGATCGTTCAACAGGTCCGGAGTCATCGTTTTTCATCCGAAAATTGATTTTTTGGACTGTATTAAAAATGATTCAAAATGTCAATTGGATCATGCCTCATGTTGAATAACCACTTTTTAAACCCTCACAGTGACCAAAATTGCCATTTTTACAGAGTTTTGCTTACTCAAAAGCTTCCATTTTGACCCGTTTCAGGCACAGAAATGACTTTAAACACACCTATTTTAGTTGACAAAGTCACAATTCACATCCAACAGTCATTTAGAGTCAAAAGATTAAATGTTGAAATTTCATCCATATTGACCATTTTGGGATCGTTCGACAGGTCCGGAGTAATCGTTTTTCATCCGAAAATTGATTTTTTGGACTGTACCAAAAATGATTCAAAACGTCAATTGGATCGTGCATCATGTTGAATAACCACTTTATAAACCCTCACAGTGACCAGAATTGCCATTTTTACAGAGTTGGGCTTACTCAAAAGCTTCCCTTTTGACCCGTTTCAGGCACAGAAATGACTTTAAACACACTTATTTTAGTTGACAAAGTCATAATTCACATCCAACAGTCATTTAGAGTCAAAAGATTAAATGTTGAAATTTCATCCATATTGACCATTTTGGGATCGTTCGACAGGTCCGGAGTCATCGTTTTTCATCCGAAAATTTATTTTTTGGACTGTACCAAAAATGATTCAAAATGTCAATTGGATCGTGCCTCATGTTGAATAACCACTTTTTAAACCCTCACAGTGACCAAAATTGCCATTTTTACAGAGTTTTGCTTATTCAAAAGCTTCCATTTTGACCCGTTTCAGGCACAGAAATGACTTTAAACACACTTATTTTAGTTGACAAAGTCATAATTCACACCCAACAGTCATTTAGAGTCAAAAGATTAAATGTTGAAATTTCATCATTATAGACCATTTTGGGATCGTTTGACAGGTCCGGAGTCATCGTTTTTTATCTGAAAATGGATTTTTTGGAGTGTACCAAAAATGATTCAATATGTCAATTGGATCGTGCCTCATGTTGAATAACCACTTTTTAAACCCTCACAGTGACCAAAATTGCCATTTTTACAGAGTTTTGCTTACTCAAAATCTTCAATTTTGACTCGTTTCAGGCACAGAAATGACTTTAAACACACTTATTTTAGTTAACAAAGTCATAATTCACATCCAACAGTCATTTAGAGTCAACAGATTAAATGTTAAAATTTCATCATTATAGACCATTTTGGGATCGTTCGACAGGTCCGGAGTCATCGTTTTAAATCCGAAAATTGATTTTTTGGACTGTACCAAAAATGATTCAAAATGTCAATTGGATCATGCCTCATGTTGAATAACCACTTTTTAAACCATCATAGTGACCAAAATTGCCATTTTTACAGAGTTTTGCTTACTCAAAAGCTTCCATTTTGACACGTTTCAGGCACAGAAATGATTTTAAACACACTTATTCTAGTTGACAAAGTCATAATTCACACCCAACAGTCATTTAGAGTCAAAAGATTAAATGTTGAAATTTCATCATTATAGACCATTTTGGGATCGTTCGACAGGTCCGGAGTCATCGTTTTTTATCCGAAAATGGATTTTTTGGACTGTACCAAAAATGATTCAATATGTCAATTGGATCGTGCCTCATGTTGAATAACCACTTTTTAAACCCTCACAGTGACCAAAATTGCCATTTTTACAGAGTTTTGCTTACTCAAAAGCTTCCATTTTGACCCGTTTCAGGCACAGAAATGACTTTAAACACACCTATTTTAGTTGACAAAGTCACAATTCACATCCAACAGTCATTTAGAGTCAAAAGATTAAATGTTGAAATTTCATCCATATTGACCATTTTGGGATCGTTCGACAGGTCCGGAGTAATCGTTTTTCATCCGAAAATTGATTTTTTGGACTGTACCAAAAATGATTCAAAACGTCAATTGGATCGTGCATCATGTTGAATAACCACTTTATAAACCCTCACAGTGACCAGAATTGCCATTTTTACAGAGTTGGGCTTACTCAAAAGCTTCCCTTTTGACCCGTTTCAGGCACAGAAATGACTTTAAACACACTTATTTTAGTTGACAAAGTCATAATTCACATCCAACAGTCATTTAGAGTCAAAAGATTAAATGTTGAAATTTCATCCATATTGACCATTTTGGGATCGTTCGACAGGTCCGGAGTCATCGTTTTTCATCCGAAAATTTATTTTTTGGACTGTACCAAAAATGATTCAAAATGTCAATTGGATCGTGCCTCATGTTGAATAACCACTTTTTAAACCCTCACAGTGACCAAAATTGCCATTTTTACAGAGTTTTGCTTATTCAAAAGCTTCCATTTTGACCCGTTTCAGGCACAGAAATGACTTTAAACACACTTATTTTAGTTGACAAAGTCATAATTCACACCCAACAGTCATTTAGAGTCAAAAGATTAAATGTTGAAATTTCATCATTATAGACCATTTTGGGATCGTTTGACAGGTCCGGAGTCATCGTTTTTTATCTGAAAATGGATTTTTTGGAGTGTACCAAAAATGATTCAATATGTCAATTGGATCGTGCCTCATGTTGAATAACCACTTTTTAAACCCTCACAGTGACCAAAATTGCCATTTTTACAGAGTTTTGCTTACTCAAAATCTTCAATTTTGACTCGTTTCAGGCACAGAAATGACTTTAAACACACTTATTTTAGTTAACAAAGTCATAATTCACATCCAACAGTCATTTAGAGTCAACAGAATAAATGTTAAAATTTCATCATTATTGACCATTTTGGGATCGTTCGACAGGTCCGGAGTCATCGTTTTAAATCCGAAAATTGATTTTTTGGACTGTACCAAAAATGATTCAAAATGTCAATTGGATCATGCCTCATGTTGAATAACCACTTTTTAAACCATCATAGTGACCAAAATTGCCATTTTTACAGAGTTTTGCTTACTCAAAAGCTTCCATTTTGACACGTTTCAGGCACAGAAATGATTTTAAACACACTTATTCTAGTTGACAAAGTCATAATTCACACCCAACAGTCATTTAGAGTCAAAAGATTAAATGTTGAAATTTCATCATTATAGACCATTTTGGGATCGTTCGACAGGTCCGGAGTCATCGTTTTTTATCCGAAAATGGATTTTTTGGACTGTACCAAAAATGATTCAATATGTCAATTGGATCGTGCCTCATGTTGAATAACCACTTTTTAAACCCTCACAGTGACCAAAATTGCCATTTTTACAGAGTTTTGCTTACTCAAAAGCTTCAATTTTGACCCGTTTCAGGCACAGAAATGACTTTAAACACTCTTATTTTAGTTGACAAAGTCATAATTCACATCCAACAGTAATTTAGAGTCAAAAGATTAAATGTTAAAATGTCATCATTATAGACCATTTTGGAATCGTTCAACAGGTCCGGAGTCATCGTTTTTCATCCGAAAATTGATTTTTTTAGACTGTACCAAAAATGATTCAAAATGTCAATTGGATCGTGCCTCATGTTGAATAACCACTTTTTAAACCCTCACAGTGACCAAAATTGCCATTTTTACAGAGTTTTGCTTACTCAAAAGCTTCCATTTTGACCCGTTTCAGGCACAGAAATAACTTTAAACACACTTATTTTAGTTGACAAAGTCATAATTCACATCCAACAGTCATTTAGAGTCAAAAGATTAAATGTTAAAATTTCATCCATATTGACCATTTTGGGATCGTTCGACAGGTCCGGAGTCATCGTGTTTCATCCGAGAATTTATTTTTTGGACTGTACCAAAAATGATTCAAAATGTCAATTGGATCGTGCCTCATGTTGAATAACCACTTTTTAAACCCTCACAGTGACCAAAATTGCCATTTTTACAGAGTTTTGCTTACTCAAAAGCTTCAATTTTGACCCGTTTCAGGCACAGAAATGACTTTAAACACACTTATTTTAGTTGACAAAGTCATAATTCACACCCAACAGTCATTTAGAGTCAAAAGATTAAATGTTGACATTTCATCATTATAGACCATTTTGGGATCGTTTGACAGGTCCGGAGTCATCGTTTTTCATCCGAAAATTGATTTTTTTGGACTGTACCAAAAATGATTCAAAATGTCAATTGGATCATGCCTCATGTTGAATAACCACTTTTTAAACCCTCACAGTGACCAAAATTGCCATTTTTACAGAGTTTTGCTTACTCAAAAGCTTCAATTTTGACTCGTTTCAGGCACAGAAATGACTTTAAACACACTTATTCTAGTTAACAAAGTCATAATTCACATCCAACAGTCATTTAGAGTCAACAGATTAAATGTTAAAATGTCATCATTATAGACCATTTTGGGATCGTTCGACAGGTCCGGAGTCATCGTTTTTCATCCGAAAATTGATTTTTTGGACTGTACCAAAAATGATTCAAAATGTCAATTGGATCATGCCTCATGTTGAATAACCACTTTTTAAACCCTCACAGTGACCAAAATTGCCATTTTTACAGAGTTTTGCTTACTCAAAAGCTTCCATTTTGACCCGTTTCAGGCACAGAAATGACTTTAAACACACTTATTTTAGTTGACAAAGTCATAATTCAAATCCAACAGTCATTTAGAGTCAAAAGATTAAATGTTGAAATTTCATCCATATTGACCATTTTGGGATCGTTCAACAGGTCCGGAGTCATCGTTTTTCATCCGAAAATTGATTTTTTGGACTGTACCAAAAATGATTCAAAATGTCAATTGGATCATGCCTCATGTTGAATAACCACTTTTTAAACCCTCACAGTGACCAAAATTGCCATTTTTACAGAGTTTTGCTTACTCAAAAGCTTCCATTTTGACACGTTTCAGGCACAGAAATGATTTTAAACACACTTATTCTAGTTGACAAAGTCATAATTCACATTCAACAGTCATTTAGAGTCAAAAGATTAAATGTTAAAATGTCATCATTATAGACCATTTTGGGATCGTTCGTTTTTTATCCGAAAATTGATTTTTTGGACTGTACCAAAAATGATTCAAAATGTCAATTGGATCATGCCTCATGTTGAATAACCACTTTTTAAACCCTCACAGTGACCAAAATTGCCATTTTTACAGAGTTTTGCTTACTCAAAAGCTTCAATTTTGACCCGTTTCCGGCACAGAAATGACTTTAAACACACTTATTCTAGTTAACAAAGTCATAATTCACATCCAACAGTCATTTAGAGTCAAAAGATTAAATGTTGAAATTTCATCCATATTGACCATTTTGGGATCGATCGACAGGTCCGGAGTCATCGTTTTTCATCCGAAAATTGATTTTTTGGACTGTACCAAAAATGATTCAAAATGTCAATTGGATCATGCCTCAGGTTGAATAACCACTTTTTAAACCTTCACAGTGACCAAAATTGCCATTTTTACAGAGTTTTACTTACTCAAAAGCTTCAATTTTGACCCGTTTCAGGCACAGAAATGACTTTAAACACACTTATTCTAGTTAACAAAGTCATAATTCACATCCAACAGTCATTTAGAGTCAAAAGATTAAATGTTGAAATTTCATCCATATTGACCATTTTGGGATCGTTCAACAGGTCCGGAGTCATCGTTTTTCATCCGAAAATTGATTTTTTGGACTGTACCAAAAATGATTCAAAATGTCAATTGGATCATGCCTCATGTTGAATAACCACTTTTTAAACCCTCACAGTGACCAAAATTGCCATTTTTACAGAGTTTTGCTTACTCAAAAGCTTCCATTTTGACCCGTTTCAGGCACAGAAATGACTTTAAACACACCTATTTTAGTTGACAAAGTCACAATTCACATCCAACAGTCATTTAGAGTCAAAAGATTAAATGTTGAAATTTCATCCATATTGACCATTTTGGGATCGTTCGACAGGTCCGGAGTCATCGTTTTTCATCCGAAAATTGATTTTTTGGACTGTACCAAAAATGATTCAAAATGTCAATTGGATCGTGCATCATGTTGAATAACCACTTTATAAACCCTCACAGTGACCAGAATTGCCATTTTTACAGAGTTGGGCTTACTCAAAAGCTTCCCTTTTGTCCCGTTTCAGGCACAGAAATGACTTTAAACACACTTATTTTAGTTGACAAAGTCATAATTCATATCCAACAGTCATTTAGAGTCAAAAGATTAAATGTTGAAATTTCATCCATATTGACCATTTTGGGATCGTTCGACAGGTCCGGAGTCATCGTTTTTCATCAGAAAATTGATTTTTTGGACTGTACCAAAAATGATTCAAAATGTCAATTGGATCATGCCTCATGTTGAATAACCACTTTTTAAACCCTCACAGGGACCAAAATTGCCATTTTTACAGAGTTTTGCTTACTCAAAAGCTTCAAATTTGACCCGTTTCAGGCACAGAAATGACTTTAAACACACTTATTTTAGTTGACAAAGTCATAATTCACATCCAACAGTCATTTAGAGTCAAAAGATTAAATGTTGAAATTTCATCCATATTGACCATTTTGGGATCGTTTGACAGGTCCGGAGTCATCGTGTTTCATCCGAAAATTTATTTTTTGGACTGTACCAAAAATGATTCAAAATGTCAATTGGATCGTGCCTCATGTTGAATAACCACTTTTTAAACCCTCACAGTGACCAAAATTGCCATTTTTACAGAGTTTTGCTTATTCAAAAGCTTCCATTTTGACCCGTTTCAGGCACAGAAATGACTTTAAACACACTTATTTTAGTTGACAAAGTCATAATTCACACCCAACAGTCATTGAGAGTCAAAAGATTAAATGTTGAAATTTCATCCATATTGACCATTTTGGGATCGTTCGACAGGTCCGGAGTCATCGTTTTTCATCAGAAAATTGATTTTTTGGACTGTACCAAAAATGATTCAAAATGTCAATTGGATCATGCCTCATGTTGAATAACCACTTTTTAAACCCTCACAGTGACCAAAATTGCCATTTTTACAGAGTTTTGCTTACTCAAAAGCTTCCATTTTGACCCGTTTCAGGCACAGAAATGACTTTAAACACACTTATTTTAGTTGACAAAGTCATAATTCAAATCCAACAGTCATTTAGAGTCAAAAGATTAAATGTTGAAATTTCATCCATATTGACCATTTTGGGATCGTTCAACAGGTCCGGAGTCATCGGTTTTCATCCGAAAATTGATTTTTTGGACTGTACCAAAAATGATTCAAAATGTCAATTGGATCATGCCTCATGTTGAATACCCACTTTTTAAACCCTCACAGTGACCAAAATTGCAATTTTTACAGAGTTTTGCTTACTCAAAAGCTTCAATTTTGACTCGTTTCAGGCACAGAAATGACTTTAAACACACTTATTCTAGTTAACAAAGTCATAATTCACATCCAACAGTCATTTAGAGTCAACAGATTAAATGTTAAAATTTCATCATTATAGACCATTTTGGGATCGTTCGACAGGTCCGGAGTCATCGTTTTTCATCCGAAAATTGATTTTTTGGACTGTACCAAAAATGATTCAAAATGTCAATTGGATCATGCCTCATGTTGAATAACCACTTTTTAAACCATCATAGTGACCAAAATTGCCATTTTTACAGAGTTTTGCTTACTCAAAAGCTTCCATTTTGACACGTTTCAGGCACAGAAATGATTTTAAACACACTTATTCTAGTTGACAAAGTCATAATTCACACCCAACAGTCATTTAGAGTCAAAAGATTAAATGTTGAAATTTCATCCATATTGACCATTTTGGGATCGATCGACAGGTCCGGAGTCATCGTTTTTCATCCGAAAATTGATTTTTTGGACTGTACCAAAAATGATTCAAAATGTCAATTGGATCATGCCTCATGTTGAATAACCACTTTTTAAACCCTCACAGGGACCAAAATTGCCATTTTTACAGAGTTTTGCTTACTCAAAAGCTTCAAATTTGACCCGTTTCAGGCACAGAAATGACTTTAAACACACTTATTTTAGTTGACAAAGTCATAATTCACATCCAACAGTCATTTAGAGTCAAAAGATTAAATGTTGAAATTTCATCCATATTGACCATTTTGGGATCGTTTGACAGGTCCGGAGTCATCGTGTTTCATCCGAAAATTTATTTTTTGGACTGTACCAAAAATGATTCAAAATGTCAATTGGATCGTGCCTCATGTTGAATAACCACTTTTTAAACCCTCACAGTGACCAAAATTGCCATTTTTACAGAGTTTTGCTTATTCAAAAGCTTCCATTTTGACCCGTTTCAGGCACAGAAATGACTTTAAACACACTTATTTTAGTTGACAAAGTCATAATTCACACCCAACAGTCATTGAGAGTCAAAAGATTAAATGTTGAAATTTCATCATTATAGACCATTTTGGGATCGTTTGACAGGTCCGGAGTCATCGTTTTTTATTTGAAAATGGATTTTTTGGACTGTACCAAAAATGATTCAATATGTCAATTGGATCGTGCCTCATGTTGAATAACCACTTTTTAAACCCTCACAGTGACCAAAATTGCCATTTTTACAGAGTTTTGCTTACTCAAAAGCTTCAATTTTGACCCGTTTCAGACACAGAAATGACTTTAAACACACTTATTTTAGTTGACAAAGTCATAATTCACATCCAACAGTCATTTAGAGTCAAAAGATTAAATGTTGAAATTTCATCATTATAGACCATTTTGGGATCGTTTGACAGGTCCGGAGTCATCGTTTTTCATCCGAAAATTCATTTTTTTGGACTGTACCAAAAATGATTCAAAATGTCAATTGGATCATGCCTCATGTTGAATAACCACTTTTTAAACCCTTTCAGTGACCAAAATTGCCATTTTTACAGAGTTGGGCTTACTCAAAAGCTTCCCTTTTGTCCCGTTTCAGGCACAGAAATGACTTTAAACACACTTATTTTAGTTGACAAAGTCATAATTCACATCCAACAGTCATTTAGAGTCAAAAGATTAAATGTTGAAATTTCATCCATATTGACCATTTTGGGATCGTTCGACAGGTCCGGAGTCATCGTTTTTCATCAGAAAATTGATTTTTTGGACTGTACCAAAAATGATTCAAAATGTCAATTGGATCATGCCTCATGTTGAATAACCACTTTTTAAACCCTCACAGGGACCAAAATTGCCATTTTTACAGAGTTTTGCTTACTCAAAAGCTTCAATTTTGACCCGTTTCAGGCACAGAAATGACTTTAAACACACTTATTTTAGTTGACAAAGTCATAATTCACATCCAACAGTAATTTAGAGTCAAAAGATTAAATGTTAAAATGTCATCATTATAGACCATTTTGGAATCGTTCAACAGGTCCGGAGTCATCGTTTTTCATCCGAAAATTGATTTTTTTAGACTGTACCAAAAATGATTCAAAATGTCAATTGGATCGTGCCTCATGTTGAATAACCACTTTTTAAACCCTCACAGTGACCAAAATTGCCATTTTTACAGAGTTTTGCTTACTCAAAAGCTTCCATTTTGACCCGTTTCAGGCACAGAAATAACTTTAAACACACTTATTTTAGTTGACAAAGTCATAATTCACATCCAACAGTCATTTAGAGTCAAAAGATTAAATGTTAAAATTTCATCCATATTGACCATTTTGGGATCGTTCGACAGGTCCGGAGTCATCGTGTTTCATCCGAGAATTTATTTTTTGGACTGTACCAAAAATGATTCAAAATGTCAATTGGATCGTGCCTCATGTTGAATAACCACTTTTTAAACCCTCACAGTGACCAAAATTGCCATTTTTACAGAGTTTTGCTTACTCAAAAGCTTCAATTTTGACCCGTTTCAGGCACAGAAATGACTTTAAACACACTTATTTTAGTTGACAAAGTCATAATTCACACCCAACAGTCATTTAGAGTCAAAAGATTAAATGTTGACATTTCATCATTATAGACCATTTTGGGATCGTTTGACAGGTCCGGAGTCATCGTTTTTCATCCGAAAATTGATTTTTTTGGACTGTACCAAAAATTATTCAAAATGTCAATTGGATCATGCCTCATGTTGAATAACCACTTTTTAAACCCTCACAGTGACCAAAATTGCCATTTTTACAGAGTTTTGCTTACTCAAAAGCTTCAATTTTGACTCGTTTCAGGCACAGAAATGACTTTAAACACACTTATTCTAGTTAACAAAGTCATAATTCACATCCAACAGTCATTTAGAGTCAACAGATTAAATGTTAAAATTTCATCATTATAGACCATTTTGGGATCGTTCGACAGGTCCGGAGTCATCGTTTTTCATCCGAAAATTGATTTTTTGGACTGTACCAAAAATGATTCAAAATGTCAATTGGATCATGCCTCATGTTGAATAACCACTTTTTAAACCCTCACAGTGACCAAAATTGCCATTTTTACAGAGTTTTGCTTACTCAAAAGCTTCCATTTTGACCCGTTTCAGGCACAGAAATGACTTTAAACACACTTATTTTAGTTGACAAAGTCATAATTCAAATCCAACAGTCATTTAGAGTCAAAAGATTAAATGTTGAAATTTCATCCATATTGACCATTTTGGGATCGTTCAACAGGTCCGGAGTCATCGTTTTTCATCCGAAAATTGATTTTTTGGACTGTACCAAAAATGATTCAAAATGTCAATTGGATCATGCCTCATGTTGAATAACCACTTTTTAAACCCTCACAGTGACCAAAATTGCCATTTTTACAGAGTTTTGCTTACTCAAAAGCTTCCATTTTGACACGTTTCAGGCACAGAAATGATTTTAAACACACTTATTCTAGTTGACAAAGTCATAATTCACATTCAACAGTCATTTAGAGTCAAAAGATTAAATGTTAAAATGTCATCATTATAGACCATTTTGGGATCGTTCGTTTTTTATCCGAAAATTGATTTTTTGGACTGTACCAAAAATGATTCAAAATGTCAATTGGATCATGCCTCATGTTGAATAACCACTTTTTAAACCCTCACAGTGACCAAAATTGCCATTTTTACAGAGTTTTGCTTACTCAAAAGCTTCAATTTTGACCCGTTTCCGGCACAGAAATGACTTTAAACACACTTATTCTAGTTAACAAAGTCATAATTCACATCCAACAGTCATTTAGAGTCAAAAGATTAAATGTTGAAATTTCATCCATATTGACCATTTTGGGATCGATCGACAGGTCCGGAGTCATCGTTTTTCATCCGAAAATTGATTTTTTGGACTGTACCAAAAATGATTCAAAATGTCAATTGGATCATGCCTCAGGTTGAATAACCACTTTTTAAACCTTCACAGTGACCAAAATTGCCATTTTTACAGAGTTTTACTTACTCAAAAGCTTCAATTTTGACCCGTTTCAGGCACAGAAATGACTTTAAACACACTTATTCTAGTTAACAAAGTCATAATTCACATCCAACAGTCATTTAGAGTCAAAAGATTAAATGTTGAAATTTCATCCATATTGACCATTTTGGGATCGTTCAACAGGTCCGGAGTCATCGTTTTTCATCCGAAAATTGATTTTTTGGACTGTACCAAAAATGATTCAAAATGTCAATTGGATCATGCCTCATGTTGAATAACCACTTTTTAAACCCTCACAGTGACCAAAATTGCCATTTTTACAGAGTTTTGCTTACTCAAAAGCTTCCATTTTGACCCGTTTCAGGCACAGAAATGACTTTAAACACACCTATTTTAGTTGACAAAGTCACAATTCACATCCAACAGTCATTTAGAGTCAAAAGATTAAATGTTGAAATTTCATCCATATTGACCATTTTGGGATCGTTCGACAGGTCCGGAGTCATCGTTTTTCATCCGAAAATTGATTTTTTGGACTGTACCAAAAATGATTCAAAATGTCAATTGGATCGTGCATCATGTTGAATAACCACTTTATAAACCCTCACAGTGACCAGAATTGCCATTTTTACAGAGTTGGGCTTACTCAAAAGCTTCCCTTTTGTCCCGTTTCAGGCACAGAAATGACTTTAAACACACTTATTTTAGTTGACAAAGTCATAATTCATATCCAACAGTCATTTAGAGTCAAAAGATTAAATGTTGAAATTTCATCCATATTGACCATTTTGGGATCGTTCGACAGGTCCGGAGTCATCGTTTTTCATCAGAAAATTGATTTTTTGGACTGTACCAAAAATGATTCAAAATGTCAATTGGATCATGCCTCATGTTGAATAACCACTTTTTAAACCCTCACAGGGACCAAAATTGCCATTTTTACAGAGTTTTGCTTACTCAAAAGCTTCAAATTTGACCCGTTTCAGGCACAGAAATGACTTTAAACACACTTATTTTAGTTGACAAAGTCATAATTCACATCCAACAGTCATTTAGAGTCAAAAGATTAAATGTTGAAATTTCATCCATATTGATCATTTTGGGATCGTTTGACAGGTCCGGAGTCATCGTGTTTCATCCGAAAATTTATTTTTTGGACTGTACCAAAAATGATTCAAAATGTCAATTGGATCGTGCCTCATGTTGAATAACCACTTTTTAAACCCTCACAGTGACCAAAATTGCCATTTTTACAGAGTTTTGCTTATTCAAAAGCTTCCATTTTGACCCGTTTCAGGCACAGAAATGACTTTAAACACACTTATTTTAGTTGACAAAGTCATAATTCACACCCAACAGTCATTGAGAGTCAAAAGATTAAATGTTGAAATTTCATCCATATTGACCATTTTGGGATCGTTCGACAGGTCCGGAGTCATCGTTTTTCATCAGAAAATTGATTTTTTGGACTGTACCAAAAATGATTCAAAATGTCAATTGGATCATGCCTCATGTTGAATAACCACTTTTTAAACCCTCACAGTGACCAAAATTGCCATTTTTACAGAGTTTTGCTTACTCAAAAGCTTCCATTTTGACCCGTTTCAGGCACAGAAATGACTTTAAACACACTTATTTTAGTTGACAAAGTCATAATTCAAATCCAACAGTCATTTAGAGTCAAAAGATTAAATGTTGAAATTTCATCCATATTGACCATTTTGGGATCGTTCAACAGGTCCGGAGTCATCGGTTTTCATCCGAAAATTGATTTTTTGGACTGTACCAAAAATGATTCAAAATGTCAATTGGATCATGCCTCATGTTGAATACCCACTTTTTAAACCCTCACAGTGACCAAAATTGCAATTTTTACAGAGTTTTGCTTACTCAAAAGCTTCAATTTTGACTCGTTTCAGGCACAGAAATGACTTTAAACACACTTATTCTAGTTAACAAAGTCATAATTCACATCCAACAGTCATTTAGAGTCAACAGATTAAATGTTAAAATTTCATCATTATAGACCATTTTGGGATCGTTCGACAGGTCCGGAGTCATCGTTTTTCATCCGAAAATTGATTTTTTGGACTGTACCAAAAATGATTCAAAATGTCAATTGGATCATGCCTCATGTTGAATAACCACTTTTTAAACCATCATAGTGACCAAAATTGCCATTTTTACAGAGTTTTGCTTACTCAAAAGCTTCCATTTTGACACGTTTCAGGCACAGAAATGATTTTAAACACACTTATTCTAGTTGACAAAGTCATAATTCACACCCAACAGTCATTTAGAGTCAAAAGATTAAATGTTGAAATTTCATCCATATTGACCATTTTGGGATCGATCGACAGGTCCGGAGTCATCGTTTTTCATCCGAAAATTGATTTTTTGGACTGTACCAAAAATGATTCAAAATGTCAATTGGATCATGCCTCATGTTGAATAACCACTTTTTAAACCCTCACAGGGACCAAAATTGCCATTTTTACAGAGTTTTGCTTACTCAAAAGCTTCAAATTTGACCCGTTTCAGGCACAGAAATGACTTTAAACACACTTATTTTAGTTGACAAAGTCATAATTCACATCCAACAGTCATTTAGAGTCAAAAGATTAAATGTTGAAATTTCATCCATATTGACCATTTTGGGATCGTTTGACAGGTCCGGAGTCATCGTGTTTCATCCGAAAATTTATTTTTTGGACTGTACCAAAAATGATTCAAAATGTCAATTGGATCGTGCCTCATGTTGAATAACCACTTTTTAAACCCTCACAGTGACCAAAATTGCCATTTTTACAGAGTTTTGCTTATTCAAAAGCTTCCATTTTGACCCGTTTCAGGCACAGAAATGACTTTAAACACACTTATTTTAGTTGACAAAGTCATAATTCACACCCAACAGTCATTGAGAGTCAAAAGATTAAATGTTGAAATTTCATCATTATAGACCATTTTGGGATCGTTTGACAGGTCCGGAGTCATCGTTTTTTATTTGAAAATGGATTTTTTGGACTGTACCAAAAATGATTCAATATGTCAATTGGATCGTGCCTCATGTTGAATAACCACTTTTTAAACCCTCACAGTGACCAAAATTGCCATTTTTACAGAGTTTTGCTTACTCAAAAGCTTCAATTTTGACCCGTTTCAGACACAGAAATGACTTTAAACACACTTATTTTAGTTGACAAAGTCATAATTCACATCCAACAGTCATTTAGAGTCAAAAGATTAAATGTTGAAATTTCATCATTATAGACCATTTTGGGATCGTTTGACAGGTCCGGAGTCATCGTTTTTCATCCGAAAATTCATTTTTTTGGACTGTACCAAAAATGATTCAAAATGTCAATTGGATCATGCCTCATGTTGAATAACCACTTTTTAAACCCTTTCAGTGACCAAAATTGCCATTTTTACAGAGTTTTGCTTACTCAAAAGCTTCAATTTTGACCCGTTTCAGGCACAGAAATGACTTTAAACACACCTATTTTAGTTGACAAAGTCACAATTCACATCCAACAGTCATTTAGAGTCAAAAGATTAAATGTTGAAATTTCATCCATATTGACCATTTTGGGATCGTTCGACAGGTCCGGAGTCATCGTTTTTCATCCGAAAATTGATTTTTTGGACTGTACCAAAAATGATTCAAAATGTCAATTGGATCGTGCATCATGTTGAATAACCACTTTATAAACCCTCACAGTGACCAGAATTGCCATTTTTACAGAGTTGGGCTTACTCAAAAGCTTCCCTTTTGTCCCGTTTCAGGCACAGAAATGACTTTAAACACACTTATTTTAGTTGACAAAGTCATAATTCACATCCAACAGTCATTTAGAGTCAAAAGATTAAATGTTGAAATTTCATCCATATTGACCATTTTGGGATCGTTCGACAGGTCCGGAGTCATCGTTTTTCATCAGAAAATTGATTTTTTGGACTGTACCAAAAATGATTCAAAATGTCAATTGGATCATGCCTCATGTTGAATAACCACTTTTTAAACCCTCACAGGGACCAAAATTGCCATTTTTACAGAGTTTTGCTTACTCAAAAGCTTCAAATTTGACCCGTTTCAGGCACAGAAATGACTTTAAACACACTTATTTTAGTTGACAAAGTCATAATTCACATCCAACAGTCATTTAGAGTCAAAAGATTAAATGTTGAAATGTCATCCATATTGACCATTTTGGGATCGTTTGACAGGTCCGGAGTCATCGTGTTTCATCCGAAAATTTATTTTTTGGACTGTACCAAAAATGATTCAAAATGTCAATTGGATCGTGCCTCATGTTGAATAACCACTTTTTAAACCCTCACAGTGACCAAAATTGCCATTTTTACAGAGTTTTGCTTATTCAAAAGCTTCCATTTTGACCCGTTTCAGGCACAGAAATGACTTTAAACACACTTATTTTAGTTGACAAAGTCATAATTCACACCCAACAGTCATTGAGAGTCAAAAGATTAAATGTTGAAATTTCATCCATATTGACCATTTTGGGATCGTTCGACAGGTCCGAAGTCATCGTTTTCCATCAGAAAATTGATTTTTTGGACTGTACCAAAAATGATTCAAAATGTCAATTGGATCATGCCTCATGTTGAATAACCACTTTTTAAACCCTCACAGTGACCAAAATTGCCATTTTTACAGAGTTTTGCTTACTCAAAAGCTTCCATTTTGACCCGTTTCAGGCACAGAAATGACTTTAAACACACTTATTTTAGTTGACAAAGTCATAATTCAAATCCAACAGTCATTTAGAGTCAAAAGATTAAATGTTGAAATTTCATCCATATTGACCATTTTGGGATTGTTCAACAGGTCCGGAGTCATCGGTTTTCATCCGAAAATTGATTTTTTGGACTGTACCAAAAATGATTCAAAATGTCAATTGGATCATGCCTCATGTTGAATAACCACTTTTTAAACCCTCACAGTGACCAAAATTGCAATTTTTACAGAGTTTTGCTTACTCAAAAGCTTCAATTTTGACTCGTTTCAGGCACAGAAATGACTTTAAACACACTTATTCTAGTTAACAAAGTCATAATTCACATCCAACAGTCATTTAGAGTCAACAGATTAAATGTTAAAATTTCATCATTATAGACCATTTTGGGATCGTTCGACAGGTCCGGAGTCATCGTTTTTCATCCGAAAATTGATTTTTTGGACTGTACCAAAAATGATTCAAAATGTCAATTGGATCATGCCTCATGTTGAATAACCACTTTTTAAACCCTCACAGGGACCAAAATTGCCATTTTTACAGAGTTTTGCTTACTCAAAAGCTTCAAATTTGACCCGTTTCAGGCACAGAAATGACTTTAAACACACTTATTTTAGTTGACAAAGTCATAATTCACATCCAACAGTCATTTAGAGTCAAAAGATTAAATGTTGAAATTTCATCCATATTGACCATTTTGGGATCGTTTGACAGGTCCGGAGTCATCGTGTTTCATCCGAAAATTTATTTTTTGGACTGTACCAAAAATGATTCAAAATGTCAATTGGATCGTGCCTCATGTTGAATAACCACTTTTTAAACCCTCACAGTGACCAAAATTGCCATTTTTACAGAGTTTTGCTTATTCAAAAGCTTCCATTTTGACCCGTTTCAGGCACAGAAATGACTTTAAACACACTTATTTTAGTTGACAAAGTCATAATTCACACCCAACAGTCATTGAGAGTCAAAAGATTAAATGTTGAAATTTCATCCATATTGACCATTTTGGGATCGTTCGACAGGTCCGGAGTCATCGTTTTTCATCAGAAAATTGATTTTTTGGACTGTACCAAAAATGATTCAAAATGTCAATTGGATCATGCCTCATGTTGAATAACCACTTTTTAAACCCTCACAGTGACCAAAATTGCCATTTTTACAGAGTTTTGCTTACTCAAAAGCTTCCATTTTGACCCGTTTCAGGCACAGAAATGACTTTAAACACACTTATTTTAGTTGACAAAGTCATAATTCAAATCCAACAGTCATTTAGAGTCAAAAGATTAAATGTTGAAATTTCATCCATATTGACCATTTTGGGATCGTTCAACAGGTCCGGAGTCATCGGTTTTCATCCGAAAATTGATTTTTTGGACTGTACCAAAAATGATTCAAAATGTGAATTGGATCATGCCTCATGTTGAATACCCACTTTTTAAACCCTCACAGTGACCAAAATTGCAATTTTTACAGAGTTTTGCTTACTCAAAAGCTTCAATTTTGACTCGTTTCAGGCACAGAAATGACTTTAAACACACTTATTCTAGTTAACAAAGTCATAATTCACATCCAACAGTCATTTAGAGTCAACAGATTAAATGTTAAAATTTCATCATTATAGACCATTTTGGGATCGTTCGACAGGTCCGGAGTCATCGTTTTTCATCCGAAAATTGATTTTTTGGACTGTACCAAAAATGATTCAAAATGTCAATTGGATCATGCCTCATGTTGAATAACCACTTTTTAAACCATCATAGTGACCAAAATTGCCATTTTTACAGAGTTTTGCTTACTCAAAAGCTTCCATTTTGACACGTTTCAGGCACAGAAATGATTTTAAACACACTTATTCTAGTTGACAAAGTCATAATTCACACCCAACAGTCATTTAGAGTCAAAAGATTAAATGTTGAAATTTCATCCATATTGACCATTTTGGGATCGATCGACAGGTCCGGAGTCATCGTTTTTCATCCGAAAATTGATTTTTTGGACTGTACCAAAAATGATTCAAAATGTCAATTGGATCATGCCTCATGTTGAATAACCACTTTTTAAACCCTCACAGGGACCAAAATTGCCATTTTTACAGAGTTTTGCTTACTCAAAAGATTCAAATTTGACCCGTTTCAGGCACAGAAATGACTTTAAACACACTTATTTTAGTTGACAAAGTCATAATTCACATCCAACAGTCATTTAGAGTCAAAAGATTAAATGTTGAAATTTCATCCATATTGACCATTTTGGGATCGTTTGACAGGTCCGGAGTCATCGTGTTTCATCCGAAAATTTATTTTTTGGACTGTACCAAAAATGATTCAAAATGTCAATTGGATCGGGCCTCATGTTGAATAACCACTTTTTAAACCCTCACAGTGACCAAAATTGCCATTTTTACAGAGTTTTGCTTATTCAAAAGCTTCCATTTTGACCCGTTTCAGGCACAGAAATGACTTTAAACACACTTATTTTAGTTGACAAAGTCATAATTCACACCCAACAGTCATTGAGAGTCAAAAGATTAAATGTTGAAATTTCATCATTATAGACCATTTTGGGATCGTTTGACAGGTCCGGAGTCATCGTTTTTTATTTGAAAATGGATTTTTTGGACTGTACCAAAAATGATTCAATATGTCAATTGGATCGTGCCTCATGTTGAATAACCACTTTTTAAACCCTCACAGTGACCAAAATTGCCATTTTTACAGAGTTTTGCTTACTCAAAAGCTTCAATTTTGACCCGTTTCAGACACAGAAATGACTTTAAACACACTTATTTTAGTTGACAAAGTCATAATTCACATCCAACAGTCATTTAGAGTCAAAAGATTAAATGTTGAAATTTCATCATTATAGACCATTTTGGGATCGTTTGACAGGTCCGGAGTCATCGTTTTTCATCCGAAAATTCATTTTTTTGGACTGTACCAAAAATGATTCAAAATGTCAATTGGATCATGCCTCATGTTGAATAACCACTTTTTAAACCCTTTCAGTGACCAAAATTGCCATTTTTACAGAGTTGGGCTTACTCAAAAGCTTCCCTTTTGTCCCGTTTCAGGCACAGAAATGACTTTAAACACACTTATTTTAGTTGACAAAGTCATAATTCACATCCAACAGTCATTTAGAGTCAAAAGATTAAATGTTGAAATTTCATCCATATTGACCATTTTGGGATCGTTCGACAGGTCCGGAGTCATCGTTTTTCATCAGAAAATTGATTTTTTGGACTGTACCAAAAATGATTCAAAATGTCAATTGGATCATGCCTCATGTTGAATAACCACTTTTTAAACCCTCACAGGGACCAAAATTGCCATTTTTACAGAGTTTTGCTTACTCAAAAGCTTCAATTTTGACCCGTTTCAGGCACAGAAATGACTTTAAACACACTTATTTTAGTTGACAAAGTCATAATTCACATCCAACAGTAATTTAGAGTCAAAAGATTAAATGTTAAAATGTCATCATTATAGACCATTTTGGAATCGTTCAACAGGTCCGGAGTCATCGTTTTTCATCCGAAAATTGATTTTTTTAGACTGTACCAAAAATGATTCAAAATGTCAATTGGATCGTGCCTCATGTTGAATAACCACTTTTTAAACCCTCACAGTGACCAAAATTGCCATTTTTACAGAGTTTTGCTTACTCAAAAGCTTCCATTTTGACCCGTTTCAGGCACAGAAATAACTTTAAACACACTTATTTTAGTTGACAAAGTCATAATTCACATCCAACAGTCATTTAGAGTCAAAAGATTAAATGTTAAAATTTCATCCATATTGACCATTTTGGGATCGTTCGACAGGTCCGGAGTCATCGTGTTTCATCCGAGAATTTATTTTTTGGACTGTACCAAAAATGATTCAAAATGTCAATTGGATCGTGCCTCATGTTGAATAACCACTTTTTAAACCCTCACAGTGACCAAAATTGCCATTTTTACAGAGTTTTGCTTACTCAAAAGCTTCAATTTTGACCCGTTTCAGGCACAGAAATGACTTTAAACACACTTATTTTAGTTGACAAAGTCATAATTCACACCCAACAGTCATTTAGAGTCAAAAGATTAAATGTTGACATTTCATCATTATAGACCATTTTGGGATCGTTTGACAGGTCCGGAGTCATCGTTTTTCATCCGAAAATTGATTTTTTTGGACTGTACCAAAAATGATTCAAAATGTCAATTGGATCATGCCTCATGTTGAATAACCACTTTTTAAACCCTCACAGTGACCAAAATTGCCATTTTTACAGAGTTTTGCTTACTCAAAAGCTTCAATTTTGACTCGTTTCAGGCACAGAAATGACTTTAAACACACTTATTCTAGTTAACAAAGTCATAATTCACATCCAACAGTCATTTAGAGTCAACAGATTAAATGTTAAAATTTCATCATTATAGACCATTTTGGGATCGTTCGACAGGTCCGGAGTCATCGTTTTTCATCCGAAAATTGATTTTTTGGACTGTACCAAAAATGATTCAAAATGTCAATTGGATCATGCCTCAGGTTGAATAACCACTTTTTAAACCTTCACAGTGACCAAAATTGCCATTTTTACAGAGTTTTACTTACTCAAAAGCTTCAATTTTGACCCGTTTCAGGCACAGAAATGACTTTAAACACACTTATTCTAGTTAACAAAGTCATAATTCACATCCAACAGTCATTTAGAGTCAAAAGATTAAATGTTGAAATTTCATCCATATTGACCATTTTGGGATCGTTCAACAGGTCCGGAGTCATCGTTTTTCATCCGAAAATTGATTTTTTGGACTGTACCAAAAATGATTCAAAATGTCAATTGGATCATGCCTCATGTTGAATAACCACTTTTTAAACCCTCACAGTGACCAAAATTGCCATTTTTACAGAGTTTTGCTTACTCAAAAGCTTCCATTTTGACCCGTTTCAGGCACAGAAATGACTTTAAACACACCTATTTTAGTTGACAAAGTCACAATTCACATCCAACAGTCATTTAGAGTCAAAAGATTAAATGTTGAAATTTCATCCATATTGACCATTTTGGGATCGTTCGACAGGTCCGGAGTCATCGTTTTTCATCCGAAAATTGATTTTTTGGACTGTACCAAAAATGATTCAAAATGTCAATTGGATCGTGCATCATGTTGAATAACCACTTTATAAACCCTCACAGTGACCAGAATTGCCATTTTTACAGAGTTGGGCTTACTCAAAAGCTTCCCTTTTGTCCCGTTTCAGGCACAGAAATGACTTTAAACACACTTATTTTAGTTGACAAAGTCATAATTCATATCCAACAGTCATTTAGAGTCAAAAGATTAAATGTTGAAATTTCATCCATATTGACCATTTTGGGATCGTTCGACAGGTCCGGAGTCATCGTTTTTCATCAGAAAATTGATTTTTTGGACTGTACCAAAAATGATTCAAAATGTCAATTGGATCATGCCTCATGTTGAATAACCACTTTTTAAACCCTCACAGGGACCAAAATTGCCATTTTTACAGAGTTTTGCTTACTCAAAAGCTTCAAATTTGACCCGTTTCAGGCACAGAAATGACTTTAAACACACTTATTTTAGTTGACAAAGTCATAATTCACATCCAACAGTCATTTAGAGTCAAAAGATTAAATGTTGAAATTTCATCCATATTGACCATTTTGGGATCGTTTGACAGGTCCGGAGTCATCGTGTTTCATCCGAAAATTTATTTTTTGGACTGTACCAAAAATGATTCAAAATGTCAATTGGATCGTGCCTCATGTTGAATAACCACTTTTTAAACCCTCACAGTGACCAAAATTGCCATTTTTACAGAGTTTTGCTTATTCAAAAGCTTCCATTTTGACCCGTTTCAGGCACAGAAATGACTTTAAACACACTTATTTTAGTTGACAAAGTCATAATTCACACCCAACAGTCATTGAGAGTCAAAAGATTAAATGTTGAAATTTCATCCATATTGACCATTTTGGGATCGTTCGACAGGTCCGGAGTCATCGTTTTTCATCAGAAAATTGATTTTTTGGACTGTACCAAAAATGATTCAAAATGTCAATTGGATCATGCCTCATGTTGAATAACCACTTTTTAAACCCTCACAGTGACCAAAATTGCCATTTTTACAGAGTTTTGCTTACTCAAAAGCTTCCATTTTGACCCGTTTCAGGCACAGAAATGACTTTAAACACACTTATTCTAGTTAACAAAGTCATAATTCACATCCAACAGTCATTTAGAGTCAACAGATTAAATGTTAAAATTTCATCATTATAGACCATTTTGGGATCGTTCGACAGGTCCGGAGTCATCGTTTTTCATCCGAAAATTGATTTTTTGGACTGTACCAAAAATGATTCAAAATGTCAATTGGATCATGCCTCATGTTGAATAACCACTTTTTAAACCATCATAGTGACCAAAATTGCCATTTTTACAGAGTTTTGCTTACTCAAAAGCTTCCATTTTGACACGTTTCAGGCACAGAAATGATTTTAAACACACTTATTCTAGTTGACAAAGTCATAATTCACACCTAACAGTCATTTAGAGTCAAAAGATTAAATGTTGAAATTTCATCCATATTGACCATTTTGGGATCGATCGACAGGTCCGGAGTCATCGTTTTTCATCCGAAAATTGATTTTTTGGACTGTACCAAAAATGATTCAAAATGTCAATTGGATCATGCCTCATGTTGAATAACCACTTTTTAAACCCTCACAGGGACCAAAATTGCCATTTTTACAGAGTTTTGCTTACTCAAAAGCTTCAAATTTGACCCGTTTCAGGCACAGAAATGACTTTAAACACACTTATTTTAGTTGACAAAGTCATAATTCACATCCAACAGTCATTTAGAGTCAAAAGATTAAATGTTGAAATTTCATCCATATTGACCATTTTGGGATCGTTTGACAGGTCCGGAGTCATCGTGTTTCATCCGAAAATTTATTTTTTGGACTGTACCAAAAATGATTCAAAATGTCAATTGGATCGTGCCTCATGTTGAATAACCACTTTTTAAACCCTCACAGTGACCAAAATTGCCATTTTTACAGAGTTTTGCTTATTCAAAAGCTTCCATTTTGACCCGTTTCAGGCACAGAAATGACTTTAAACACACTTATTTTAGTTGACAAAGTCATAATTCACACCCAACAGTCATTGAGAGTCAAAAGATTAAATGTTGAAATTTCATCATTATAGACCATTTTGGGATCGTTTGACAGGTCCGGAGTCATCGTTTTTTATTTGAAAATGGATTTTTTGGACTGTACCAAAAATGATTCAATATGTCAATTGGATCGTGCCTCATGTTGAATAACCACTTTTTAAACCCTCACAGTGACCAAAATTGCCATTTTTACAGAGTTTTGCTTACTCAAAAGCTTCAATTTTGACCCGTTTCAGACACAGAAATGACTTTAAACACACTTATTTTAGTTGACAAAGTCATAATTCACATCCAACAGTCATTTAGAGTCAAAAGATTAAATGTTGAAATTTCATCATTATAGACCATTTTGGGATCGTTTGACAGGTCCGGAGTCATCGTTTTTCATCCGAAAATTCATTTTTTTGGACTGTACCAAAAATGATTCAAAATGTCAATTGGATCATGCCTCATGTTGAATAACCACTTTTTAAACCCTTTCAGTGACCAAAATTGCCATTTTTACAGAGTTGGGCTTACTCAAAAGCTTCCCTTTTGTCCCGTTTCAGGCACAGAAATGACTTTAAACACACTTATTTTAGTTGACAAAGTCATAATTCACATCCAACAGTCATTTAGAGTCAAAAGATTAAATGTTGAAATTTCATCCATATTGACCATTTTGGGATCGTTCGACAGGTCCGGAGTCATCGTTTTTCATCAGAAAATTGATTTTTTGGACTGTACCAAAAATGATTCAAAATGTCAATTGGATCATGCCTCATGTTGAATAACCACTTTTTAAACCCTCACAGGGACCAAAATTGCCATTTTTACAGAGTTTTGCTTACTCAAAAGCTTCAATTTTGACCCGTTTCAGGCACAGAAATGACTTTAAACACACTTATTTTAGTTGACAAAGTCATAATTCACATCCAACAGTAATTTAGAGTCAAAAGATTAAATGTTAAAATGTCATCATTATAGACCATTTTGGAATCGTTCAACAGGTCCGGAGTCATCGTTTTTCATCCGAAAATTGATTTTTTTAGACTGTACCAAAAATGATTCAAAATGTCAATTGGATCGTGCCTCATGTTGAATAACCACTTTTTAAACCCTCACAGTGACCAAAATTGCCATTTTTACAGAGTTTTGCTTACTCAAAAGCTTCCATTTTGACCCGTTTCAGGCACAGAAATAACTTTAAACACACTTATTTTAGTTGACAAAGTCATAATTCACATCCAACAGTCATTTAGAGTCAAAAGATTAAATGTTAAAATTTCATCCATATTGACCATTTTGGGATCGTTCGACAGGTCCGGAGTCATCGTGTTTCATCCGAGAATTTATTTTTTGGACTGTACCAAAAATGATTCAAAATGTCAATTGGATCGTGCCTCATGTTGAATAACCACTTTTTAAACCCTCACAGTGACCAAAATTGCCATTTTTACAGAGTTTTGCTTACTCAAAAGCTTCAATTTTGACCCGTTTCAGGCACAGAAATGACTTTAAACACACTTATTTTAGTTGACAAAGTCATAATTCACACCCAACAGTCATTTAGAGTCAAAAGATTAAATGTTGACATTTCATCATTATAGACCATTTTGGGATCGTTTGACAGGTCCGGAGTCATCGTTTTTCATCCGAAAATTGATTTTTTTGGACTGTACCAAAAATGATTCAAAATGTCAATTGGATCATGCCTCATGTTGAATAACCACTTTTTAAACCCTCACAGTGACCAAAATTGCCATTTTTACAGAGTTTTGCTTACTCAAAAGCTTCAATTTTGACTCGTTTCAGGCACAGAAATGACTTTAAACACACTTATTCTAGTTAACAAAGTCATAATTCACATCCAACAGTCATTTAGAGTCAACAGATTAAATGTTAAAATTTCATCATTATAGACCATTTTGGGATCGTTCGACAGGTCCGGAGTCATCGTTTTTCATCCGAAAATTGATTTTTTGGACTGTACCAAAAATGATTCAAAATGTCAATTGGATCATGCCTCATGTTGAATAACCACTTTTTAAACCCTCACAGTGACCAAAATTGCCATTTTTACAGAGTTTTGCTTACTCAAAAGCTTCCATTTTGACCCGTTTCAGGCACAGAAATGACTTTAAACACACTTATTTTAGTTGACAAAGTCATAATTCACATCCAACAGTCATTTAGAGTCAAAAGATTAAATGTTGAAATTTCATCCATATTGACCATTTTGGGATCGTTCGACAGGTCCGGAGTCATCGTTTTTCATCAGAAAATTGATTTTTTGGACTGTACCAAAAATGATTCAAAATGTCAATTGGATCATGCCTCATGTTGAATAACCACTTTTTAAACCCTCACAGGGACCAAAATTGCCATTTTTACAGAGTTTTGCTTACTCAAAAGCTTCAATTTTGACCCGTTTCAGGCACAGAAATGACTTTAAACACACTTATTTTAGTTGACAAAGTCATAATTCACATCCAACAGTAATTTAGAGTCAAAAGATTAAATGTTAAAATGTCATCATTATAGACCATTTTGGAATCGTTCAACAGGTCCGGAGTCATCGTTTTTCATCCGAAAATTGATTTTTTTAGACTGTACCAAAAATGATTCAAAATGTCAATTGGATCGTGCCTCATGTTGAATAACCACTTTTTAAACCCTCACAGTGACCAAAATTGCCATTTTTACAGAGTTTTGCTTACTCAAAAGCTTCCATTTTGACCCGTTTCAGGCACAGAAATAACTTTAAACACACTTATTTTAGTTGACAAAGTCATAATTCACATCCAACAGTCATTTAGAGTCAAAAGATTAAATGTTAAAATTTCATCCATATTGACCATTTTGGGATCGTTCGACAGGTCCGGAGTCATCGTGTTTCATCCGAGAATTTATTTTTTGGACTGTACCAAAAATGATTCAAAATGTCAATTGGATCGTGCCTCATGTTGAATAACCACTTTTTAAACCCTCACAGTGACCAAAATTGCCATTTTTACAGAGTTTTGCTTACTCAAAAGCTTCAATTTTGACCCGTTTCAGGCACAGAAATGACTTTAAACACACTTATTTTAGTTGACAAAGTCATAATTCACACCCAACAGTCATTTAGAGTCAAAAGATTAAATGTTGACATTTCATCATTATAGACCATTTTGGGATCGTTTGACAGGTCCGGAGTCATCGTTTTTCATCCGAAAATTGATTTTTTTGGACTGTACCAAAAATGATTCAAAATGTCAATTGGATCATGCCTCATGTTGAATAACCACTTTTTAAACCCTCACAGTGACCAAAATTGCCATTTTTACAGAGTTTTGCTTACTCAAAAGCTTCAATTTTGACTCGTTTCAGGCACAGAAATGACTTTAAACACACTTATTCTAGTTAACAAAGTCATAATTCACATCCAACAGTCATTTAGAGTCAACAGATTAAATGTTAAAATTTCATCATTATAGACCATTTTGGGATCGTTCGACAGGTCCGGAGTCATCGTTTTTCATCCGAAAATTGATTTTTTGGACTGTACCAAAAATGATTCAAAATGTCAATTGGATCATGCCTCAGGTTGAATAACCACTTTTTAAACCTTCACAGTGACCAAAATTGCCATTTTTACAGAGTTTTACTTACTCAAAAGCTTCAATTTTGACCCGTTTCAGGCACAGAAATGACTTTAAACACACTTATTCTAGTTAACAAAGTCATAATTCACATCCAACAGTCATTTAGAGTCAAAAGATTAAATGTTGAAATTTCATCCATATTGACCATTTTGGGATCGTTCAACAGGTCCGGAGTCATCGTTTTTCATCCGAAAATTGATTTTTTGGACTGTACCAAAAATGATTCAAAATGTCAATTGGATCATGCCTCATGTTGAATAACCACTTTTTAAACCCTCACAGTGACCAAAATTGCCATTTTTACAGAGTTTTGCTTACTCAAAAGCTTCCATTTTGACCCGTTTCAGGCACAGAAATGACTTTAAACACACCTATTTTAGTTGACAAAGTCACAATTCACATCCAACAGTCATTTAGAGTCAAAAGATTAAATGTTGAAATTTCATCCATATTGACCATTTTGGGATCGTTCGACAGGTCCGGAGTCATCGTTTTTCATCCGAAAATTGATTTTTTGGACTGTACCAAAAATGATTCAAAATGTCAATTGGATCGTGCATCATGTTGAATAACCACTTTATAAACCCTCACAGTGACCAGAATTGCCATTTTTACAGAGTTGGGCTTACTCAAAAGCTTCCCTTTTGTCCCGTTTCAGGCACAGAAATGACTTTAAACACACTTATTTTAGTTGACAAAGTCATAATTCATATCCAACAGTCATTTAGAGTCAAAAGATTAAATGTTGAAATTTCATCCATATTGACCATTTTGGGATCGTTCGACAGGTCCGGAGTCATCGTTTTTCATCAGAAAATTGATTTTTTGGACTGTACCAAAAATGATTCAAAATGTCAATTGGATCATGCCTCATGTTGAATAACCACTTTTTAAACCCTCACAGGGACCAAAATTGCCATTTTTACAGAGTTTTGCTTACTCAAAAGCTTCAAATTTGACCCGTTTCAGGCACAGAAATGACTTTAAACACACTTATTTTAGTTGACAAAGTCATAATTCACATCCAACAGTCATTTAGAGTCAAAAGATTAAATGTTGAAATTTCATCCATATTGACCATTTTGGGATCGTTTGACAGGTCCGGAGTCATCGTGTTTCATCCGAAAATTTATTTTTTGGACTGTACCAAAAATGATTCAAAATGTCAATTGGATCGTGCCTCATGTTGAATAACCACTTTTTAAACCCTCACAGTGACCAAAATTGCCATTTTTACAGAGTTTTGCTTATTCAAAAGCTTCCATTTTGACCCGTTTCAGGCACAGAAATGACTTTAAACACACTTATTTTAGTTGACAAAGTCATAATTCACACCCAACAGTCATTGAGAGTCAAAAGATTAAATGTTGAAATTTCATCCATATTGACCATTTTGGGATCGTTCGACAGGTCCGGAGTCATCGTTTTTCATCAGAAAATTGATTTTTTGGACTGTACCAAAAATGATTCAAAATGTCAATTGGATCATGCCTCATGTTGAATAACCACTTTTTAAACCCTCACAGTGACCAAAATTGCCATTTTTACAGAGTTTTGCTTACTCAAAAGCTTCCATTTTGACCCGTTTCAGGCACAGAAATGACTTTAAACACACTTATTTTAGTTGACAAAGTCATAATTCAAATCCAACAGTCATTTAGAGTCAAAAGATTAAATGTTGAAATTTCATCCATATTGACCATTTTGGGATCGTTCAACAGGTCCGGAGTCATCGGTTTTCATCCGAAAATTGATTTTTTGGACTGTACCAAAAATGATTCAAAATGTCAATTGGATCATGCCTCATGTTGAATACCCACTTTTTAAACCCTCACAGTGACCAAAATTGCAATTTTTACAGAGTTTTGCTTACTCAAAAGCTTCAATTTTGACTCGTTTCAGGCACAGAAATGACTTTAAACACACTTATTCTAGTTAACAAAGTCATAATTCACATCCAACAGTCATTTAGAGTCAACAGATTAAATGTTAAAATTTCATCATTATAGACCATTTTGGGATCGTTCGACAGGTCCGGAGTCATCGTTTTTCATCCGAAAATTGATTTTTTGGACTGTACCAAAAATGATTCAAAATGTCAATTGGATCATGCCTCATGTTGAATAACCACTTTTTAAACCATCATAGTGACCAAAATTGCCATTTTTACAGAGTTTTGCTTACTCAAAAGCTTCCATTTTGACACGTTTCAGGCACAGAAATGATTTTAAACACACTTATTCTAGTTGACAAAGTCATAATTCACACCTAACAGTCATTTAGAGTCAAAAGATTAAATGTTGAAATTTCATCCATATTGACCATTTTGGGATCGATCGACAGGTCCGGAGTCATCGTTTTTCATCCGAAAATTGATTTTTTGGACTGTACCAAAAATGATTCAAAATGTCAATTGGATCATGCCTCATGTTGAATAACCACTTTTTAAACCCTCACAGGGACCAAAATTGCCATTTTTACAGAGTTTTGCTTACTCAAAAGCTTCAAATTTGACCCGTTTCAGGCACAGAAATGACTTTAAACACACTTATTTTAGTTGACAAAGTCATAATTCACATCCAACAGTCATTTAGAGTCAAAAGATTAAATGTTGAAATTTCATCCATATTGACCATTTTGGGATCGTTTGACAGGTCCGGAGTCATCGTGTTTCATCCGAAAATTTATTTTTTGGACTGTACCAAAAATGATTCAAAATGTCAATTGGATCGTGCCTCATGTTGAATAACCACTTTTTAAACCCTCACAGTGACCAAAATTGCCATTTTTACAGAGTTTTGCTTATTCAAAAGCTTCCATTTTGACCCGTTTCAGGCACAGAAATGACTTTAAACACACTTATTTTAGTTGACAAAGTCATAATTCACACCCAACAGTCATTGAGAGTCAAAAGATTAAATGTTGAAATTTCATCATTATAGACCATTTTGGGATCGTTTGACAGGTCCGGAGTCATCGTTTTTTATTTGAAAATGGATTTTTTGGACTGTACCAAAAATGATTCAATATGTCAATTGGATCGTGCCTCATGTTGAATAACCACTTTTTAAACCCTCACAGTGACCAAAATTGCCATTTTTACAGAGTTTTGCTTACTCAAAAGCTTCAATTTTGACCCGTTTCAGACACAGAAATGACTTTAAACACACTTATTTTAGTTGACAAAGTCATAATTCACATCCAACAGTCATTTAGAGTCAAAAGATTAAATGTTGAAATTTCATCATTATAGACCATTTTGGGATCGTTTGACAGGTCCGGAGTCATCGTTTTTCATCCGAAAATTCATTTTTTTGGACTGTACCAAAAATGATTCAAAATGTCAATTGGATCATGCCTCATGTTGAATAACCACTTTTTAAACCCTTTCAGTGACCAAAATTGCCATTTTTACAGAGTTGGGCTTACTCAAAAGCTTCCCTTTTGTCCCGTTTCAGGCACAGAAATGACTTTAAACACACTTATTTTAGTTGACAAAGTCATAATTCACATCCAACAGTCATTTAGAGTCAAAAGATTAAATGTTGAAATTTCATCCATATTGACCATTTTGGGATCGTTCGACAGGTCCGGAGTCATCGTTTTTCATCAGAAAATTGATTTTTTGGACTGTACCAAAAATGATTCAAAATGTCAATTGGATCATGCCTCATGTTGAATAACCACTTTTTAAACCCTCACAGGGACCAAAATTGCCATTTTTACAGAGTTTTGCTTACTCAAAAGCTTCAATTTTGACCCGTTTCAGGCACAGAAATGACTTTAAACACACTTATTTTAGTTGACAAAGTCATAATTCACATCCAACAGTAATTTAGAGTCAAAAGATTAAATGTTAAAATGTCATCATTATAGACCATTTTGGAATCGTTCAACAGGTCCGGAGTCATCGTTTTTCATCCGAAAATTGATTTTTTTAGACTGTACCAAAAATGATTCAAAATGTCAATTGGATCATGCCTCATGTTGAATAACCACTTTTTAAACCCTCACAGTGACCAAAATTGCCATTTTTACAGAGTTTTGCTTACTCAAAAGCTTCAATTTTGACCCGTTTCAGGCACAGAAATGACTTTAAACACACTTATTCTAGTTAACAAAGTCATAATTCACATCCAACAGTCATTTAGAGTCAAAAGATTAAATGTTGAAATTTCATCCATATTGACCATTTTGGGATCGTTCGACAGGTCCGGAGTCATCGTGTTTCATCCGAGAATTTATTTTTTGGACTGTACCAAAAATGATTCAAAATGTCAATTGGATCGTGCCTCATGTTGAATAACCACTTTTTAAACCCTCACAGTGACCAAAATTGCCATTTTTACAGAGTTTTGCTTACTCAAAAGCTTCAATTTTGACCCGTTTCAGGCACAGAAATGACTTTAAACACACTTATTTTAGTTGACAAAGTCATAATTCACACCCAACAGTCATTTAGAGTCAAAAGATTAAATGTTGACATTTCATCATTATAGACCATTTTGGGATCGTTTGACAGGTCCGGAGTCATCGTTTTTCATCCGAAAATTGATTTTTTTGGACTGTACCAAAAATGATTCAAAATGTCAATTGGATCATGCCTCATGTTGAATAACCACTTTTTAAACCCTCACAGTGACCAAAATTGCCATTTTTACAGAGTTTTGCTTACTCAAAAGCTTCAATTTTGACTCGTTTCAGGCACAGAAATGACTTTAAACACACTTATTCTAGTTAACAAAGTCATAATTCACATCCAACAGTCATTTAGAGTCAACAGATTAAATGTTAAAATTTCATCATTATAGACCATTTTGGGATCGTTCGACAGGTCCGGAGTCATCGTTTTTCATCCGAAAATTGATTTTTTGGACTGTACCAAAAATGATTCAAAATGTCAATTGGATCATGCCTCATGTTGAATAACCACTTTTTAAACCCTCACAGTGACCAAAATTGCCATTTTTACAGAGTTTTGCTTACTCAAAAGCTTCCATTTTGACCCGTTTCAGGCACAGAAATGACTTTAAACACACTTATTTTAGTTGACAAAGTCATAATTCAAATCCAACAGTCATTTAGAGTCAAAAGATTAAATGTTGAAATTTCATCCATATTGACCATTTTGGGATCGTTCAACAGGTCCGGAGTCATCGTTTTTCATCCGAAAATTGATTTTTTGGACTGTACCAAAAATGATTCAAAATGTCAATTGGATCATGCCTCATGTTGAATAACCACTTTTTAAACCCTCACAGTGACCAAAATTGCCATTTTTACAGAGTTTTGCTTACTCAAAAGCTTCCATTTTGACACGTTTCAGGCACAGAAATGATTTTAAACACACTTATTCTAGTTGACAAAGTCATAATTCACATTCAACAGTCATTTAGAGTCAAAAGATTAAATGTTAAAATGTCATCATTATAGACCATTTTGGGATCGTTCGTTTTTTATCCGAAAATTGATTTTTTGGACTGTACCAAAAATGATTCAAAATGTCAATTGGATCATGCCTCATGTTGAATAACCACTTTTTAAACCCTCACAGTGACCAAAATTGCCATTTTTACAGAGTTTTGCTTACTCAAAAGCTTCAATTTTGACCCGTTTCCGGCACAGAAATGACTTTAAACACACTTATTCTAGTTAACAAAGTCATAATTCACATCCAACAGTCATTTAGAGTCAAAAGATTAAATGTTGAAATTTCATCCATATTGACCATTTTGGGATCGATCGACAGGTCCGGAGTCATCGTTTTTCATCCGAAAATTGATTTTTTGGACTGTACCAAAAATGATTCAAAATGTCAATTGGATCATGCCTCAGGTTGAATAACCACTTTTTAAACCTTCACAGTGACCAAAATTGCCATTTTTACAGAGTTTTACTTACTCAAAAGCTTCAATTTTGACCCGTTTCAGGCACAGAAATGACTTTAAACACACTTATTCTAGTTAACAAAGTCATAATTCACATCCAACAGTCATTTAGAGTCAAAAGATTAAATGTTGAAATTTCATCCATATTGACCATTTTGGGATCGTTCAACAGGTCCGGAGTCATCGTTTTTCATCCGAAAATTGATTTTTTGGACTGTACCAAAAATGATTCAAAATGTCAATTGGATCATGCCTCATGTTGAATAACCACTTTTTAAACCCTCACAGTGACCAAAATTGCCATTTTTACAGAGTTTTGCTTACTCAAAAGCTTCCATTTTGACCCGTTTCAGGCACAGAAATGACTTTAAACACACCTATTTTAGTTGACAAAGTCACAATTCACATCCAACAGTCATTTAGAGTCAAAAGATTAAATGTTGAAATTTCATCCATATTGACCATTTTGGGATCGTTCGACAGGTCCGGAGTCATCGTTTTTCATCCGAAAATTGATTTTTTGGACTGTACCAAAAATGATTCAAAATGTCAATTGGATCGTGCATCATGTTGAATAACCACTTTATAAACCCTCACAGTGACCAGAATTGCCATTTTTACAGAGTTGGGCTTACTCAAAAGCTTCCCTTTTGTCCCGTTTCAGGCACAGAAATGACTTTAAACACACTTATTTTAGTTGACAAAGTCATAATTCATATCCAACAGTCATTTAGAGTCAAAAGATTAAATGTTGAAATTTCATCCATATTGACCATTTTGGGATCGTTCGACAGGTCCGGAGTCATCGTTTTTCATCAGAAAATTGATTTTTTGGACTGTACCAAAAATGATTCAAAATGTCAATTGGATCATGCCTCATGTTGAATAACCACTTTTTAAACCCTCACAGGGACCAAAATTGCCATTTTTACAGAGTTTTGCTTACTCAAAAGCTTCAAATTTGACCCGTTTCAGGCACAGAAATGACTTTAAACACACTTATTTTAGTTGACAAAGTCATAATTCACATCCAACAGTCATTTAGAGTCAAAAGATTAAATGTTGAAATTTCATCCATATTGATCATTTTGGGATCGTTTGACAGGTCCGGAGTCATCGTGTTTCATCCGAAAATTTATTTTTTGGACTGTACCAAAAATGATTCAAAATGTCAATTGGATCGTGCCTCATGTTGAATAACCACTTTTTAAACCCTCACAGTGACCAAAATTGCCATTTTTACAGAGTTTTGCTTATTCAAAAGCTTCCATTTTGACCCGTTTCAGGCACAGAAATGACTTTAAACACACTTATTTTAGTTGACAAAGTCATAATTCACACCCAACAGTCATTGAGAGTCAAAAGATTAAATGTTGAAATTTCATCCATATTGACCATTTTGGGATCGTTCGACAGGTCCGGAGTCATCGTTTTTCATCAGAAAATTGATTTTTTGGACTGTACCAAAAATGATTCAAAATGTCAATTGGATCATGCCTCATGTTGAATAACCACTTTTTAAACCCTCACAGTGACCAAAATTGCCATTTTTACAGAGTTTTGCTTACTCAAAAGCTTCCATTTTGACCCGTTTCAGGCACAGAAATGACTTTAAACACACTTATTTTAGTTGACAAAGTCATAATTCAAATCCAACAGTCATTTAGAGTCAAAAGATTAAATGTTGAAATTTCATCCATATTGACCATTTTGGGATCGTTCAACAGGTCCGGAGTCATCGGTTTTCATCCGAAAATTGATTTTTTGGACTGTACCAAAAATGATTCAAAATGTCAATTGGATCATGCCTCATGTTGAATACCCACTTTTTAAACCCTCACAGTGACCAAAATTGCAATTTTTACAGAGTTTTGCTTACTCAAAAGCTTCAATTTTGACTCGTTTCAGGCACAGAAATGACTTTAAACACACTTATTCTAGTTAACAAAGTCATAATTCACATCCAACAGTCATTTAGAGTCAACAGATTAAATGTTAAAATTTCATCATTATAGACCATTTTGGGATCGTTCGACAGGTCCGGAGTCATCGTTTTTCATCCGAAAATTGATTTTTTGGACTGTACCAAAAATGATTCAAAATGTCAATTGGATCATGCCTCATGTTGAATAACCACTTTTTAAACCATCATAGTGACCAAAATTGCCATTTTTACAGAGTTTTGCTTACTCAAAAGCTTCCATTTTGACACGTTTCAGGCACAGAAATGATTTTAAACACACTTATTCTAGTTGACAAAGTCATAATTCACACCCAACAGTCATTTAGAGTCAAAAGATTAAATGTTGAAATTTCATCCATATTGACCATTTTGGGATCGATCGACAGGTCCGGAGTCATCGTTTTTCATCCGAAAATTGATTTTTTGGACTGTACCAAAAATGATTCAAAATGTCAATTGGATCATGCCTCATGTTGAATAACCACTTTTTAAACCCTCACAGGGACCAAAATTGCCATTTTTACAGAGTTTTGCTTACTCAAAAGCTTCAAATTTGACCCGTTTCAGGCACAGAAATGACTTTAAACACACTTATTTTAGTTGACAAAGTCATAATTCACACCCAACAGTCATTGAGAGTCAAAAGATTAAATGTTGAAATTTCATCATTATAGACCATTTTGGGATCGTTTGACAGGTCCGGAGTCATCGTTTTTTATTTGAAAATGGATTTTTTGGACTGTACCAAAAATGATTCAATATGTCAATTGGATCGTGCCTCATGTTGAATAACCACTTTTTAAACCCTCACAGTGACCAAAATTGCCATTTTTACAGAGTTTTGCTTACTCAAAAGCTTCAATTTTGACCCGTTTCAGACACAGAAATGACTTTAAACACACTTATTTTAGTTGACAAAGTCATAATTCACATCCAACAGTCATTTAGAGTCAAAAGATTAAATGTTGAAATTTCATCATTATAGACCATTTTGGGATCGTTTGACAGGTCCGGAGTCATCGTTTTTCATCCGAAAATTCATTTTTTTGGACTGTACCAAAAATGATTCAAAATGTCAATTGGATCATGCCTCATGTTGAATAACCACTTTTTAAACCCTTTCAGTGACCAAAATTGCCATTTTTACAGAGTTTTGCTTACTCAAAAGCTTCAATTTTGACCCGTTTCAGGCACAGAAATGACTTTAAACACACCTATTTTAGTTGACAAAGTCACAATTCACATCCAACAGTCATTTAGAGTCAAAAGATTAAATGTTGAAATTTCATCCATATTGACCATTTTGGGATCGTTCGACAGGTCCGGAGTCATCGTTTTTCATCCGAAAATTGATTTTTTGGACTGTACCAAAAATGATTCAAAATGTCAATTGGATCGTGCATCATGTTGAATAACCACTTTATAAACCCTCACAGTGACCAGAATTGCCATTTTTACAGAGTTGGGCTTACTCAAAAGCTTCCCTTTTGTCCCGTTTCAGGCACAGAAATGACTTTAAACACACTTATTTTAGTTGACAAAGTCATAATTCACATCCAACAGTCATTTAGAGTCAAAAGATTAAATGTTGAAATTTCATCCATATTGACCATTTTGGGATCGTTCGACAGGTCCGGAGTCATCGTTTTTCATCAGAAAATTGATTTTTTGGACTGTACCAAAAATGATTCAAAATGTCAATTGGATCATGCCTCATGTTGAATAACCACTTTTTAAACCCTCACAGGGACCAAAATTGCCATTTTTACAGAGTTTTGCTTACTCAAAAGCTTCAAATTTGACCCGTTTCAGGCACAGAAATGACTTTAAACACACTTATTTTAGTTGACAAAGTCATAATTCACATCCAACAGTCATTTAGAGTCAAAAGATTAAATGTTGAAATGTCATCCATATTGACCATTTTGGGATCGTTTGACAGGTCCGGAGTCATCGTGTTTCATCCGAAAATTTATTTTTTGGACTGTACCAAAAATGATTCAAAATGTCAATTGGATCGTGCCTCATGTTGAATAACCACTTTTTAAACCCTCACAGTGACCAAAATTGCCATTTTTACAGAGTTTTGCTTATTCAAAAGCTTCCATTTTGACCCGTTTCAGGCACAGAAATGACTTTAAACACACTTATTTTAGTTGACAAAGTCATAATTCACACCCAACAGTCATTGAGAGTCAAAAGATTAAATGTTGAAATTTCATCCATATTGACCATTTTGGGATCGTTCGACAGGTCCGAAGTCATCGTTTTCCATCAGAAAATTGATTTTTTGGACTGTACCAAAAATGATTCAAAATGTCAATTGGATCATGCCTCATGTTGAATAACCACTTTTTAAACCCTCACAGTGACCAAAATTGCCATTTTTACAGAGTTTTGCTTACTCAAAAGCTTCCATTTTGACCCGTTTCAGGCACAGAAATGACTTTAAACACACTTATTTTAGTTGACAAAGTCATAATTCAAATCCAACAGTCATTTAGAGTCAAAAGATTAAATGTTGAAATTTCATCCATATTGACCATTTTGGGATTGTTCAACAGGTCCGGAGTCATCGGTTTTCATCCGAAAATTGATTTTTTGGACTGTACCAAAAATGATTCAAAATGTCAATTGGATCATGCCTCATGTTGAATAACCACTTTTTAAACCCTCACAGTGACCAAAATTGCAATTTTTACAGAGTTTTGCTTACTCAAAAGCTTCAATTTTGACTCGTTTCAGGCACAGAAATGACTTTAAACACACTTATTCTAGTTAACAAAGTCATAATTCACATCCAACAGTCATTTAGAGTCAACAGATTAAATGTTAAAATTTCATCATTATAGACCATTTTGGGATCGTTCGACAGGTCCGGAGTCATCGTTTTTCATCCGAAAATTGATTTTTTGGACTGTACCAAAAATGATTCAAAATGTCAATTGGATCATGCCTCATGTTGAATAACCACTTTTTAAACCCTCACAGGGACCAAAATTGCCATTTTTACAGAGTTTTGCTTACTCAAAAGCTTCAAATTTGACCCGTTTCAGGCACAGAAATGACTTTAAACACACTTATTTTAGTTGACAAAGTCATAATTCACATCCAACAGTCATTTAGAGTCAAAAGATTAAATGTTGAAATTTCATCCATATTGACCATTTTGGGATCGTTTGACAGGTCCGGAGTCATCGTGTTTCATCCGAAAATTTATTTTTTGGACTGTACCAAAAATGATTCAAAATGTCAATTGGATCGTGCCTCATGTTGAATAACCACTTTTTAAACCCTCACAGTGACCAAAATTGCCATTTTTACAGAGTTTTGCTTATTCAAAAGCTTCCATTTTGACCCGTTTCAGGCACAGAAATGACTTTAAACACACTTATTTTAGTTGACAAAGTCATAATTCACACCCAACAGTCATTGAGAGTCAAAAGATTAAATGTTGAAATTTCATCCATATTGACCATTTTGGGATCGTTCGACAGGTCCGGAGTCATCGTTTTTCATCAGAAAATTGATTTTTTGGACTGTACCAAAAATGATTCAAAATGTCAATTGGATCATGCCTCATGTTGAATAACCACTTTTTAAACCCTCACAGTGACCAAAATTGCCATTTTTACAGAGTTTTGCTTACTCAAAAGCTTCCATTTTGACCCGTTTCAGGCACAGAAATGACTTTAAACACACTTATTTTAGTTGACAAAGTCATAATTCAAATCCAACAGTCATTTAGAGTCAAAAGATTAAATGTTGAAATTTCATCCATATTGACCATTTTGGGATCGTTCAACAGGTCCGGAGTCATCGGTTTTCATCTGAAAATTGATTTTTTGGACTGTACCAAAAATGATTCAAAATGTGAATTGGATCATGCCTCATGTTGAATACCCACTTTTTAAACCCTCACAGTGACCAAAATTGCAATTTTTACAGAGTTTTGCTTACTCAAAAGCTTCAATTTTGACTCGTTTCAGGCACAGAAATGACTTTAAACACACTTATTCTAGTTAACAAAGTCATAATTCACATCCAACAGTCATTTAGAGTCAACAGATTAAATGTTAAAATTTCATCATTATAGACCATTTTGGGATCGTTCGACAGGTCCGGAGTCATCGTTTTTCATCCGAAAATTGATTTTTTGGACTGTACCAAAAATGATTCAAAATGTCAATTGGATCATGCCTCATGTTGAATAACCACTTTTTAAACCATCATAGTGACCAAAATTGCCATTTTTACAGAGTTTTGCTTACTCAAAAGCTTCCATTTTGACACGTTTCAGGCACAGAAATGATTTTAAACACACTTATTCTAGTTGACAAAGTCATAATTCACACCCAACAGTCATTTAGAGTCAAAAGATTAAATGTTGAAATTTCATCCATATTGACCATTTTGGGATCGATCGACAGGTCCGGAGTCATCGTTTTTCATCCGAAAATTGATTTTTTGGACTGTACCAAAAATGATTCAAAATGTCAATTGGATCATGCCTCATGTTGAATAACCACTTTTTAAACCCTCACAGGGACCAAAATTGCCATTTTTACAGAGTTTTGCTTACTCAAAAGATTCAAATTTGACCCGTTTCAGGCACAGAAATGACTTTAAACACACTTATTTTAGTTGACAAAGTCATAATTCACATCCAACAGTCATTTAGAGTCAAAAGATTAAATGTTGAAATTTCATCCATATTGACCATTTTGGGATCGTTTGACAGGTCCGGAGTCATCGTGTTTCATCCGAAAATTTATTTTTTGGACTGTACCAAAAATGATTCAAAATGTCAATTGGATCGGGCCTCATGTTGAATAACCACTTTTTAAACCCTCACAGTGACCAAAATTGCCATTTTTACAGAGTTTTGCTTATTCAAAAGCTTCCATTTTGACCCGTTTCAGGCACAGAAATGACTTTAAACACACTTATTTTAGTTGACAAAGTCATAATTCACACCCAACAGTCATTGAGAGTCAAAAGATTAAATGTTGAAATTTCATCATTATAGACCATTTTGGGATCGTTTGACAGGTCCGGAGTCATCGTTTTTTATTTGAAAATGGATTTTTTGGACTGTACCAAAAATGATTCAATATGTCAATTGGATCGTGCCTCATGTTGAATAACCACTTTTTAAACCCTCACAGTGACCAAAATTGCCATTTTTACAGAGTTTTGCTTACTCAAAAGCTTCAATTTTGACCCGTTTCAGACACAGAAATGACTTTAAACACACTTATTTTAGTTGACAAAGTCATAATTCACATCCAACAGTCATTTAGAGTCAAAAGATTAAATGTTGAAATTTCATCATTATAGACCATTTTGGGATCGTTTGACAGGTCCGGAGTCATCGTTTTTCATCCGAAAATTCATTTTTTTGGACTGTACCAAAAATGATTCAAAATGTCAATTGGATCATGCCTCATGTTGAATAACCACTTTTTAAACCCTTTCAGTGACCAAAATTGCCATTTTTACAGAGTTGGGCTTACTCAAAAGCTTCCCTTTTGTCCCGTTTCAGGCACAGAAATGACTTTAAACACACTTATTTTAGTTGACAAAGTCATAATTCACATCCAACAGTCATTTAGAGTCAAAAGATTAAATGTTGAAATTTCATCCATATTGACCATTTTGGGATCGTTCGACAGGTCCGGAGTCATCGTTTTTCATCAGAAAATTGATTTTTTGGACTGTACCAAAAATGATTCAAAATGTCAATTGGATCATGCCTCATGTTGAATAACCACTTTTTAAACCCTCACAGGGACCAAAATTGCCATTTTTACAGAGTTTTGCTTACTCAAAAGCTTCAATTTTGACCCGTTTCAGGCACAGAAATGACTTTAAACACACTTATTTTAGTTGACAAAGTCATAATTCACATCCAACAGTAATTTAGAGTCAAAAGATTAAATGTTAAAATGTCATCATTATAGACCATTTTGGAATCGTTCAACAGGTCCGGAGTCATCGTTTTTCATCCGAAAATTGATTTTTTTAGACTGTACCAAAAATGATTCAAAATGTCAATTGGATCGTGCCTCATGTTGAATAACCACTTTTTAAACCCTCACAGTGACCAAAATTGCCATTTTTACAGAGTTTTGCTTACTCAAAAGCTTCCATTTTGACCCGTTTCAGGCACAGAAATAACTTTAAACACACTTATTTTAGTTGACAAAGTCATAATTCACATCCAACAGTCATTTAGAGTCAAAAGATTAAATGTTAAAATTTCATCCATATTGACCATTTTGGGATCGTTCGACAGGTCCGGAGTCATCGTGTTTCATCCGAGAATTTATTTTTTGGACTGTACCAAAAATGATTCAAAATGTCAATTGGATCGTGCCTCATGTTGAATAACCACTTTTTAAACCCTCACAGTGACCAAAATTGCCATTTTTACAGAGTTTTGCTTACTCAAAAGCTTCAATTTTGACCCGTTTCAGGCACAGAAATGACTTTAAACACACTTATTTTAGTTGACAAAGTCATAATTCACACCCAACAGTCATTTAGAGTCAAAAGATTAAATGTTGACATTTCATCATTATAGACCATTTTGGGATCGTTTGACAGGTCCGGAGTCATCGTTTTTCATCCGAAAATTGATTTTTTTGGACTGTACCAAAAATGATTCAAAATGTCAATTGGATCATGCCTCATGTTGAATAACCACTTTTTAAACCCTCACAGTGACCAAAATTGCCATTTTTACAGAGTTTTGCTTACTCAAAAGCTTCAATTTTGACTCGTTTCAGGCACAGAAATGACTTTAAACACACTTATTCTAGTTAACAAAGTCATAATTCACATCCAACAGTCATTTAGAGTCAACAGATTAAATGTTAAAATTTCATCATTATAGACCATTTTGGGATCGTTCGACAGGTCCGGAGTCATCGTTTTTCATCCGAAAATTGATTTTTTGGACTGTACCAAAAATGATTCAAAATGTCAATTGGATCATGCCTCATGTTGAATAACCACTTTTTAAACCCTCACAGTGACCAAAATTGCCATTTTTACAGAGTTTTGCTTACTCAAAAGCTTCCATTTTGACCCGTTTCAGGCACAGAAATGACTTTAAACACACTTATTTTAGTTGACAAAGTCATAATTCAAATCCAACAGTCATTTAGAGTCAAAAGATTAAATGTTGAAATTTCATCCATATTGACCATTTTGGGATCGTTCAACAGGTCCGGAGTCATCGTTTTTCATCCGAAAATTGATTTTTTGGACTGTACCAAAAATGATTCAAAATGTCAATTGGATCATGCCTCATGTTGAATAACCACTTTTTAAACCCTCACAGTGACCAAAATTGCCATTTTTACAGAGTTTTGCTTACTCAAAAGCTTCAATTTTGACCCGTTTCAGGCACAGAAATGACATTAAACACACTTATTTTAGTTGACAAAGTCATAATTCACACCCAACAGTCATTTAGAGTCAAAAGATTAAATGTTGACATTTCATCATTATAGACCATTTTGGGATCGTTTGACAGGTCCGGAGTCATCGTTTTTCATCCGAAAATTGATTTTTTTGGACTGTACCAAAAATGATTCAAAATGTCAATTGGATCATGCCTCATGTTGAATAACCACTTTTTAAACCCTCACAGTGACCAAAATTGCCATTTTTACAGAGTTTTGCTTACTCAAAAGCTTCAATTTTGACTCGTTTCAGGCACAGAAATGACTTTAAACACACTTATTCTAGTTAACAAAGTCATAATTCACATCCAACAGTCATTTAGAGTCAACAGATTAAATGTTAAAATTTCATCATTATAGACCATTTTGGGATCGTTCGACAGGTCCGGAGTCATCGTTTTTCATCCGAAAATTGATTTTTTGGACTGTACCAAAAATGATTCAAAATGTCAATTGGATCATGCCTCATGTTGAATAACCACTTTTTAAACCCTCACAGTGACCAAAATTGCCATTTTTACAGAGTTTTGCTTACTCAAAAGCTTCCATTTTGACCCGTTTCAGGCACAGAAATGACTTTAAACACACTTATTTTAGTTGACAAAGTCATAATTCAAATCCAACAGTCATTTAGAGTCAAAAGATTAAATGTTGAAATTTCATCCATATTGACCATTTTGGGATCGTTCAACAGGTCCGGAGTCATCGTTTTTCATCCGAAAATTGATTTTTTGGACTGTACCAAAAATGATTCAAAATGTCAATTGGATCATGCCTCATGTTGAATAACCACTTTTTAAACCCTCACAGTGACCAAAATTGCCATTTTTACAGAGTTTTGCTTACTCAAAAGCTTCCATTTTGACACGTTTCAGGCACAGAAATGATTTTAAACACACTTATTCTAGTTGACAAAGTCATAATTCACATTCAACAGTCATTTAGAGTCAAAAGATTAAATGTTAAAATGTCATCATTATAGACCATTTTGGGATCGTTCGTTTTTTATCCGAAAATTGATTTTTTGGACTGTACCAAAAATGATTCAAAATGTCAATTGGATCATGCCTCATGTTGAATAACCACTTTTTAAACCCTCACAGTGACCAAAATTGCCATTTTTACAGAGTTTTGCTTACTCAAAAGCTTCAATTTTGACCCGTTTCCGGCACAGAAATGACTTTAAACACACTTATTCTAGTTAACAAAGTCATAATTCACATCCAACAGTCATTTAGAGTCAAAAGATTAAATGTTGAAATTTCATCCATATTGACCATTTTGGGATCGATCGACAGGTCCGGAGTCATCGTTTTTCATCCGAAAATTGATTTTTTGGACTGTACCAAAAATGATTCAAAATGTCAATTGGATCATGCCTCAGGTTGAATAACCACTTTTTAAACCTTCACAGTGACCAAAATTGCCATTTTTACAGAGTTTTACTTACTCAAAAGCTTCAATTTTGACCCGTTTCAGGCACAGAAATGACTTTAAACACACTTATTCTAGTTAACAAAGTCATAATTCACATCCAACAGTCATTTAGAGTCAAAAGATTAAATGTTGAAATTTCATCCATATTGACCATTTTGGGATCGTTCAACAGGTCCGGAGTCATCGTTTTTCATCCGAAAATTGATTTTTTGGACTGTACCAAAAATGATTCAAAATGTCAATTGGATCATGCCTCATGTTGAATAACCACTTTTTAAACCCTCACAGTGACCAAAATTGCCATTTTTACAGAGTTTTGCTTACTCAAAAGCTTCCATTTTGACCCGTTTCAGGCACAGAAATGACTTTAAACACACCTATTTTAGTTGACAAAGTCACAATTCACATCCAACAGTCATTTAGAGTCAAAAGATTAAATGTTGAAATTTCATCCATATTGACCATTTTGGGATCGTTCGACAGGTCCGGAGTCATCGTTTTTCATCCGAAAATTGATTTTTTGGACTGTACCAAAAATGATTCAAAATGTCAATTGGATCGTGCATCATGTTGAATAACCACTTTATAAACCCTCACAGTGACCAGAATTGCCATTTTTACAGAGTTGGGCTTACTCAAAAGCTTCCCTTTTGTCCCGTTTCAGGCACAGAAATGACTTTAAACACACTTATTTTAGTTGACAAAGTCATAATTCATATCCAACAGTCATTTAGAGTCAAAAGATTAAATGTTGAAATTTCATCCATATTGACCATTTTGGGATCGTTCGACAGGTCCGGAGTCATCGTTTTTCATCAGAAAATTGATTTTTTGGACTGTACCAAAAATGATTCAAAATGTCAATTGGATCATGCCTCATGTTGAATAACCACTTTTTAAACCCTCACAGGGACCAAAATTGCCATTTTTACAGAGTTTTGCTTACTCAAAAGCTTCAAATTTGACCCGTTTCAGGCACAGAAATGACTTTAAACACACTTATTTTAGTTGACAAAGTCATAATTCACATCCAACAGTCATTTAGAGTCAAAAGATTAAATGTTGAAATTTCATCCATATTGATCATTTTGGGATCGTTTGACAGGTCCGGAGTCATCGTGTTTCATCCGAAAATTTATTTCTTGGACTGTACCAAAAATGATTCAAAATGTCAATTGGATCGTGCCTCATGTTGAATAACCACTTTTTAAACCCTCACAGTGACCAAAATTGCCATTTTTACAGAGTTTTGCTTATTCAAAAGCTTCCATTTTGACCCGTTTCAGGCACAGAAATGACTTTAAACACACTTATTTTAGTTGACAAAGTCATAATTCACACCCAACAGTCATTGAGAGTCAAAAGATTAAATGTTGAAATTTCATCCATATTGACCATTTTGGGATCGTTCGACAGGTCCGGAGTCATCGTTTTTCATCAGAAAATTGATTTTTTGGACTGTACCAAAAATGATTCAAAATGTCAATTGGATCATGCCTCATGTTGAATAACCACTTTTTAAACCCTCACAGTGACCAAAATTGCCATTTTTACAGAGTTTTGCTTACTCAAAAGCTTCCATTTTGACCCGTTTCAGGCACAGAAATGACTTTAAACACACTTATTTTAGTTGACAAAGTCATAATTCAAATCCAACAGTCATTTAGAGTCAAAAGATTAAATGTTGAAATTTCATCCATATTGACCATTTTGGGATCGTTCAACAGGTCCGGAGTCATCGGTTTTCATCCGAAAATTGATTTTTTGGACTGTACCAAAAATGATTCAAAATGTCAATTGGATCATGCCTCATGTTGAATACCCACTTTTTAAACCCTCACAGTGACCAAAATTGCAATTTTTACAGAGTTTTGCTTACTCAAAAGCTTCAATTTTGACTCGTTTCAGGCACAGAAATGACTTTAAACACACTTATTCTAGTTAACAAAGTCATAATTCACATCCAACAGTCATTTAGAGTCAACAGATTAAATGTTAAAATTTCATCATTATAGACCATTTTGGGATCGTTCGACAGGTCCGGAGTCATCGTTTTTCATCCGAAAATTGATTTTTTGGACTGTACCAAAAATGATTCAAAATGTCAATTGGATCATGCCTCATGTTGAATAACCACTTTTTAAACCATCATAGTGACCAAAATTGCCATTTTTACAGAGTTTTGCTTACTCAAAAGCTTCCATTTTGACACGTTTCAGGCACAGAAATGATTTTAAACACACTTATTCTAGTTGACAAAGTCATAATTCACACCCAACAGTCATTTAGAGTCAAAAGATTAAATGTTGAAATTTCATCCATATTGACCATTTTGGGATCGATCGACAGGTCCGGAGTCATCGTTTTTCATCCGAAAATTGATTTTTTGGACTGTACCAAAAATGATTCAAAATGTCAATTGGATCATGCCTCATGTTGAATAACCACTTTTTAAACCCTCACAGGGACCAAAATTGCCATTTTTACAGAGTTTTGCTTACTCAAAAGCTTCAAATTTGACCCGTTTCAGGCACAGAAATGACTTTAAACACACTTATTTTAGTTGACAAAGTCATAATTCACATCCAACAGTCATTTAGAGTCAAAAGATTAAATGTTGAAATTTCATCCATATTGACCATTTTGGGATCGTTTGACAGGTCCGGAGTCATCGTGTTTCATCCGAAAATTTATTTTTTGGACTGTACCAAAAATGATTCAAAATGTCAATTGGATCGTGCCTCATGTTGAATAACCACTTTTTAAACCCTCACAGTGACCAAAATTGCCATTTTTACAGAGTTTTGCTTATTCAAAAGCTTCCATTTTGACCCGTTTCAGGCACAGAAATGACTTTAAACACACTTATTTTAGTTGACAAAGTCATAATTCACACCCAACAGTCATTGAGAGTCAAAAGATTAAATGTTGAAATTTCATCATTATAGACCATTTTGGGATCGTTTGACAGGTCGGGAGTCATCGTTTTTTATTTGAAAATGGATTTTTTGGACTGTACCAAAAATGATTCAATATGTCAATTGGATCGTGCCTCATGTTGAATAACCACTTTTTAAACCCTCACAGTGACCAAAATTGCCATTTTTACAGAGTTTTGCTTACTCAAAAGCTTCAATTTTGACCCGTTTCAGACACAGAAATGACTTTAAACACACTTATTTTAGTTGACAAAGTCATAATTCACATCCAACAGTCATTTAGAGTCAAAAGATTAAATGTTGAAATTTCATCATTATAGACCATTTTGGGATCGTTTGACAGGTCCGGAGTCATCGTTTTTCATCCGAAAATTCATTTTTTTGGACTGTACCAAAAATGATTCAAAATGTCAATTGGATCATGCCTCATGTTGAATAACCACTTTTTAAACCCTTTCAGTGACCAAAATTGCCATTTTTACAGAGTTTTGCTTACTCAAAAGCTTCAATTTTGACCCGTTTCAGGCACAGAAATGACTTTAAACACACCTATTTTAGTTGACAAAGTCACAATTCACATCCAACAGTCATTTAGAGTCAAAAGATTAAATGTTGAAATTTCATCCATATTGACCATTTTGGGATCGTTCGACAGGTCCGGAGTCATCGTTTTTCATCCGAAAATTGATTTTTTGGACTGTACCAAAAATGATTCAAAATGTCAATTGGATCGTGCATCATGTTGAATAACCACTTTATAAACCCTCACAGTGACCAGAATTGCCATTTTTACAGAGTTGGGCTTACTCAAAAGCTTCCCTTTTGTCCCGTTTCAGGCACAGAAATGACTTTAAACACACTTATTTTAGTTGACAAAGTCATAATTCACATCCAACAGTCATTTAGAGTCAAAAGATTAAATGTTGAAATTTCATCCATATTGACCATTTTGGGATCGTTCGACAGGTCCGGAGTCATCGTTTTTCATCAGAAAATTGATTTTTTGGACTGTACCAAAAATGATTCAAAATGTCAATTGGATCATGCCTCATGTTGAATAACCACTTTTTAAACCCTCACAGGGACCAAAATTGCCATTTTTACAGAGTTTTGCTTACTCAAAAGCTTCAAATTTGACCCGTTTCAGGCACAGAAATGACTTTAAACACACTTATTTTAGTTGACAAAGTCATAATTCACATCCAACAGTCATTTAGAGTCAAAAGATTAAATGTTGAAATTTCATCCATATTGACCATTTTGGGATCGTTCAACAGGTCCGGAGTCATCGGTTTTCATCCGAAAATTGATTTTTTGGACTGTACCAAAAATGATTCAAAATGTCAATTGGATCATGCCTCATGTTGAATAACCACTTTTTAAACCCTCACAGTGACCAAAATTGCAATTTTTACAGAGTTTTGCTTACTCAAAAGCTTCAATTTTGACTCGTTTCAGGCACAGAAATGACTTTAAACACACTTATTCTAGTTAACAAAGTCATAATTCACATCCAACAGTCATTTAGAGTCAACAGATTAAATGTTAAAATTTCATCATTATAGACCATTTTGGGATCGTTCGACAGGTCCGGAGTCATCGTTTTTCATCCGAAAATTGATTTTTTGGACTGTACCAAAAATGATTCAAAATGTCAATTGGATCGTGCCTCATGTTGAATAACCACTTTTTAAACCCTCACAGTGACCAAAATTGCCATTTTTACAGAGTTTTGCTTATTCAAAAGCTTCCATTTTGACCCGTTTCAGGCACAGAAATGACTTTAAACACACTTATTTTAGTTGACAAAGTCATAATTCACACCCAACAGTCATTGAGAGTCAAAAGATTAAATGTTGAAATTTCATCCATATTGACCATTTTGGGATCGTTCGACAGGTCCGGAGTCATCGTTTTCCATCAGAAAATTGATTTTTTGGACTGTACCAAAAATGATTCAAAATGTCAATTGGATCATGCCTCATGTTGAATAACCACTTTTTAAACCCTCACAGTGACCAAAATTGCCATTTTTACAGAGTTTTGCTTACTCAAAAGCTTCCATTTTGACCCGTTTCAGGCACAGAAATGACTTTAAACACACTTATTTTAGTTGACAAAGTCATAATTCAAATCCAACAGTCATTTAGAGTCAAAAGATTAAATGTTGAAATTTCATCCATATTGACCATTTTGGGATTGTTCAACAGGTCCGGAGTCATCGGTTTTCATCCGAAAATTGATTTTTTGGACTGTACCAAAAATGATTCAAAATGTCAATTGGATCATGCCTCATGTTGAATAACCACTTTTTAAACCCTCACAGTGACCAAAATTGCAATTTTTACAGAGTTATGCTTACTCAAAAGCTTCAATTTTGACTCGTTTCAGGCACAGAAATGACTTTAAACACACTTATTCTAGTTAACAAAGTCATAATTCACATCCAACAGTCATTTAGAGTCAACAGATTAAATGTTAAAATGTCATCATTATAGACCATTTTGGGATCGTTCGTTTTTTATCCGAAAATTGATTTTTTGGACTGTACCAAAAATGATTCAAAATGTCAATTGGATCATGCCTCATGTTGAATAACCACTTTTTAAACCCTCACAGTGACCAAAATTGCCATTTTTACAGAGTTTTGCTTACTCAAAAGCTTCAATTTTGACCCGTTTCCGGCACAGAAATGACTTTAAACACACTTATTCTAGTTAACAAAGTCATAATTCACATCCAACAGTCATTTAGAGTCAAAAGATTAAATGTTGAAATTTCATCCATATTGACCATTTTGGGATCGATCGACAGGTCCGGAGTCATCGTTTTTCATCCGAAAATTGATTTTTTGGACTGTACCAAAAATGATTCAAAATGTCAATTGGATCATGCCTCAGGTTGAATAACCACTTTTTAAACCTTCACAGTGACCAAAATTGCCATTTTTACAGAGTTTTACTTACTCAAAAGCTTCAATTTTGACCCGTTTCAGGCACAGAAATGACTTTAAACACACTTATTCTAGTTAACAAAGTCATAATTCACATCCAACAGTCATTTAGAGTCAAAAGATTAAATGTTGAAATTTCATCCATATTGACCATTTTGGGATCGTTCAACAGGTCCGGAGTCATCGTTTTTCATCCGAAAATTGATTTTTTGGACTGTACCAAAAATGATTCAAAATGTCAATTGGATCATGCATCATGTTGAATAACCACTTTATAAACCCTCACAGTGACCAGAATTGCCATTTTTACAGAGTTGGGCTTACTCAAAAGCTTCCCTTTTGTCCCGTTTCAGGCACAGAAATGACTTTAAACACACTTATTTTAGTTGACAAAGTCATAATTCACATCCAACAGTCATTTAGAGTCAAAAGATTAAATGTTGAAATTTCATCCATATTGACCATTTTGGGATCGTTCGACAGGTCCGGAGTCATCGTTTTTCATCAGAAAATTGATTTTTTGGACTGTACCAAAAATGATTCAAAATGTCAATTGGATCATGCCTCATGTTGAATAACCACTTTTTAAACCCTCACAGGGACCAAAATTGCCATTTTTACAGAGTTTTGCTTACTCAAAAGCTTCAAATTTGACCCGTTTCAGGCACAGAAATGACTTTAAACATACTTATTTTAGTTGACAAAGTCATAATTCACATCCAACAGTCATTTAGAGTCAAAAGATTAAATGTTGAAATTTCATCCATATTGACCATTTTGGGATCGTTTGACAGGTCCGGAGTCATCGTGTTTCATCCGAAAATTTATTTTTTGGACTGTACCAAAAATGATTCAAAATGTCAATTGGATCGTGCCTCATGTTGAATAACCACTTTTTAAACCCTCACAGTGACCAAAATTGCCATTTTTACAGAGTTTTGCTTATTCAAAAGCTTCCATTTTGACCCGTTTCAGGCACAGAAATGACTTCAAACACACTTATTTTAGTTGACAAAGTCATAATTCACACCCAACAGTCATTGAGAGTCAAAAGATTAAATGTTGAAATTTCATCATTATAGACCATTTTGGGATCGTTTGACAGGTCCGGAGTCATCGTTTTTTATCTGAAAATGGATTTTTTGGACTGTACCAAAAATGATTCAATATGTCAATTGGATCGTGCCTCATGTTGAATAACCACTTTTTAAACCCTCACAGTGACCAAAATTGCCATTTTTACAGAGTTTTGCTTATTCAAAAGCTTCCATTTTGACCCGTTTCAGACACAGAAATGACTTTAAACACACTTATTTTAGTTGACAAAGTCATAATTCAAATCCAACAGTCATTTAGAGTCAAAAGATTAAATGTTGAAATTTCATCCATATTGACCATTTTGGGATCGTTCAACAGGTCCGGAGTCATCGTTTTTCATCCGAAAATTGATTTTTTGGACTGTACCAAAAATGATTCAAAATGTCAATTGGATCATGCCTCATGTTGAATAACCACTTTTTAAACCCTCACAGTGACCAAAATTGCCATTTTTACAGAGTTTTGCTTACTCAAAAGCTTCAATTTTGACTCGTTTCAGGCACAGAAATGACTTTAAACACACTTATTCTAGTTAACAAAGTCATAATTCACATCCAACAGTCATTTAGAGTCAACAGATTAAATGTTAAAATGTCATCATTATAGACCATTTTGGGATCGTTCGACAGGTCCGGAGTCATCGTTTTTCATCCGAAAATTGATTTTTTGGACTGTACCAAAAATGATTCAAAATGTCAATTGGATCATGCCTCATGTTGAATAACCACTTTTTAAACCCTCACAGTGACCAAAATTGCCATTTTTACAGAGTTTTGCTTATTCAAAAGCTTCCTTTTTGACCCGTTTCAGGCACAGAAATGACTTTAAACACACTTATTTTAGTTGACAAAGTCATAATTCACATCCAACAGTAATTTAGAGTCAAAAGATTAAATGTTAAAATTTCATCATTATAGACCATTTTGGGATCGTTTGACAGGTCCGGAGTCATCGTTTTTCATCCGAAAATTGATTTTTTGGACTGTACCAAAAATGATTCAAAATGTCAATTGGATCATGCCTCATGTTGAATAACCACTTTTTAAACACTCACAGTGACCAAAATTGCCATTTTTACAGAGTTTTGCTTACTCAAAAGCTTCATTTTTGACCCGTTTCAGGCACAGAAATGACTTTAAACACACTTATTCTAGTTAACAAAGTCATAATTCACATCCAACAGTCATTTAGAGTCAAAAGATTAAATGTTGAAATTTCATCCATATTGACCATTTTGGGATCGTTCGACAGGTCCGGAGTCATCGTTTTTTATCCGAAAATTCATTTTTTGGACTGTACCAAAAATGATTCAAAATGTCAATTTGATCATGCCTCATGTTGAATAACCACTTTTTAAACCCTCACAGGGACCAAAATTGCCATTTTTACAGAGTTTTGCTTACTCAAAAGCTTAAAATTTGACCCGTTTCAGGCACAGAAATGACTTTAAACACACTTATTTTAGTTGACAGAGTCATAATTCACATCCAACAGTAATTTAGAGTCAAAAGATAAAATGTTAAAATTTCATCATTATAGACCATTTTGGGATCGTTCGACAGGTCCGGAGTCATCGTTTTTCATCCGAAAATTGATTTTTTGGACTGTACCAAAAATGATTCAAAATGTCAATTGGATCGTGCCTCTTGTTGAATAACCACTTTTTAAACCCTCACAGTGACCAAAATTGCCATTTTTACAGAGTTTTGCTTACTCAAAAGCTTCCATTTTGACCCGTTTCAGGCACAGACATGAATTTAAACACACTTATTCTAGTTGACAAAGTCATAATTCACATTCAACAGTCATTTAGAGTCAAAAGATTAAATGTTGAAATTTCATCATTATAGACCATTTTGGGATTGTTCGACAGGTACGGAGTCATCGTTTTTTATCCGAAAATGGATTTTTTGGACTGTACCAAAAATGATTCAATATGTCAATTGGATTGTGCCTCATGTTGAATAACCACTTTTTAAACCCTCACAGTGACCAAAATTGTCATTTTTACAGAGTTTTACTTACTCAAAAGCTTCAATTTTGACCCGTTTCAGGCACAGAAATGACTTTAAACACACTTATTCTAGTTAACAAAGTCATAATTCACATCCAACAGTCATTTAGAGTCAAAAGATTAAATGTTGAAATTTCATCCATATTGACCATTTTGGGATCGTTCAACAGGTCCGGAGTCATCGTTTTTCATCCGAAAATTGATTTTTTGGACTGTACCAAAAATGATTCAAAATGTCAATTGGATCATGCCTCATGTTGAATAACCACTTCTTAAACCCTCACAGTGACCGAAATTGCCATTTTTACAGAGTTTTGCTTACTCAAAAGCTTCCATTTTGACCCGTTTTAGGCACAGAAATGACTTTAAACACACCTATTTTAGTTGACAAAGTCACAATTCACATCCAACAGTCATTTAGAGTCAAAAGATTAAATGTTGAAATTTCATCCATATTGACCATTTTGGGATCGTTCGACAGGTCCGGAGTCATCGTGTTTCATCCGAAAATTGATTTTTTGGACTGTACCAAAAATGATTCAAAATGTCAATTGGATCATGCCTCATGTTGAATAACCACTTTTTAAACCCTCACAGTGACCAAAATTGCAATTTTTACAGAGTTTTGCTTACTCAAAAGCTTCAATTTTGACTCGTTTCAGGCACAGAAATGACTTTAAACACACTTATTCTAGTTAACAAAGTCAAAATTCACATCCAACAGTCATTTAGAGTCAACAGATTAAATGTTAAAATGTCATCATTATAGACCATTTTGGGATCGTTCGTTTTTTATCCGAAAATTGATTTTTTGGACTGTACCAAAAATGATTCAAAATGTCAATTGGATCATGCCTCATGTTGAATAACCACTTTTTAAACCCTCACAGTGACCAAAATTGCCATTTTTACAGAGTTTTGCTTACTCAAAAGCTTCAATTTTGACCCGTTTCCGGCACAGAAATGACTTTAAACACACTTATTCTAGTTAACAAAGTCATAATTCACATCCAACAGTCATTTAGAGTCAAAAGATTAAATGTTGAAATTTCATCCATATTGACCATTTTGGGATCGATCGACAGGTCCGGAGTCATCGTTTTTCATCCGAAAATTGATTTTTTGGACTGTACCAAAAATGATTCAAAATGTCAATTGGATCATGCCTCAGGTTGAATAACCACTTTTTAAACCTTCACAGTGACCAAAATTGCCATTTTTACAGAGTTTTACTTACTCAAAAGCTTCAATTTTGACCCGTTTCAGGCACAGAAATGACTTTAAACACACTTATTCTAGTTAACAAAGTCATAATTCACATCCAACAGTCATTTAGAGTCAAAAGATTAAATGTTGAAATTTCATCCATATTGACCATTTTGGGATCGTTCAACAGGTCCGGAGTCATCGTTTTTCATCCGAAAATTGATTTTTTGGACTGTACCAAAAATGATTCAAAATGTCAATTGGATCATGCCTCATGTTGAATAACCACTTTTTAAACCCTCACAGTGACCAAAATTGCCATTTTTACAGAGTTTTGCTTACTCAAAAGCTTCCATTTTGACCCGTTTCAGGCACAGAAATGACTTTAAACACACCTATTTTAGTTGACAAAGTCACAATTCACATCCAACAGTCATTTAGAGTCAAAAGATTAAATGTTGAAATTTCATCCATATTGACCATTTTGGGATCGTTCGACAGGTCCGGAGTCATCGTTTTTCATCCGAAAATTGATTTTTTGGACTGTACCAAAAATGATTCAAAATGTCAATTGGATCATGCATCATGTTGAATAACCACTTTATAAACCCTCACAGTGACCAGAATTGCCATTTTTACAGAGTTGGGCTTACTCAAAAGCTTCCCTTTTGTCCCGTTTCAGGCACAGAAATGACTTTAAACACACTTATTTTAGTTGACAAAGTCATAATTCACATCCAACAGTCATTTAGAGTCAAAAGATTAAATGTTGAAATTTCATCCATATTGACCATTTTGGGATCGTTCGACAGGTCCGGAGTCATCGTTTTTCATCAGAAAATTGATTTTTTGGACTGTACCAAAAATGATTCAAAATGTCAATTGGATCATGCCTCATGTTGAATAACCACTTTTTAAACCCTCACAGGGACCAAAATTGCCATTTTTACAGAGTTTTGCTTACTCAAAAGCTTCAAATTTGACCCGTTTCAGGCACAGAAATGACTTTAAACATACTTATTTTAGTTGACAAAGTCATAATTCACATCCAACAGTCATTTAGAGTCAAAAGATTAAATGTTGAAATTTCATCCATATTGACCATTTTGGGATCGTTTGACAGGTCCGGAGTCATCGTGTTTCATCCGAAAATTTATTTTTTGGACTGTACCAAAAATGATTCAAAATGTCAATTGGATCGTGCCTCATGTTGAATAACCACTTTTTAAACCCTCACAGTGACCAAAATTGCCATTTTTACAGAGTTTTGCTTATTCAAAAGCTTCCATTTTGACCCGTTTCAGGCACAGAAATGACTTCAAACACACTTATTTTAGTTGACAAAGTCATAATTCACACCCAACAGTCATTGAGAGTCAAAAGATTAAATGTTGAAATTTCATCATTATAGACCATTTTGGGATCGTTTGACAGGTCCGGAGTCATCGTTTTTTATCTGAAAATGGATTTTTTGGACTGTACCAAAAATGATTCAATATGTCAATTGGATCGTGCCTCATGTTGAATAACCACTTTTTAAACCCTCACAGTGACCAAAATTGCCATTTTTACAGAGTTTTGCTTATTCAAAAGCTTCCATTTTGACCCGTTTCAGACACAGAAATGACTTTAAACACACTTATTTTAGTTGACAAAGTCATAATTCAAATCCAACAGTCATTTAGAGTCAAAAGATTAAATGTTGAAATTTCATCCATATTGACCATTTTGGGATCGTTCAACAGGTCCGGAGTCATCGTTTTTCATCCGAAAATTGATTTTTTGGACTGTACCAAAAATGATTCAAAATGTCAATTGGATCATGCCTCATGTTGAATAACCACTTTTTAAACCCTCACAGTGACCAAAATTGCCATTTTTACAGAGTTTTGCTTACTCAAAAGCTTCAATTTTGACTCGTTTCAGGCACAGAAATGACTTTAAACACACTTATTCTAGTTAACAAAGTCATAATTCACATCCAACAGTCATTTAGAGTCAACAGATTAAATGTTAAAATGTCATCATTATAGACCATTTTGGGATCGTTCGACAGGTCCGGAGTCATCGTTTTTCATCCGAAAATTGATTTTTTGGACTGTACCAAAAATGATTCAAAATGTCAATTGGATCATGCCTCATGTTGAATAACCACTTTTTAAACCCTCACAGTGACCAAAATTGCCATTTTTACAGAGTTTTGCTTATTCAAAAGCTTCCTTTTTGACCCGTTTCAGGCACAGAAATGACTTTAAACACACTTATTTTAGTTGACAAAGTCATAATTCACATCCAACAGTAATTTAGAGTCAAAAGATTAAATGTTAAAATTTCATCATTATAGACCATTTTGGGATCGTTTGACAGGTCCGGAGTCATCGTTTTTCATCCGAAAATTGATTTTTTGGACTGTACCAAAAATGATTCAAAATGTCAATTGGATCATGCCTCATGTTGAATAACCACTTTTTAAACACTCACAGTGACCAAAATTGCCATTTTTACATAGTTTTGCTTACTCAAAAGCTTCATTTTTGACCCGTTTCAGGCACAGAAATGACTTTAAACACACTTATTCTAGTTAACAAAGTCATAATTCACATCCAACAGTCATTTAGAGTCAAAAGATTAAATGTTGAAATTTCATCCATATTGACCATTTTGGGATCGTTCGACAGGTCCGGAGTCATCGTTTTTTATCCGAAAATTCATTTTTTGGACTGTACCAAAAATGATTCAAAATGTCAATTTGATCATGCCTCATGTTGAATAACCACTTTTTAAACCCTCACAGGGACCAAAATTGCCATTTTTACAGAGTTTTGCTTACTCAAAAGCTTAAAATTTGACCCGTTTCAGGCACAGAAATGACTTTAAACACACTTATTTTAGTTGACAGAGTCATAATTCACATCCAACAGTAATTTAGAGTCAAAAGATAAAATGTTAAAATTTCATCATTATAGACCATTTTGGGATCGTTCGACAGGTCCGGAGTCATCGTTTTTCATCCGAAAATTGATTTTTTGGACTGTACCAAAAATGATTCAAAATGTCAATTGGATCGTGCCTCTTGTTGAATAACCACTTTTTAAACCCTCACAGTGACCAAAATTGCCATTTTTACAGAGTTTTGCTTACTCAAAAGCTTCCATTTTGACCCGTTTCAGGCACAGACATGAATTTAAACACACTTATTCTAGTTGACAAAGTCATAATTCACATTCAACAGTCATTTAGAGTCAAAAGATTAAATGTTGAAATTTCATCATTATAGACCATTTTGGGATTGTTCGACAGGTACGGAGTCATCGTTTTTTATCCGAAAATGGATTTTTTGGACTGTACCAAAAATGATTCAATATGTCAATTGGATTGTGCCTCATGTTGAATAACCACTTTTTAAACCCTCACAGTGACCAAAATTGTCATTTTTACAGAGTTTTACTTACTCAAAAGCTTCAATTTTGACCCGTTTCAGGCACAGAAATGACTTTAAACACACTTATTCTAGTTAACAAAGTCATAATTCACATCCAACAGTCATTTAGAGTCAAAAGATTAAATGTTGAAATTTCATCCATATTGACCATTTTGGGATCGTTCAACAGGTCCGGAGTCATCGTTTTTCATCCGAAAATTGATTTTTTGGACTGTACCAAAAATGATTCAAAATGTCAATTGGATCATGCCTCATGTTGAATAACCACTTCTTAAACCCTCACAGTGACCGAAATTGCCATTTTTACAGAGTTTTGCTTACTCAAAAGCTTCCATTTTGACCCGTTTTAGGCACAGAAATGACTTTAAACACACCTATTTTAGTTGACAAAGTCACAATTCACATCCAACAGTCATTTAGAGTCAAAAGATTAAATGTTGAAATTTCATCCATATTGACCATTTTGGGATCGTTCGACAGGTCCGGAGTCATCGTGTTTCATCCGAAAATTTATTTTTTGGACTGTACCAAAAATGATTCAAAATGTCAATTGGATCGTGCCTCATGTTGAATAACCACTTTTTAAACCCTCACAGTGACCAAAATTGCCATTTTTACAGAGTTTTGCTTATTCAAAAGCTTCCATTTTGACCCGTTTCAGGCACAGAAATGACTTTAAACACACTTATTTTAGTTGACAAAGTCATAATTCACACCCAACAGTCATTGAGAGTCAAAAGATTAAATGTTGAAATTTCATCATTATAGACCATTTTGGGATCGTTTGACAGGTCCGGAGTCATCGTTTTTTATCTGAAAATGGATTTTTTGGACTGTACCAAAAATGATTCAATATGTCAATTGGATCGTGCCTCATGTTGAATAACCACTTTTTAAACCCTCACAGTGACCAAAATTGCCATTTTTACAGAGTTTTGCTTACTCAAAAGCTTCAATTTTGACCCGTTTCAGACACAGAAATGACTTTAAACACACTTATTTTAGTTGACAAAGTCATAATTCACATCCAACAGTCATTTAGAGTCAAAAGATTAAATGTTGAAATTTCATCATTATAGACCATTTTGGGATCGTTTGACAGGTCCGGAGTCCTCGTTTTTCATCCGAAAATTCATTTTTTTGGACTGTACCAAAAATGATTCAAAATGTCAATTGGATCATGCCTCATGTTGAATAACCACTTTTTAAACCCTTTCAGTGACCAAAATTGCCATTTTTACAGAGTTTTGCTTACTCAAAAGCTTCAATTTTGACCCGTTTCAGGCACAGAAATGACTTTAAACACACCTATTTTAGTTGACAAAGTCACAATTCACATCCAACAGTCATTTAGAGTCAAAAGATTAAATGTTGAAATTTCATCCATATTGACCATTTTGGGATCGTTCGACAGGTCCGGAGTCATCGTTTTTCATCCGAAAATTGATTTTTTGGACTGTACCAAAAATGATTCAAAATGTCAATTGGATCGTGCATCATGTTGAATAACCACTTTATAAACCCTCACAGTGACCAGAATTGCCATTTTTACAGAGTTGGGCTTACTCAAAAGCTTCCCTTTTGTCCCGTTTCAGGCACAGAAATGACTTTAAACACACTTATTTTAGTTGACAAAGTCATAATTCACATCCAACAGTCATTTAGAGTCAAAAGATTAAATGTTGAAATTTCATCCATATTGACCATTTTGGGATCGTTCGACAGGTCCGGAGTCATCGTTTTTCATCAGAAAATTGATTTTTTGGACTGTACCAAAAATGATTCAAAATGTCAATTGGATCATGCCTCATGTTGAATAACCACTTTTTAAACCCTCACAGGGACCAAAATTGCCATTTTTACAGAGTTTTGCTTACTCAAAAGCTTCAAATTTGACCCGTTTCAGGCACAGAAATGACTTTAAACACACTTATTTTAGTTGACAAAGTCATAATTCACATCCAACAGTCATTTAGAGTCAAAAGATTAAATGTTGAAATTTCATCCATATTGACCATTTTGGGATCGTTTGACAGGTCCGGAGTCATCGTGTTTCATCCGAAAATTTATTTTTTGGACTGTACCAAAAATGATTCAAAATGTCAATTGGATCGTGCCTCATGTTGAATAACCACTTTTTAAACCCTCACAGTGACCAAAATTGCCATTTTTACAGAGTTTTGCTTATTCAAAAGCTTCCATTTTGACCCGTTTCAGGCACAGAAATGACTTTAAACACACTTATTTTAGTTGACAAAGTCATAATTCACACCCAACAGTCATTGAGAGTCAAAAGATTAAATGTTGAAATTTCATCCATATTGACCATTTTGGGATTGTTCAACAGGTCCGGAGTCATCGGTTTTCATCCGAAAATTGATTTTTTGGACTGTACCAAAAATGATTCAAAATGTCAATTGGATCATGCCTCATGTTGAATAACCACTTTTTAAACCCTCACAGTGACCAAAATTGCAATTTTTACAGAGTTTTGCTTACTCAAAAGCTTCAATTTTGACTCGTTTCAGGCACAGAAATGACTTTAAACACACTTATTCTAGTTAACAAAGTCATAATTCACATCCAACAGTCATTTAGAGTCAACAGATTAAATGTTAAAATTTCATCATTATAGACCATTTTGGGATCGTTCGACAGGTCCGGAGTCATCGTTTTTCATCCGAAAATTGATTTTTTGGACTGTACCAAAAATGATTCAAAATGTCAATTGGATCATGCCTCATGTTGAATAACCACTTTTTAAACCATCATAGTGACCAAAATTGCCATTTTTACAGAGTTTTGCTTACTCAAAAGCTTCCATTTTGACACGTTTCAGGCACAGAAATGATTTTAAACACACTTATTCTAGTTGACAAAGTCATAATTCACACCCAACAGTCATTTAGAGTCAAAAGATTAAATGTTGAAATTTCATCATTATAGACCATTTTGGGATCGTTCGACAGGTCCGGAGTCATCGTTTTTTATCCGAAAATGGATTTTTTGGACTGTACCAAAAATGATTCAATATGTCAATTGGATCGTGCCTCATGTTGAATAACCACTTTTTAAACCCTCACAGTGACCAAAATTGCCATTTTTACAGAGTTTTGCTTACTCAAAAGCTTCAATTTTGACCCGTTTCAGGCACAGAAATGACTTTAAACATACTTATTTTAGTTGACAAAGCCATAATTCTCATTCAACAGTCATTTAGAGTCAAAAGATTAAATGTTAAAATGTCATCATTATAGACCATTTTGGGATCGTTCGTTTTTTATCCGAAAATTGATTTTTTGGACTGTACCAAAAATGATTCAAAATGTCAATTGGATCATGCCTCATGTTGAATAACCACTTTTTAAACCCTCACAGTGACCAAAATTGCCATTTTTACAGAGTTTTGCTTACTCAAAAGCTTCAATTTTGACCCGTTTCAGGCACAGAAATGACTTTAAACACACTTATTTTAGTTGACAAAGTCATAATTCACATCCAACAGTAATTTAGAGTCAAAAGATTAAATGTTAAAATGTCATCATTATAGACCATTTTGGGATCGTTCGACAGGTCCGGAGTCATCGTTTTTCATCCGAAAATTGATTTTTTGGACTGTACCAAAAATGATTCAAAATGTCAATTGGATCATGCCTCATGTTGAATAACCACTTTTTAAACCCTCACAGTGACCAAAATTGCCATTTTTACAGAGTTTTGCTTACTCAAAAGCTTCAATTTTGACCCGTTTCCGGCACAGAAATGACTTTAAACACACTTATTCTAGTTAACAAAGTCATAATTCACATCCAACAGTCATTTAGAGTCAAAAGATTAAATGTTGAAATTTCATCCATATTGACCATTTTGGGATCGATCGACAGGTCCGGAGTCATCGTTTTTCATCCGAAAATTGATTTTTTGGACTGTACCAAAAATGATTCAAAATGTCAATTGGATCATGCCTCAGGTTGAATAACCACTTTTTAAACCTTCACAGTGACCAAAATTGCCATTTTTACAGAGTTTTACTTACTCAAAAGCTTCAATTTTGACCCGTTTCAGGCACAGAAATGACTTTAAACACACTTATTCTAGTTAACAAAGTCATAATTCACATCCAACAGTCATTTAGAGTCAAAAGATTAAATGTTGAAATTTCATCCATATTGACCATTTTGGGATCGTTCAACAGGTCCGGAGTCATCGTTTTTCATCCGAAAATTGATTTTTTGGACTGTACCAAAAATGATTCAAAATGTCAATTGGATCATGCCTCATGTTGAATAACCACTTTTTAAACCCTCACAGTGACCAAAATTGCCATTTTTACAGAGTTTTGCTTACTCAAAAGCTTCCATTTTGACCCGTTTCAGGCACAGAAATGACTTTAAACACACCTATTTTAGTTGACAAAGTCACAATTCACATCCAACAGTCATTTAGAGTCAAAAGATTAAATGTTGAAATTTCATCCATATTGACCATTTTGGGATCGTTCGACAGGTCCGGAGTCATCGTTTTTCATCCGAAAATTGATTTTTTGGACTGTACCAAAAATGATTCAAAATGTCAATTGGATCATGCATCATGTTGAATAACCACTTTATAAACCCTCACAGTGACCAGAATTGCCATTTTTACAGAGTTGGGCTTACTCAAAAGCTTCCCTTTTGTCCCGTTTCAGGCACAGAAATGACTTTAAACACACTTATTTTAGTTGACAAAGTCATAATTCACATCCAACAGTCATTTAGAGTCAAAAGATTAAATGTTGAAATTTCATCCATATTGACCATTTTGGGATCGTTCGACAGGTCCGGAGTCATCGTTTTTCATCAGAAAATTGATTTTTTGGACTGTACCAAAAATGATTCAAAATGTCAATTGGATCATGCCTCATGTTGAATAACCACTTTTTAAACCCTCACAGGGACCAAAATTGCCATTTTTACAGAGTTTTGCTTACTCAAAAGCTTCAAATTTGACCCGTTTCAGGCACAGAAATGACTTTAAACATACTTATTTTAGTTGACAAAGTCATAATTCACATCCAACAGTCATTTAGAGTCAAAAGATTAAATGTTGAAATTTCATCCATATTGACCATTTTGGGATCGTTTGACAGGTCCGGAGTCATCGTGTTTCATCCGAAAATTTATTTTTTGGACTGTACCAAAAATGATTCAAAATGTCAATTGGATCGTGCCTCATGTTGAATAACCACTTTTTAAACCCTCACAGTGACCAAAATTGCCATTTTTACAGAGTTTTGCTTATTCAAAAGCTTCCATTTTGACCCGTTTCAGGCACAGAAATGACTTCAAACACACTTATTTTAGTTGACAAAGTCATAATTCACACCCAACAGTCATTGAGAGTCAAAAGATTAAATGTTGAAATTTCATCATTATAGACCATTTTGGGATCGTTTGACAGGTCCGGAGTCATCGTTTTTTATCTGAAAATGGATTTTTTGGACTGTACCAAAAATGATTCAATATGTCAATTGGATCGTGCCTCATGTTGAATAACCACTTTTTAAACCCTCACAGTGACCAAAATTGCCATTTTTACAGAGTTTTGCTTATTCAAAAGCTTCCATTTTGACTCGTTTCAGGCACAGAAATGACTTTAAACACACTTATTCTAGTTAACAAAGTCATAATTCACATCCAACAGTCATTTAGAGTCAACAGATTAAATGTTAAAATTTCATCATTATAGACCATTTTGGGATCGTTCGACAGGTCCGGAGTCATCGTTTTTCATCCGAAAATTGATTTTTTGGACTGTACCAAAAATTATTCAAAATGTCAATAGGATCATGCCTCATGTTGAATAACCACTTTTTAAACCATCATAGTGACCAAAATTGCCATTTTTACAGAGTTTTGCTTACTCAAAAGCTTCCATTTTGACACGTTTCAGGCACAGAAATGATTTTAAACACACTTATTCTAGTTGACAAAGTCATAATTCACACCCAACAGTCATTTAGAGTCAAAAGATTAAATGTTGAAATTTCATCATTATAGACCATTTTGGGATCGTTCGACAGGTCCGGAGTCATCGTTTTTTATCCGAAAATTGATTTTTTGGACTGTACCAAAAATGATTCAATATGTCAATTGGATCGTGCCTCATGTTGAATAACCACTTTTTAAACCCTCACAGTGACCAAAATTGCCATTTTTACAGAGTTTTGCTTACTCAAAAGCTTAAATTTTGACCCGTTTCAGGCACAGAAATGACTTTAAACACACTTATTTTAGTTGACAAAGCCATAATTCACATTCAACAGTCATTTAGAGTCAAAAGATTAAATGTTAAAATGTCATCATTATAGACCATTTTGGGATCGTTCGACAGGTCCGGAGTCATCGTTTTTCATCCGAAAATTGATTTTTTGGACTGTACCAAAAATGATTCAAAATGTCAATTGGATCATGCCTCATGTTGAATAACCACTTTTTAAACCCTCACAGTGACCAAAATTGCCATTTTTACAGAGTTTTGCTTATTCAAAAGCTTCCTTTTTGACCCGTTTCAGGCACAGAAATGACTTTAAACACACTTATTTTAGTTGACAAAGTCATAATTCACATCCAACAGTAATTTAGAGTCAAAAGATTAAATGTTAAAATTTCATCATTATAGACCATTTTGGGATCGTTTGACAGGTCCGGAGTCATCGTTTTTCATCCGAAAATTGATTTTTTGGACTGTACCAAAAATGATTCAAAATGTCAATTGGATCATGCCTCATGTTGAATAACCACTTTTTAAACACTCACAGTGACCAAAATTGCCATTTTTACAGAGTTTTGCTTACTCAAAAGCTTCAATTTTGACCCGTTTCAGGCACAGAAATGACTTTAAACACACTTATTCTAGTTAACAAAGTCATAATTCACATCCAACAGTCATTTAGAGTCAAAAGATTAAATGTTGAAATTTCATCCATATTGACCATTTTGGGATCGTTCGACAGGTCCGGAGTCATCGTTTTTTATCCGAAAATTCATTTTTTGGACTGTACCAAAAATGATTCAAAATGTCAATTTGATCATGCCTCATGTTGAATAACCACTTTTTAAACCCTCACAGGGACCAAAATTGCCATTTTTACAGAGTTTTGCTTACTCAAAAGCTTAAAATTTGACCCGTTTCAGGCACAGAAATGACTTTAAACACACTTATTTTAGTTGACAGAGTCATAATTCACATCCAACAGTAATTTAGAGTCAAAAGATTAAATGTTAAAATGTCATCATTATAGACCATTTTGGGATCGTTCGACAGGTCCGGAGTCATCGTTTTTCATCCGAAAATTGATTTTTTGGACTGTACCAAAAATGATTCAAAATGTCAATTGGATCATGCCTCAGGTTGAATAACCACTTTTTAAACCTTCACAGTGACCAAAATTGCCATTTTTACAGAGTTTTACTTACTCAAAAGCTTCAATTTTGACCCGTTTCAGGCACAGAAATGACTTTAAACACACTTATTCTAGTTAACAAAGTCATAATTCACATCCAACAGTCATTTAGAGTCAACAGATTAAATGTTAAAATTTCATCATTATAGACCATTTTGGGATCGTTCGACAGGTCCGGAGTCATCGTTTTTCATCCGAAAATTGATTTTTTGGACTGTACCAAAAATGATTCAAAATGTCAATAGGATCATGCCTCATGTTGAATAACCACTTTTTAAACCATCATAGTGACCAAAATTGCCATTTTTACAGAGTTTTGCTTACTCAAAAGCTTCCATTTTGACACGTTTCAGGCACAGAAATGATTTTAAACACACTTATTCTAGTTGACAAAGTCATAATTCACACCCAACAGTCATTTAGAGTCAAAAGATTAAATGTTGAAATTTCATCATTATAGACCATTTTGGGATCGTTCGACAGGTCCGGAGTCATCGTTTTTTATCCGAAAATTGATTTTTTGGACTGTACCAAAAATGATTCAATATGTCAATTGGATCGTGCCTCATGTTGAATAACCACTTTTTAAACCCTCACAGTGACCAAAATTGCCATTTTTACAGAGTTTTGCTTACTCAAAAGCTTAAATTTTGACCCGTTTCAGGCACAGAAATGACTTTAAACACACTTATTTTAGTTGACAAAGCCATAATTCACATTCAACAGTCATTTAGAGTCAAAAGATTAAATGTTAAAATGTCATCATTATAGACCATTTTGGGATCGTTCGACAGGTCCGGAGTCATCGTTTTTCATCCGAAAATTGATTTTTTGGACTGTACCAAAAATGATTCAAAATGTCAATTGGATCATGCCTCATGTTGAATAACCACTTTTTAAACCCTCACAGTGACCAAAATTGCCATTTTTACAGAGTTTTGCTTATTCAAAAGCTTCCTTTTTGACCCGTTTCAGGCACAGAAATGACTTTAAACACACTTATTTTAGTTGACAAAGTCATAATTCACATCCAACAGTAATTTAGAGTCAAAAGATTAAATGTTAAAATTTCATCATTATAGACCATTTTGGGATCGTTTGACAGGTCCGGAGTCATCGTTTTTCATCCGAAAATTGATTTTTTGGACTGTACCAAAAATGATTCAAAATGTCAATTGGATCATGCCTCATGTTGAATAACCACTTTTTAAACACTCACAGTGACCAAAATTGCCATTTTTACAGAGTTTTGCTTACTCAAAAGCTTCAATTTTGACCCGTTTCAGGCACAGAAATGACTTTAAACACACTTATTCTAGTTAACAAAGTCATAATTCACATCCAACAGTCATTTAGAGTCAAAAGATTAAATGTTGAAATTTCATCCATATTGACCATTTTGGGATCGTTCGACAGGTCCGGAGTCATCGTTTTTTATCCGAAAATTCATTTTTTGGACTGTACCAAAAATGATTCAAAATGTCAATTTGATCATGCCTCATGTTGAATAACCACTTTTTAAACCCTCACAGGGACCAAAATTGCCATTTTTACAGAGTTTTGCTTACTCAAAAGCTTAAAATTTGACCCGTTTCAGGCACAGAAATGACTTTAAACACACTTATTTTAGTTGACAGAGTCATAATTCACATCCAACAGTAATTTAGAGTCAAAAGATTAAATGTTAAAATGTCATCATTATAGACCATTTTGGGATCGTTCGACAGGTCCGGAGTCATCGTTTTTCATCCGAAAATTGATTTTTTGGACTGTACCAAAAATGATTCAAAATGTCAATTGGATCATGCCTCAGGTTGAATAACCACTTTTTAAACCTTCACAGTGACCAATATTGCCATTTTTACAGAGTTTTACTTACTCAAAAGCTTCAATTTTGACCCGTTTCAGGCACAGAAATGACTTTAAACACACTTATTCTAGTTAACAAAGTCATAATTCACATCCAACAGTCATTTAGAGTCAAAAGATTAAATGTTGAAATTTCATCATTATAGACCATTTTGGGATCGTTCGACAGGTCCGGAGTCATCGTTTTTCATCCGAAAATTGATTTTTTGGACTGTACCAAAAATGATTCAAAATGTCAATTGGATCGTGCATCATGTTGAATAACCACTTTATAAACCCTCACAGTGACCAGAATTGCCATTTTTACAGAGTTGGGCTTACTCAAAAGCTTCCCTTTTGACCCGTTTCAGGCACAGAAATGACTTTAAACACACTTATTTTAGTTGACAAAGTCATAATTCACATCCAACAGTCATTTAGAGTCAAAAGATTAAATGTTGAAATTTCATCCATATTGACCATTTTGGGATCGTTCGACAGGTCCGGAGTCATCGTTTTTCATCAGAAAATTGATTTTTTGGACTGTACCAAAAATGATTCAAAATGTCAATTGGATCATGCCTCATGTTGAATAACCACTTTTTAAACCCTCACAGGGACCAAAATTGCCATTTTTACAGAGTTTTGCTTACTCAAAAGCTTCAAATTTGACCCGTTTCAGGCACAGAAATGACTTTAAACACACTTATTCTAGTTAACAAAGTCATAATTCACATCCAACAGTCATTTAGAGTCAACAGATTAAATGTTAAAATTTCATCATTATAGACCATTTTGGGATCGTTCGACAGGTCCGGAGTCATCGTTTTTCATCCGAAAATTGATTTTTTGGACTGTACCAAAAATGATTCAAAATGTCAATAGGATCATGCCTCATGTTGAATAACCACTTTTTAAACCATCATAGTGACCAAAATTGCCATTTTTACAGAGTTTTGCTTACTCAAAAGCTTCCATTTTGACACGTTTCAGGCACAGAAATGATTTTAAACACACTTATTCTAGTTGACAAAGTCATAATTCACACCCAACAGTCATTTAGAGTCAAAAGATTAAATGTTGAAATTTCATCATTATAGACCATTTTGGGATCGTTCGACAGGTCCGGAGTCATCGTTTTTTATCCGAAAATTGATTTTTTGGACTGTACCAAAAATGATTCAATATGTCAATTGGATCGTGCCTCATGTTGAATAACCACTTTTTAAACCCTCACAGTGACCAAAATTGCCATTTTTACAGAGTTTTGCTTACTCAAAAGCTTAAATTTTGACCCGTTTCAGGCACAGAAATGACTTTAAACACACTTATTTTAGTTGACAAAGCCATAATTCACATTCAACAGTCATTTAGAGTCAAAAGATTAAATGTTAAAATGTCATCATTATAGACCATTTTGGGATCGTTCGACAGGTCCGGAGTCATCGTTTTTCATCCGAAAATTGATTTTTTGGACTGTACCAAAAATGATTCAAAATGTCAATTGGATCATGCCTCATGTTGAATAACCACTTTTTAAACCCTCACAGTGACCAAAATTGCCATTTTTACAGAGTTTTGCTTATTCAAAAGCTTCCTTTTTGACCCGTTTCAGGCACAGAAATGACTTTAAACACACTTATTTTAGTTGACAAAGTCATAATTCACATCCAACAGTAATTTAGAGTCAAAAGATTAAATGTTAAAATTTCATCATTATAGACCATTTTGGGATCGTTTGACAGGTCCGGAGTCATCGTTTTTCATCCGAAAATTGATTTTTTGGACTGTACCAAAAATGATTCAAAATGTCAATTGGATCATGCCTCATGTTGAATAACCACTTTTTAAACACTCACAGTGACCAAAATTGCCATTTTTACAGAGTTTTGCTTACTCAAAAGCTTCAATTTTGACCCGTTTCAGGCACAGAAATGACTTTAAACACACTTATTCTAGTTAACAAAGTCATAATTCACATCCAACAGTCATTTAGAGTCAAAAGATTAAATGTTGAAATTTCATCCATATTGACCATTTTGGGATCGTTCGACAGGTCCGGAGTCATCGTTTTTTATCCGAAAATTCATTTTTTGGACTGTACCAAAAATGATTCAAAATGTCAATTTGATCATGCCTCATGTTGAATAACCACTTTTTAAACCCTCACAGGGACCAAAATTGCCATTTTTACAGAGTTTTGCTTACTCAAAAGCTTAAAATTTGACCCGTTTCAGGCACAGAAATGACTTTAAACACACTTATTTTAGTTGACAGAGTCATAATTCACATCCAACAGTAATTTAGAGTCAAAAGATTAAATGTTAAAATGTCATCATTATAGACCATTTTGGGATCGTTCGACAGGTCCGGAGTCATCGTTTTTCATCCGAAAATTGATTTTTTGGACTGTACCAAAAATGATTCAAAATGTCAATTGGATCATGCCTCAGGTTGAATAACCACTTTTTAAACCTTCACAGTGACCAAAATTGCCATTTTTACAGAGTTTTACTTACTCAAAAGCTTCAATTTTGACCCGTTTCAGGCACAGAAATGACTTTAAACACACTTATTCTAGTTAACAAAGTCATAATTCACATCCAACAGTCATTTAGAGTCAAAAGATTAAATGTTGAAATTTCATCATTATAGACCATTTTGGGATCGTTCGACAGGTCCGGAGTCATCGTTTTTCATCCGAAAATTGATTTTTTGGACTGTACCAAAAATGATTCAAAATGTCAATTGGATCGTGCATCATGTTGAATAACCACTTTATAAACCCTCACAGTGACCAGAATTGCCATTTTTACAGAGTTGGGCTTACTCAAAAGCTTCCCTTTTGACCCGTTTCAGGCACAGAAATGACTTTAAACACACTTATTTTAGTTGACAAAGTCATAATTCACATCCAACAGTCATTTAGAGTCAAAAGATTAAATGTTGAAATTTCATCCATATTGACCATTTTGGGATCGTTCGACAGGTCCGGAGTCATCGTTTTTCATCAGAAAATTGATTTTTTGGACTGTACCAAAAATGATTCAAAATGTCAATTGGATCATGCCTCATGTTGAATAACCACTTTTTAAACCCTCACAGGGACCAAAATTGCCATTTTTACAGAGTTTTGCTTACTCAAAAGCTTCAAATTTGACCCGTTTCAGGCACAGAAATGACTTTAAACACACTTATTTTAGTTGACAAAGTCATAATTCACATTCAACAGTAATTTAGAGTCAAAAGATAAAATGTTAAAATTTCATCATTATAGACCATTTTGGGATCGTTCGACAGGTCCGGAGTCATCGTTTTTCATCCGAAAATTGATTTTTTGGACTGTACCAAAAATGATTCAAAATGTCAATTGGATCGTGCCTCTTGTTGAATAACCACTTTTTAAACACTCACAGTGACCAAAATTGCCATTTTTACAGAGTTTTGCTTACTCAAAAGCTTCCATTTTGACCCGTTTCAGGCACAGACATGAATTTAAACACACTTATTCTAGTTGACAAAGTCATAATTCACATCCAACAGTCATTTAGAGTCAAAAGATTAAATGTTGAAATTTCATCATTATAGACCATTTTAGGATTGTTCGACAGGTCCGGAGTCATCGTTTTTTATCCGAAAATGGATTTTTTGGACTGTACCAAAAATGATTCAATATGTCAATTGGATCGTGCCTCATGTTGAATAACCACTTTTTAAACCCTCACAGTGACCAAAATTGCCATTTTTACAGAGTTTTACTTACTCAAAAGCTTCAATTTTGACCCGTTTCAGGCACAGAAATGACTTTAAACACACTTATTCTAGTTAACAAAGTCATAATTCACATCCAACAGTCATTTAGAGTCAAAAGATTAAATGTTGAAATTTCATCCATATTGACCATTTTGGGATCGTTCAACAGGTCCGGAGTCATCGTTTTTCATCCGAAAATTGATTTTTTGGACTGTACCAAAAATGATTCAAAATGTCAATTGGATCATGCCTCATGTTGAATAACCACTTCTTAAACCCTCACAGTGACCAAAATTGTCATTTTTACAGAGTTTTGCTTTACTCAAAAGCTTCCATTTTGACACGTTTCAGGCACAGAAATGATTTTAAACACACTTATTCTAGTTGACAAAGTCATAATTCACACCCAACAGTCATTTAGAGTCAAAAGATTAAATGTTGAAATTTCATCATTATAGACCATTTTGGGATCGTTCGACAGGTCCGGAGTCATCGTTTTTTATCCGAAAATTGATTTTTTGGACTGTACCAAAAATGATTCAATATGTCAATTGGATCGTGCCTCATGTTGAATAACCACTTTTTAAACCCTCACAGTGACCAAAATTGCCATTTTTACAGAGTTTTGCTTACTCAAAAGCTTAAATTTTGACCCGTTTCAGGCACAGAAATGACTTTAAACACACTTATTTTAGTTGACAAAGCCATAATTCACATTCAACAGTCATTTAGAGTCAAAAGATTAAATGTTAAAATGTCATCATTATAGACCATTTTGGGATCGTTCGACAGGTCCGGAGTCATCGTTTTTCATCCGAAAATTGATTTTTTGGACTGTACCAAAAATGATTCAAAATGTCAATTGGATCGTGCCTCTTGTTGAATAACCACTTTTTAAACACTCACAGTGACCAAAATTGCCATTTTTACAGAGTTTTGCTTACTCAAAAGCTTCCATTTTGACCCGTTTCAGGCACAGACATGAATTTAAACACACTTATTCTAGTTGACAAAGTCATAATTCACATCCAACAGTCATTTAGAGTCAAAAGATTAAATGTTGAAATTTCATCATTATAGACCATTTTAGGATTGTTCGACAGGTCCGGAGTCATCGTTTTTTATCCGAAAATGGATTTTTTGGACTGTACCAAAAATGATTCAATATGTCAATTGGATCGTGCCTCATGTTGAATAACCACTTTTTAAACCCTCACAGTGACCAAAATTGCCATTTTTACAGAGTTTTACTTACTCAAAAGCTTCAATTTTGACCCGTTTCAGGCACAGAAATGACTTTAAACACACTTATTCTAGTTAACAAAGTCATAATTCACATCCAACAGTCATTTAGAGTCAAAAGATTAAATGTTGAAATTTCATCCATATTGACCATTTTGGGATCGTTCAACAGGTCCGGAGTCATCGTTTTTCATCCGAAAATTGATTTTTTGGACTGTACCAAAAATGATTCAAAATGTCAATTGGATCATGCCTCATGTTGAATAACCACTTCTTAAACCCTCACAGTGACCAAAATTGTCATTTTTACAGAGTTTTGCTTTACTCAAAAGCTTCCATTTTGACACGTTTCAGGCACAGAAATGATTTTAAACACACTTATTCTAGTTGACAAAGTCATAATTCACACCCAACAGTCATTTAGAGTCAAAAGATTAAATGTTGAAATTTCATCATTATAGACCATTTTGGGATCGTTCGACAGGTCCGGAGTCATCGTTTTTTATCCGAAAATTGATTTTTTGGACTGTACCAAAAATGATTCAATATGTCAATTGGATCGTGCCTCATGTTGAATAACCACTTTTTAAACCCTCACAGTGACCAAAATTGCCATTTTTACAGAGTTTTGCTTACTCAAAAGCTTAAATTTTGACCCGTTTCAGGCACAGAAATGACTTTAAACACACTTATTTTAGTTGACAAAGCCATAATTCACATTCAACAGTCATTTAGAGTCAAAAGATTAAATGTTAAAATGTCATCATTATAGACCATTTTGGGATCGTTCGACAGGTCCGGAGTCATCGTTTTTCATCCGAAAATTGATTTTTTGGACTGTACCAAAAATGATTCAAAATGTCAATTGGATCATGCCTCATGTTGAATAACCACTTTTTAAACCCTCACAGTGACCAAAATTGCCATTTTTACAGAGTTTTGCTTATTCAAAAGCTTCCTTTTTGACCCGTTTCAGGCACAGAAATGACTTTAAACACACTTATTTTAGTTGACAAAGTCATAATTCACATCCAACAGTAATTTAGAGTCAAAAGATTAAATGTTAAAATTTCATCATTATAGACCATTTTGGGATCGTTTGACAGGTCCGGAGTCATCGTTTTTCATCCGAAAATTGATTTTTTGGACTGTACCAAAAATGATTCAAAATGTCAATTGGATCATGCCTCATGTTGAATAACCACTTTTTAAACACTCACAGTGACCAAAATTGCCATTTTTACAGAGTTTTGCTTACTCAAAAGCTTCAATTTTGACCCGTTTCAGGCACAGAAATGACTTTAAACACACTTATTCTAGTTAACAAAGTCATAATTCACATCCAACAGTCATTTAGAGTCAAAAGATTAAATGTTGAAATTTCATCCATATTGACCATTTTGGGATCGTTCGACAGGTCCGGAGTCATCGTTTTTTATCCGAAAATTCATTTTTTGGACTGTACCAAAAATGATTCAAAATGTCAATTTGATCATGCCTCATGTTGAATAACCACTTTTTAAACCCTCACAGGGACCAAAATTGCCATTTTTACAGAGTTTTGCTTACTCAAAAGCTTAAAATTTGACCCGTTTCAGGCACAGAAATGACTTTAAACACACTTATTTTAGTTGACAGAGTCATAATTCACATCCAACAGTAATTTAGAGTCAAAAGATTAAATGTTAAAATGTCATCATTATAGACCATTTTGGGATCGTTCGACAGGTCCGGAGTCATCGTTTTTCATCCGAAAATTGATTTTTTGGACTGTACCAAAAATGATTCAAAATGTCAATTGGATCATGCCTCAGGTTGAATAACCACTTTTTAAACCTTCACAGTGACCAAAATTGCCATTTTTACAGAGTTTTACTTACTCAAAAGCTTCAATTTTGACCCGTTTCAGGCACAGAAATGACTTTAAACACACTTATTCTAGTTAACAAAGTCATAATTCACATCCAACAGTCATTTAGAGTCAAAAGATTAAATGTTGAAATTTCATCATTATAGACCATTTTGGGATCGTTCGACAGGTCCGGAGTCATCGTTTTTCATCCGAAAATTGATTTTTTGGACTGTACCAAAAATGATTCAAAATGTCAATTGGATCGTGCATCATGTTGAATAACCACTTTATAAACCCTCACAGTGACCAGAATTGCCATTTTTACAGAGTTGGGCTTACTCAAAAGCTTCCCTTTTGACCCGTTTCAGGCACAGAAATGACTTTAAACACACTTATTTTAGTTGACAAAGTCATAATTCACATCCAACAGTCATTTAGAGTCAAAAGATTAAATGTTGAAATTTCATCCATATTGACCATTTTGGGATCGTTCGACAGGTCCGGAGTCATCGTTTTTCATCAGAAAATTGATTTTTTGGACTGTACCAAAAATGATTCAAAATGTCAATTGGATCATGCCTCATGTTGAATAACCACTTTTTAAACCCTCACAGGGACCAAAATTGCCATTTTTACAGAGTTTTGCTTACTCAAAAGCTTCAAATTTGACCCGTTTCAGGCACAGAAATGACTTTAAACACACTTATTCTAGTTAACAAAGTCATAATTCACATCCAACAGTCATTTAGAGTCAACAGATTAAATGTTAAAATTTCATCATTATAGACCATTTTGGGATCGTTCGACAGGTCCGGAGTCATCGTTTTTCATCCGAAAATTGATTTTTTGGACTGTACCAAAAATGATTCAAAATGTCAATAGGATCATGCCTCATGTTGAATAACCACTTTTTAAACCATCATAGTGACCAAAATTGCCATTTTTACAGAGTTTTGCTTACTCAAAAGCTTCCATTTTGACACGTTTCAGGCACAGAAATGATTTTAAACACACTTATTCTAGTTGACAAAGTCATAATTCACACCCAACAGTCATTTAGAGTCAAAAGATTAAATGTTGAAATTTCATCATTATAGACCATTTTGGGATCGTTCGACAGGTCCGGAGTCATCGTTTTTTATCCGAAAATTGATTTTTTGGACTGTACCAAAAATGATTCAATATGTCAATTGGATCGTGCCTCATGTTGAATAACCACTTTTTAAACCCTCACAGTGACCAAAATTGCCATTTTTACAGAGTTTTGCTTACTCAAAAGCTTAAATTTTGACCCGTTTCAGGCACAGAAATGACTTTAAACACACTTATTTTAGTTGACAAAGCCATAATTCACATTCAACAGTCATTTAGAGTCAAAAGATTAAATGTTAAAATGTCATCATTATAGACCATTTTGGGATCGTTCGACAGGTCCGGAGTCATCGTTTTTCATCCGAAAATTGATTTTTTGGACTGTACCAAAAATGATTCAAAATGTCAATTGGATCATGCCTCATGTTGAATAACCACTTTTTAAACCCTCACAGTGACCAAAATTGCCATTTTTACAGAGTTTTGCTTATTCAAAAGCTTCCTTTTTGACCCGTTTCAGGCACAGAAATGACTTTAAACACACTTATTTTAGTTGACAAAGTCATAATTCACATCCAACAGTAATTTAGAGTCAAAAGATTAAATGTTAAAATTTCATCATTATAGACCATTTTGGGATCGTTTGACAGGTCCGGAGTCATCGTTTTTCATCCGAAAATTGATTTTTTGGACTGTACCAAAAATGATTCAAAATGTCAATTGGATCATGCCTCATGTTGAATAACCACTTTTTAAACACTCACAGTGACCAAAATTGCCATTTTTACAGAGTTTTGCTTACTCAAAAGCTTCAATTTTGACCCGTTTCAGGCACAGAAATGACTTTAAACACACTTATTCTAGTTAACAAAGTCATAATTCACATCCAACAGTCATTTAGAGTCAAAAGATTAAATGTTGAAATTTCATCCATATTGACCATTTTGGGATCGTTCGACAGGTCCGGAGTCATCGTTTTTTATCCGAAAATTCATTTTTTGGACTGTACCAAAAATGATTCAAAATGTCAATTTGATCATGCCTCATGTTGAATAACCACTTTTTAAACCCTCACAGGGACCAAAATTGCCATTTTTACAGAGTTTTGCTTACTCAAAAGCTTAAAATTTGACCCGTTTCAGGCACAGAAATGACTTTAAACACACTTATTTTAGTTGACAGAGTCATAATTCACATCCAACAGTAATTTAGAGTCAAAAGATTAAATGTTAAAATGTCATCATTATAGACCATTTTGGGATCGTTCGACAGGTCCGGAGTCATCGTTTTTCATCCGAAAATTGATTTTTTGGACTGTACCAAAAATGATTCAAAATGTCAATTGGATCATGCCTCAGGTTGAATAACCACTTTTTAAACCTTCACAGTGACCAAAATTGCCATTTTTACAGAGTTTTACTTACTCAAAAGCTTCAATTTTGACCCGTTTCAGGCACAGAAATGACTTTAAACACACTTATTCTAGTTAACAAAGTCATAATTCACATCCAACAGTCATTTAGAGTCAAAAGATTAAATGTTGAAATTTCATCATTATAGACCATTTTGGGATCGTTCGACAGGTCCGGAGTCATCGTTTTTCATCCGAAAATTGATTTTTTGGACTGTACCAAAAATGATTCAAAATGTCAATTGGATCGTGCATCATGTTGAATAACCACTTTATAAACCCTCACAGTGACCAGAATTGCCATTTTTACAGAGTTGGGCTTACTCAAAAGCTTCCCTTTTGACCCGTTTCAGGCACAGAAATGACTTTAAACACACTTATTTTAGTTGACAAAGTCATAATTCACATCCAACAGTCATTTAGAGTCAAAAGATTAAATGTTGAAATTTCATCCATATTGACCATTTTGGGATCGTTCGACAGGTCCGGAGTCATCGTTTTTCATCAGAAAATTGATTTTTTGGACTGTACCAAAAATGATTCAAAATGTCAATTGGATCATGCCTCATGTTGAATAACCACTTTTTAAACCCTCACAGGGACCAAAATTGCCATTTTTACAGAGTTTTGCTTACTCAAAAGCTTCAAATTTGACCCGTTTCAGGCACAGAAATGACTTTAAACACACTTATTTTAGTTGACAAAGTCATAATTCACATTCAACAGTAATTTAGAGTCAAAAGATAAAATGTTAAAATTTCATCATTATAGACCATTTTGGGATCGTTCGACAGGTCCGGAGTCATCGTTTTTCATCCGAAAATTGATTTTTTGGACTGTACCAAAAATGATTCAAAATGTCAATTGGATCGTGCCTCTTGTTGAATAACCACTTTTTAAACACTCACAGTGACCAAAATTGCCATTTTTACAGAGTTTTGCTTACTCAAAAGCTTCCATTTTGACCCGTTTCAGGCACAGACATGAATTTAAACACACTTATTCTAGTTGACGAAGTCATAATTCACATCCAACAGTCATTTAGAGTCAAAAGATTAAATGTTGAAATTTCATCATTATAGACCATTTTAGGATTGTTCGACAGGTCCGGAGTCATCGTTTTTTATCCGAAAATGGATTTTTTGGACTGTACCAAAAATGATTCAATATGTCAATTGGATCGTGCCTCATGTTGAATAACCACTTTTTAAACCCTCACAGTGACCAAAATTGCCATTTTTACAGAGTTTTACTTACTCAAAAGCTTCAATTTTGACCCGTTTCAGGCACAGAAATGACTTTAAACACACTTATTCTAGTTAACAAAGTCATAATTCACATCCAACAGTCATTTAGAGTCAAAAGATTAAATGTTGAAATTTCATCCATATTGACCATTTTGGGATCGTTCAACAGGTCCGGAGTCATCGTTTTTCATCCGAAAATTGATTTTTTGGACTGTACCAAAAATGATTCAAAATGTCAATTGGATCATGCCTCATGTTGAATAACCACTTCTTAAACCCTCACAGTGACCAAAATTGTCATTTTTACAGAGTTTTGCTTTACTCAAAAGCTTCCATTTTGACCCGTTTCAGGCACAGAAATGACTTTAAACACACCTATTTTAGTTGACAAAGTCACAATTCACATCCAACAGTCATTTAGAGTCAAAAGATTAAATGTTGAAATTTCATCCATATTGACCATTTTGGGATCGTTCGACAGGTCCGGAGTCATCGTTTTTCATCCGAAAATTGATTTTTTGGACTGTACCAAAAATGATTCAAAATGTCAATTAGATCATGCCTCATGTTGAATAACCACTTTTTAAACCCTCACAGTGACCAAAATTGCCATTTTTACAGAGTTTTGCTTACTCAAAAGCTTAAATTTTGACCCGTTTCAGGTACAGAAATGACTTTAAACACACTTATTTTAGTTGACAAAGTCATAATTCACATCCAACAGTCATTTAGAGTCAAAAGATTAAATTTTAAAATTTCATCCATATTGACCATTTTGGGATCGTTCGACAGGTCCGGAGTCATCGTTTTTCATCCGAAAATTTATTTTTTGGACTGTACCAAAAATGATTCAAAATGTCAATTGGATCGTGCCTCAGGTTGAATAACCACTTTTTAAACACTCACAGTGACCAAAATTGCCATTTTTACAGAGTTTTGCTTACTCAAAAGCTTCAATTTTGACCCGTTTCAGGCACAGACATGAATTTAAACACACTTATTCTAGTTGACAAAGTCATAATTCACATCCAACAGTCATTTAGAGTCAAAAGATTAAATGTTAAAATTTCATCATTATAGACCATTTTGGGATCGTTCGACAGGTCCGGAGTCATCGTTTTTCATCCGAAAATTGATTTTTTGGACTGTACCAAAAATGATTCAATATGTCAATTGGATCGTGCCTCATGTTGAATAACCACTTTTTAAACCCTCACAGTGACCAAAATTGCCATTTTTACAGAGTTTTGCTTACTCAAAAGCTTCAATTTTGACCCGTTTCAGGCACAGAAATGACTTTAAACACACTTATTTCAGTTGACAAAGCCATAATTCACATTCAACAGTCATTTAGAGTCAAAAGATTAAATGTTAAAATGTCATCATTATAGACCATTTTGGGAACGTTCGACAGGTCCGGAGTCATCGTTTTTCATCCGAAAATTGATTTTTTGGACTGTACCAAAAATGATTCAAAATGTCAAGTGGATCATGCCTCATGTTGAATAACCACTTTTTAAACCCTCACAGTGACCAAAATTGCCATTTTTACAGAGTTTTGCTTACTCAAAAGCTTCAATTTTGACCCGTTTCAGGCACAGAAATGACTTTAAACACACTTATTCTAGTTAACAAAGTCATAATTCAAATCCAACAGTCATTTAGAGTCAAAAGATTAAATGTTGAAATTTCATCCATATTGACCATTTTGGGATCGTTCAACAGGTCCGGAGTCATCGTTTTTCATCCGAAAATTGATTTTTTGGACTGTACCAAAAATGATTCAAAATGTCAATTGGATCGTGCAACATGTTGAATAACCACTTTATAAACCCTCACAGTGACCAAAATTGTCATTTTTACAGAGTTGGGCTTACTCAAAAGCTTCCATTTTGACCCGTTTCAGGCACAGAAATGACTTTAAACACACTTATTTTAGTTGACAAAGTCATAATTCACATCCAACAGTCATTTAGAGTCAAAAGATTAAATGTTGAAATTTCATCCATATTGACCATTTTGGGATCGTACGACAGGTCCGGAGTCATCGTTTTTCATCCGAAAATTGATTTTTTGGACTGTACCAAAAATGATTCAAAATGTCAATTGGATCGTGCCTCATGTTGAATAACCACTTTATAAACCCTCACAGTGACGAAAATTGACATTTTTACAGAGGTTTGCTTACTCAAAAGCTTCAATTTTGACCCATTTCAGGCACAGAAATGACTTTAAACACACTTATTTTAGTTGACAAAGTCATAATTAACATCCAACAGTCATTTAGAGTCAAAAGATTCAATGTTAAAATTTCATCATTATAGACCATTTTGGGATCGTTCGACAGGTCCGGAGTCATCGTTTTTCATCAGAAAATTGATATTTTGTACTGTACCAAAAATGATTCAAAATGTCAATTGGATCATGCCTCATGTTGAATAACCACTTTTTAAACCCTCACAGTGACCAAAATTGCCATTTTTACAGAGTTTTGCTTACTCAAAAGCTTCCATTTTGACCCGTTTCAGGCACAGAAATGACTTTAAACACACTTATTTTAGTTGACAAAGTCATAATTCACATCCAACAGTCATTTAGAGTCAAAAGATTAAATGTTGAAATTTCATCATTATAGACCATTTTGGGATCGTTCGACAGGTCCGGAGTCATCGTTTTTCATCCGAAAATTGATTTTTTGGACTGTACCAAAAATGATTCAAAATGTCAATTGGATCATGCCTCATGTTGAATAACCACTTTTTAAACCATCATAGTGACCAAAATTGCCATTTTTACAGAGTTTTGCTTACTCAAAAGCTTCCATTTTGACACGTTTCAGGCACAGAAATGATTTTAAACACACTTATTCTAGTTGACAAAGTCATAATTCACACCCAACAGTCATTTAGAGTCAAAAGATTAAATGTTGAAATTTCATCATTATAGACCATTTTGGGATCGTTCGACAGGTCCGGAGTCATCGTTTTTATCCGAAAATGGATTTTTTGGACTGTACCAAAAATGATTCAATATGTCAATTGGATCGTGCCTCATGTTGAATAACCACTTTTTAAACCCTCACAGTGACCAAAATTGCCATTTTTACAGAGTTTTGCTCACTCAAAAGCTTCAATTTTGACCCGTTTCAGGCACAGAAATGACTTTAAACACACTTATTTTAGTTGACAAAGCCATAATTCACATTCAACAGTCATTTAGAGTCAAAAGATTAAATGTTAAAATGTCATCATTATAGACCATTTTGGGATCGTTCGACAGGTCCGGAGTCATCGTTTTTCATCCGAAAATTGATTTTTTGGACTGTACCAAAAATGATTCAAAATGTCAATTGGATCATGCCTCATGTTGAATAACCACTTTTAAACCCTCACAGTGACCAAAATTGCCATTTTTACAGAGTTTTGCTTATTCAAAAGCTTCCTTTTTGACCCGTTTCAGGCACAGAAATGACTTTAAACACACTTATTTTAGTTGACAAAGTCATAATTCACATCCAACAGTAATTTAGAGTCAAAAGATTAAATGTTAAAATTTCATCATTATAGACCATTTTGGGATCGTTTGACAGGTCCGGAGTCATCGTTTTTCATCCGAAAATTGATTTTTTGGACTGTACCAAAAATGATTCAAAATGTCAATTGGATCATGCCTCATGTTGAATAACCACTTTTTAAACCCTCACAGTGACCAAAATTGCCATTTTTACAGAGTTTTGCTTACTCAAAAGCTTCAATTTTGACCCGTTTCAGGCACAGAAATGACTTTAAACACACTTATTCTAGTTAACAAAGTCATAATTCACATCCAACAGTCATTTAGAGTCAAAAGATTAAATGTTGAAATTTCATCCATATTGACCATTTTGGGATCATTCGACAGGTCCGGAGTCATCGTTTTTTATCCGAAAATTGATTTTTTGGACTGTACCAAAAATGATTCAAAATGTCAATTGGATCATGCCTCATGTTGAATAACCACTTTTTAAACCCTCACAGTGACCAAAATTGCCATTTTTACAGAGTTTTGCTTACTCAAAAGCTTCAATTTTGACCCGTTTCCGGCACAGAAATGACTTTAAACACACTTATTCTAGTTAACAAAGTCATAATTCACATCCAACAGTCATTTAGAGTCAAAAGATTAAATGTTGAAATTTCATCCATATTGACCATTTTGGGATCGATCGACAGGTCCGGAGTCATCGTTTTTCATCCGAAAATTGATTTTTTGGACTGTACCAAAAATGATTCAAAACGTCAATTGGATCATGCCTCAGGTTGAATAACCACTTTTTAAACCTTCACAGTGACCAAAATTGCCATTTTTACAGAGTTTTACTTACTCAAAAGCTTCAATTTTGACCCGTTTCAGGCACAGAAATGACTTTAAACACACTTATTTTAGTTGACAAAGCCATAATTCACATTCAACAGTCATTTAGAGTCAAAAGATTAAATGTTAAAATGTCATCATTATAGACCATTTTGGGAACGTTCGACAGGTCCGGAGTCATCGTTTTTCATCCGAAAATTGATTTTTTGGACTGTACCAAAAATGATTCAAAATGTCAAGTGGATCATGCCTCATGTTGAATAACCACTTTTTAAACCCTCACAGTGACCAAAATTGCCATTTTTACAGAGTTTTGCTTACTCAAAAGCTTCAATTTTGACCCGTTTCAGGCACAGAAATGACTTTAAACACACTTATTCTAGTTAACAAAGTCATAATTCAAATCCAACAGTCATTTAGAGTCAAAAGATTAAATGTTGAAATTTCATCCATATTGACCATTTTGGGATCGTTCAACAGGTCCGGAGTCATCGTTTTTCATCCGAAAATTGATTTTTTGGACTGTACCAAAAATGATTCAAAATGTCAATTGGATCATGCCTCATGTTGAATAACCACTTTTTAAACCCTCACAGTGACCAAAATTGCCATTTTTACAGAGTTTTGCTTACTCAAAAGCTTCCATTTTGACCCGTTTCAGGCACAGAAATGACTTTAAACACACCTATTTTAGTTGACAAAGTCATAATTCACATCCAACAGTCATTTAGAGTCAAAAGATTAAATGTTGAAATTTCATCCATATTGACCATTTTGGGATCGTTCGACAGGTCCGGAGTCATCGTTTTTCATCTGAAAATTGATTTTTTGGACTGTACCAAAAATGATTCAAAATGTCAATTGGATCGTGCAACATGTTGAATAACCACTTTATAAACCCTCACAGTGACCAAAATTGCCATTTTTACAGAGTTGGGCTTACTCAAAAGCTTCCATTTTGACCCGTTTCAGGCACAGAAATGACTTTAAACACACTTATTTTAGTTGACAAAGTCATAATTCACATCCAACAGTCATTTAGAGTCAAAAGATTAAATGTTGAAATTTCATCCATATTGACCATTTTGGGATCGTACGACAGGTCCGGAGTCATCGTTTTTCATCCGAAAATTGATTTTTTGGACTGTACCAAAAATGATTCAAAATGTCAATTGGATCGTGCCTCATGTTGAATAACCACTTTATAAACCCTCACAGTGACGAAAATTGACATTTTTACAGAGGTTTGCTTACTCAAAAGCTTCAATTTTGACCCATTTCAGGCACAGAAATGACTTTAAACACACTTATTTTAGTTGACAAAGTCATAATTAACATCCAACAGTCATTTAGAGTCAAAAGATTAAATGTTAAAATTTCATCATTATAGACCATTTTGGGATCGTTCGACAGGTCCGGAGTCATCGTTTTTCATCAGAAAATTGATATTTTGTACTGTACCAAAAATGATTCAAAATGTCAATTGGATCATGCCTCATGTTGAATAACCACTTTTTAAACCCTCACAGTGACCAAAATTGCCATTTTTACAGAGTTTTGCTTACTCAAAAGCTTCCATTTTGACCCGTTTCAGGCACAGAAATGACTTTAAACACACTTATTTTAGTTGACAAAGTCATAATTCACATCCAACAGTCATTTAGAGTCAAAAGATTAAATTTTAAAATTTCATCCATATTGACCATTTTGGGATCGTTCGACAGGTCCGGAGTCATCGTTTTTCATCCGAAAATTTATTTTTTGGACTGTACCAAAAATGATTCAAAATGTCAATTGGATCGTGCCTCAGGTTGAATAACCACTTTTTAAACACTCACAGTGACCAAAATTGCCATTTTTACAGAGTTTTGCTTACTCAAAAGCTTCAATTTTGACCCGTTTCAGGCACAGACATGAATTTAAACACACTTATTCTAGTTGACAAAGTCATAATTCACATCCAACAGTCATTTAGAGTCAAAAGATTAAATGTTAAAATTTCATCATTATAGACCATTTTGGGATCGTTCGACAGGTCCGGAGTCATCGTTTTTCATCCGAAAATTGATTTTTTGGACTGTACCAAAAATGATTCAAAATGTCAATTGGATCATGCCTCATGTTGAATAACCACTTTTTAAACCATCATAGTGACCAAAATTGCCATTTTTACAGAGTTTTGCTTACTCAAAAGCTTCCATTTTGACACGTTTCAGGCACAGAAATGATTTTAAACACACTTATTCTAGTTGACAAAGTCATAATTCACACCCAACAGTCATTTAGAGTCAAAAGATTAAATGTTGAAATTTCATCATTATAGACCATTTTGGGATCGTTCGACAGGTCCGGAGTCATCGTTTTTATCCGAAAATGGATTTTTTGGACTGTACCAAAAATGATTCAATATGTCAATTGGATCGTGCCTCATGTTGAATAACCACTTTTTAAACCCTCACAGTGACCAAAATTGCCATTTTTACAGAGTTTTGCTCACTCAAAAGCTTAAATTTTGACCCGTTTCAGGCACAGAAATGACTTTAAACACACTTATTTTAGTTGACAAAGCCATAATTCACATTCAACAGTCATTTAGAGTCAAAAGATTAAATGTTAAAATGTCATCATTATAGACCATTTTGGGATCGTTCGACAGGTCCGGAGTCATCGTTTTTCATACGAAAATTGATTTTTTGGACTGTACCAAAAATTATTCAAAATGTCAATTGGATCATGCCTCATGTTGAATAACCACTTTTTGAACCCTCACAGTGACCAAAATTGCCATTTTTACAGAGTTTTGCTTATTCAAAAGCTTCCTTTTTGACCCGTTTCAGGCACAGAAATGACTTTAAACACACTTATTTTAGTTGACAAAGTCATAATTCACATCCAACAGTAATTTAGAGTCAAAAGATTAAATGTTAAAATTTCATCATTATAGACCATTTTGGGATCGTTTGACAGGTCCGGAGTCATCGTTTTTCATCCGAAAATTGATTTTTTGGACTGTACCAAAAATGATTCAAAATGTCAATTGGATCATGCCTCATGTTGAATAACCACTTTTTAAACCCTCACAGTGACCAAAATTGCCATTTTTACAGAGTTTTGCTTACTCAAAAGCTTCAATTTTGACCCGTTTCAGGCACAGAAATGACTTTAAACACACTTATTCTAGTTAACAAAGTCATAATTCACATCCAACAGTCATTTAGAGTCAAAAGATTAAATGTTGAAATTTCATCCATATTGACCATTTTGGGATCATTCGACAGGTCCGGAGTCATCGTTTTTTATCCGAAAATTGATTTTTTGGACTGTACCAAAAATGATTCAAAATGTCAATTGGATCATGCCTCATGTTGAATAACCACTTTTTAAACCCTCACAGTGACCAAAATTGCCATTTTTACAGAGTTTTGCTTACTCAAAAGCTTCAATTTTGACCCGTTTCCGGCACAGAAATGACTTTAAACACACTTATTCTAGTTAACAAAGTCATAATTCACATCCAACAGTCATTTAGAGTCAAAAGATTAAATGTTGAAATTTCATCCATATTGACCATTTTGGGATCGATCGACAGGTCCGGAGTCATCGTTTTTCATCCGAAAATTGATTTTTTGGACTGTACCAAAAATGATTCAAAATGTCAATTGGATCATGCCTCAGGTTGAATAACCACTTTTTAAACCTTCACAGTGACCAAAATTGCCATTTTTACAGAGTTTTACTTACTCAAAAGCTTCAATTGTGACCCGTTTCAGGCACAGAAATGACTTTAAACACACTTATTCTAGTTAACAAAGTCATCATTCACATCCAACAGTCATTTAAAGTCAAAAGATTAAATGTTGAAATTTCATCCATATTGACCATTTTGGGATTGTTCAACAGGTCCGGAGTAATCGTTTTTCATCCGAAAATTGATTTATTGGACTGTACCAAAAATGATTCAAAATGTCAATTGGATCATGCCTCATGTTGAATAACCACTTTTTAAACCCTCACAGTGACCAAAATTGCCATTTTTACAGAATTTTGCTTACTCAAAAGCTTCCATTTTGACCCGTTTCAGGCACAGAAATGACTTTAAACACACCTATTTTAGTTGACAAAGTCACAATTCACATCCAACAGTCATTTAGAGTCAAAAGATTAAATGTTGAAATTTCATCCATATTGACCATTTTGGGATCGTTCGACAGGTCCGGAGTCATCGTTTTTCATCCGAAAATTGATTTTTTGGACTGTACCAAAAATGATTCAAAATGTCGATTGGATCGTGCATCATGTTGAATAACCACTTTATAAACCCTCACAGTGACCAGAATTGCCATTTTTACAGAGTTGGGCTCACTCAAAAGCTTCCCTTTTGACCCGTTTCAGGCACAGAAATGACTTTAAACACACTTATTTTAGTTGACAAAGTCATAATTCACATCCAACAGTCATTTAGAGTCAAAAGATTAAATGTTGAAATTTCATCCATATTGACCATTTTGGGATCGTTCAACAGGTCCGGAGTCATCCTTTTTCATCCGAAAATTGATTTTTTGGACTGTACCAAAAATGATTCAAAATGTCAATTGGATCATGCCTCATGTTGAATAACCACTTCTTAAACCCTCACAGTGACCAAAATTGCCATTTTTACAGAGTTTTGCTTACTCAAAAGCTTCCATTTTGACCCGTTTCAGGCACAGAAATGACTTTAAACACACCTATTTTAGTTGACAAAGTCACAATTCACATCCAACAGTCATTTAGAGTCAAAAGATTAAATGTTGAAATTTCATCCATATTGACCATTTTGGGATCGTTCGACAGGTCCGGAGTCATCGTTTTTCATCCGAAAATTGATTTTTTGGACTGTACCAAAAATGATTCAAAATGTCGATTGGATCGTGCATCATGTTGAATAACCACTTTATAAACCCTCACAGTGACCAGAATTGCCATTTTTACAGAGTTGGGCTTACTCAAAAGCTTCCATTTTGACCTGTTTCAGGCACAGAAATGACTTTAAACACACTTATTTTAGTTGAGAAAGTCATAATTCACATCCAACAGTCATTTAGAGTCAAAAGATTAAATGTTAAAATGTCATCCATATTGACCATTTTGGGATCGTTCGACAGGTCCAGAGTCATCGTGTTTCATCCAAAAATTTATTTTTGGACTGTACCAAAAATGATTCAAAATGTCAATTGAATCGTGCCTCATGTTGAATAACCACTTTTTAACCCCTCACAGTGACCAAAATTGCCATTTTTACAGAGTTTTGCTTACTCAAAAGCTTCAATTTTGACCCGTTTCAGGCACAGACATGAATTTAAACACACTTATTCTAGTTGACAAAGTCATAATTCACATCCAACAGTCATTTAGAGTCAAAAGATTAAATGTTGAAATTTCATCATTATAGACCATTTTGGGATTGTTCGACAGGTCCGGAGTCATCGTTTTTTATCCGAAAATGGATTTTTTGGACTGTACCAAAAATGATTCAATATGTCAATTGGATCGTGCCTCATGTTGAATAACCACTTTTTAAACCCTCACAGTGACCAAAATTGCCATTTTTACAGAGTTTTGCTTACTCAAAAGCTTCAATTTTGACCCGTTTCAGGCACAGAAATGACTTTAAACACACTTATTTTAGTTGACAAAGTCATAATTCACATCCAACAGTAATTTAGAGTCAAAAGATTAAATGTTAAAATTTCATCATTATAGACCATTTTGGGATCGTTTGACAGGTCCGGAGTCATCGTTTTTCATCCGAAAATTGATTTTTTGGACTGTACCAAAAATGATTCAAAATGTCAATTGGATCATGCCTCATGTTGAATAACCACTTTTTAAACACTCACAGTGACCAAAATTGCCATTTTTACAGAGTTTTGCTTACTCAAAAGCTTCAATTTTGACCCGTTTCAGGCACAGAAATGACTTTAAACACACTTATTCTAGTTAACAAAGTCATAATTCACATCCAACAGTCATTTAGAGTCAAAAGATTAAATGTTGAAATTTCATCCATATTGACCATTTTGGGATCGTTCGACAGGTCCGGAGTCATCGTTTTTTATCCGAAAATTCATTTTTTGGACTGTACCAAAAATGATTCAAAATGTCAATTTGATCATGCCTCATGTTGAATAACCACTTTTTAAACCCTCACAGGGACCAAAATTGCCATTTTTACAGAGTTTTGCTTACTCAAAAGCTTAAAATTTGACCCGTTTCAGGCACAGAAATGACTTTAAACACACTTATTTTAGTTGACAGAGTCATAATTCACATCCAACAGTAATTTAGAGTCAAAAGATAAAATGTTAAAATTTCATCATTATAGACCATTTTGGGATCGTTCGACAGGTCCGGAGTCATCGTTTTTCATCCGAAAATTGATTTTTTGGACTGTACCAAAAATGATTCAAAATGTCAATTGGATCGTGCCTCTTGTTGAATAACCACTTTTTAAACCCTCACAGTGACCAAAATTGCCATTTTTACAGAGTTTTGCTTACTCAAAAGCTTCCATTTTGACCCGTTTCAGGCACAGACATGAATTTAAACACACTTATTCTAGTTGACAAAGTCATAATTCACATTCAACAGTCATTTAGAGTCAAAAGATTAAATGTTGAAATTTCATCATTATAGACCATTTTGGGATTGTTCGACAGGTACGGAGTCATCGTTTTTTATCCGAAAATGGATTTTTTGGACTGTACCAAAAATGATTCAATATGTCAATTGGATTGTGCCTCATGTTGAATAACCACTTTTTAAACCCTCACAGTGACCAAAATTGTCATTTTTACAGAGTTTTACTTACTCAAAAGCTTCAATTTTGACCCGTTTCAGGCACAGAAATGACTTTAAACACACTTATTCTAGTTAACAAAGTCATAATTCACATCCAACAGTCATTTAGAGTCAAAAGATTAAATGTTGAAATTTCATCCATATTGACCATTTTGGGATCGTTCAACAGGTCCGGAGTCATCGTTTTTCATCCGAAAATTGATTTTTTGGACTGTACCAAAAATGATTCAAAATGTCAATTGGATCATGCCTCATGTTGAATAACCACTTCTTAAACCCTCACAGTGACCAAAATTGCCATTTTTACAGAGTTTTGCTTACTCAAAAGCTTCCATTTTTTACCCGTTTTAGGCACAGAAATGACTTTAAACACACCTATTTTAGTTGACAAAGTCACAATTCACATCCAACAGTCATTTAGAGTCAAAAGATTAAATGTTGAAATTTCATCATTATAGACCATTTTGGGATCGTTCGACAGGTCCGGAGTCATCGTTTTTCATCCGAAAATTGATTTTTTGGACTGTACCAAAAATGATTCAAAATGTCAATTGGATCATGCCTCAGGTTGAATAACCACTTTTTAAACCTTCACAGTGACCAAAATTGCCATTTTTACAGAGTTTTACTTACTCAAAAGCTTCAATTTTGACCCGTTTCAGGCACAGAAATGACTTTAAACACACTTATTCTAGTTAACAAAGTCATAATTCACATCCAACAGTCATTTAGAGTCAAAAGATTAAATGTTGAAATTTCATCATTATAGACCATTTTGGGATCGTTCGACAGGTCCGGAGTCATCGTTTTTCATCCGAAAATTGATTTTTTGGACTGTACCAAAAATGATTCAAAATGTCAATTGGATCGTGCATCATGTTGAATAACCACTTTATAAACCCACACAGTGACCAGAATTGCCATTTTTACAGAGTTGGGCTTACTCAAAAGCTTCCCTTTTGACCCGTTTCAGGCACAGAAATGACTTTAAACACACGTATTTTAGTTGACAAAGTCATAATTCACATCCAACAGTCATTTAGAGTCAAAAGATTAAATGTTGAAATTTCATCCATATTGACCATTTTGGGATCGTTCGACAGGTCCGGAGTCATCGTTTTTCATCAGAAAATTGATTTTTTGGACTGTACCAAAAATGATTCAAAATGTCAATTGGATCATGCCTCATGTTGAATAACCACTTTTTAAACCCTCACAGGGACCAAAATTGCCATTTTTACAGAGTTTTGCTTACTCAAAATCTTCAAATTTGACCCGTTTCAGGCACAGAAATGACTTTAAACACACTTATTTTAGTTGACAAAGTCATAATTCACATCCAACAGTAATTTAGAGTCAAAAGATAAAATGTTAAAATTTCATCATTATAGACCATTTTGGGATCGTTCGACAGGTCCGGAGTCATCGTTTTTCATCCGAAAATTGATTTTTTGGACTGTACCAAAAATGATTCAAAATGTCAATTGGATCGTGCCTCTTGTTGAATAACCACTTTTTAAACACTCACAGTGACCAAAATTGCCTTTTTTACAGAGTTTTGCTTACTCAAAAGCTTCCATTTTGACCCGTTTCAGGCACAGACATGAATTTAAACACACTTATTCTAGTTGACAAAGTCATAATTCACATCCAACAGTCATTTAGAGTCAAAAGATTAAATGTTGAAATTTCATCATTATAGACCATTTTAGGATTGTTCGACAGGTCCGGAGTCATCGTTTTTTATCCGAAAATGGATTTTTTGGACTGTACCAAAAATGATTCAATATGTCAATTGGATCGTGCCTCATGTTGAATAACCACTTTTTAAACCCTCACAGTGACCAAAATTGCCATTTTTATAGAGTTTTACTTACTCAAAAGCTTCAATTTTGACCCGTTTCAGGCACAGAAATGACTTTAAACACACTTATTCTAGTTAACAAAGTCATAATTCACATCCAACAGTCATTTAGAGTCAAAAGATTAAATGTTGAAATTTCATCCATATTGACCATTTTGGGATCGTTCAACAGGTCCGGAGTCATCGTTTTTCATCCGAAAATTGATTTTTTGGACTGTACCAAAAATGATTCAAAATGTCAATTGGATCATGCCTCATGTTGAATAACCACTTCTTAAACCCTCACAGTGACCAAAATTGTCATTTTTACAGAGTTTTGCTTTACTCAAAAGCTTCCATTTTGACCCGTTTCAGGCACAGAAATGACTTTAAACACACCTATTTTAGTTGACAAAGTCACAATTCACATCCAACAGTCATTTAGAGTCAAAAGATTAAATGTTGAAATTTCATCCATATTGACCATTTTGGGATCGATCGACAGGTCCGGAGTCATCGTTTTTCATCCGAAAATTGATTTTTTGGACTGTACCAAAAATGATTCAAAATGTCGATTGGATCTTGCATCATGTTGAATAACCACTTTATAAACCCTCACAGTGACCAGAATTGCCATTTTTACAGAGTTGGGCTTACTCAAAAGCTTCCATTTTGACCCGTTTCAGGCACAGAAATGACTTTAAACACACTTATTTTAGTTGAGAAAGTCATAATTCACATCCAACAGTCATTTAGAGTCAAAAGATTAAATGTTAAAATGTCATCCATATTGACCATTTTGGGATCGTTCGACAGGTCCAGAGTCATCGTGTTTCATCCAAAAATTTATTTTTGGACGGTACCAAAAATGATTCAAAATGTCAATTGAATCGTGCCTCATGTTGAATAACCACTTTTTAACCCCTCACAGTGACCAAAATTGCCCTTTTTACAGAGTTTTGCTTACTCAAAAGCTTCAATTTTGACCCGTTTCAGGCACAGACATGAATTTAAACACACTTATTCTAGTTGACAAAGTCATAATTCACATCCAACAGTCATTTAGAGTCAAAAGATTAAATGTTGAAATTTCATCATTATAGACCATTTTGGGATTGTTCGACAGGTCCGGAGTCATCGTTTTTTATCCGAAAATGGATTTTTTGGACTGTACCAAAAATGATTCAATATGTCAATTGGATCGTGCCTCATGTTGAATAACCACTTTTTAAACCCTCACAGTGACCAAAATTGCCATTTTTACAGAGTTTTGCTTACTCAAAAGCTTCAATTTTGACCCGTTTCAGGCACAGAAATGACTTTAAACACACTTATTTTAGTTGACAAAGTCATAATTCACATCCAACAGTAATTTAGAGTCAAAAGATTAAATGTTAAAATTTCATCATTATAGACCATTTTGGGATCGTTTGACAGGTCCGGAGTCATCGTTTTTCATCCGAAAATTGATTTTTTGGACTGTACCAAAAATTATTCAAAATGTCAATTGGATCATGCCTCAGGTTGAATAACCACTTTTTAAACCTTCACAGTGACCAAAATTGCCATTTTTACAGAGTTTTACTTACTCAAAAGCTTCAATTGTGACCCGTTTCAGGCACAGAAATGACTTTAAACACACTTATTCTAGTTAACAAAGTCATCATTCACATCCAACAGTCATTTAGAGTCAAAAGATTAAATGTTGAAATGTCATCCATATTGACCATTTTGGGATCGTTCAACAGGTCCGGAGTCATCCTTTTTCATCCGAAAATTGATTTTTTGGACTGTACCAAAAATGATTCAAAATGTCAATTGGATCATGCCTCATGTTGAATAACCACTTCTTAAACCCTCACAGTGACCAAAATTGCCATTTTTACAGAGTTTTGCTTACTCAAAAGCTTCAATTTTGACCCGTTTCAGGCACAGAAATGACTTTAAACACACTTATTCTAGTTAACAAAGTCATAATTCAAATCCAACAGTCATTTAGAGTCAAAAGATTAAATGTTGAAATTTCATCCATATTGACCATTTTGGGATCGTACGACAGGTCCGGAGTCATCGTTTTTCATCCGAAAATTGATTTTTTTGGACTGTACCAAAAATGATTCAAAATGTCAATTGGATCGTGCCTCATGTTGAATACCCACTTTATAAACCCTCACAGTGACGAAAATTGACATTTTTACAGAGGTTTGCTTACTCAAAAGCTTCAATTTTGACCCATTTCAGGCACAGAAATGACTTTAAACACACTTATTTTAGTTGACAAAGTCATAATTAACATCCAACAGTCATTTAGAGTCAAAAGAATAAATGTTAAAATTTCATCATTATAGACCATTTTGGGATCGTTCGACAGGTCCGGAGTCATCGTTTTTCATCAGAAAATTGATATTTTGTACTGTACCAAAAATGATTCAAAATGTCAACTGGATCATGCCTCATGTTGAATAACCACTTTTTAAACCCTCACAGTGACCAAAATTGCCATTTTTACAGAGTTTTGCTTACTCAAAAGCTTCCATTTTGACCCGTTTCAGGCACAGAAATGACTTTAAACACACTTATTTTAGTTGACAAAGTCATAATTCACATCCAACAGTCATTTAGAGTCAAAAGATTAAATTTTAAAATTTCATCCATATTGACCATTTTGGGATCGTTCGACAGGTCCGGAGTCATCGTTTTTCATCCGAAAATTTATTTTTGGGACTGTACCAAAAATGATTCAAAATGTCAATTGGATCGTGCCTCAGGTTGAATAACCACTTTTTAAACACTCACAGTGACCAAAATTGCCATTTTTACAGAGTTTTGCTTACTCAAAAGCTTCCATTTTGACACGTTTCAGGCACAGAAATGATTTTAAACACACTTATTCTAGTTGACAAAGTCATAATTCACACCCAACAGTCATTTAGAGTCAAAAGATTAAATGTTGAAATTTCATCATTATAGACCATTTTGGGATCGTTCGACAGGTCCGGAGTCATCGTTTTTATCCGAAAATTGATTTTTTGGACTGTACCAAAAATGATTCAATATGTCAATTGGATCGTGCCTCATGTTGAATAACCACTTTTTAAACCCTCACAGTGACCAAAATTGCCATTTTTACAGAGTTTTGCTCACTCAAAAGCTTCAATTTTGACCCGTTTCAGGCACAGAAATGACTTTAAACACACTTATTTTAGTTGACAAAGCCATAATTCACATTCAACAGTCATTTGAGTCAAAAGATTAAATGTTAAAATGTCATCATTATAGACCATTTTGGGATCGTTCGACAGGTCCGGAGTCATCGTTTTTCATCCGAAAATTGATTTTTTGGACTGTACCAAAAATGATTCAAAATGTCAATTGGATCATGCCTCATGTTGAATAACCACTTTTTAAACCCTCACAGTGACCAAAATTGCCATTTTTACAGAGTTTTGCTTATTCAAAAGCTTCCTTTTTGACCCGTTTCAGGCACAGAAATGACTTTAAACACACTTATTTTAGTTGACAAAGTCATAATTCACATCCAACAGTAATTTAGAGTCAAAAGATTAAATGTTAAAATTTCATCATTATAGACCATTTTGGGATCGTTTGACAGGTCCGGAGTCATCGTTTTTCATCCGAAAATTGATTTTTTGGACTGTACCAAAAATGATTCAAAATGTCAATTGGATCATGCCTCATGTTGAATAACCACTTTTTAAACCCTCACAGTGACCAAAATTGCCATTTTTACAGAGTTTTGCTTACTCAAAAGCTTCAATTTTGACCCGTTTCAGGCACAGAAATGACTTTAAACACACTTATTCTAGTTAACAAAGTCATAATTCACATCCAACAGTCATTTAGAGTCAAAAGATTAAATGTTGAAATTTCATCCATATTGACCATTTTGGGATCATTCGACAGGTCCGGAGTCATCGTTTTTTATCCGAAAATTGATTTTTTGGACTGTACCAAAAATGATTCAAAATGTCAATTGGATCATGCCTCATGTTGAATAACCACTTTTTAAACCCTCACAGTGACCAAAATTGCCATTTTTACAGAGTTTTGCTTACTCAAAAGCTTCAATTTTGACCCGTTTCCGGCACAGAAATGACTTTAAACACACTTATTCTAGTTAACAAAGTCATAATTCACATCCAACAGTCATTTAGAGTCAAAAGATTAAATGTTGAAATTTCATCCATATTGACCATTTTGGGATCGATCGACAGGTCCGGAGTCATCGTTTTTCATCCGAAAATTGATTTTTTGGACTGTACCAAAAATGATTCAAAATGTCAATTGGATCATGCCTCAGGTTGAATAACCACTTTTTAAACCTTCACAGTGACCAAAATTGCCATTTTTACAGAGTTTTACTTACTCAAAAGCTTCAATTTTGACCCGTTTCAGGCACAGAAATGACTTTAAACACACTTATTTTAGTTGACAAAGCCATAATTCACATTCAACAGTCATTTAGAGTCAAAAGATTAAATGTTAAAATGTCATCATTATAGACCATTTTGGGAACGTTCGACAGGTCCGGAGTCATCGTTTTTCATCCGAAAATTGATTTTTTGGACTGTACCAAAAATGATTCAAAATGTCAAGTGGATCATGCCTCATGTTGAATAACCACTTTTTAAACCCTCACAGTGACCAAAATTGCCATTTTTACAGAGTTTTGCTTACTCAAAAGCTTCAATTTTGACCCGTTTCAGGCACAGAAATTACTTTAAACACACTTATTCTAGTTAACAAAGTCATAATTCAAATCCAACAGTCATTTAGAGTCAAAAGATTAAATGTTGAAATTTCATCCATATTGACCATTTTGGGATCGTTCAACAGGTCCGGAGTCATCGTTTTTCATCCGAAAATTGATTTTTTGGACTGTACCAAAAATGATTCAAAATGTCAATTGGATCATGCCTCATGTTGAATAACCACTTTTTAAACCCTCACAGTGACCAAAATTGCCATTTTTACAGAGTTTTGCTTACTCAAAAGCTTCAATTTTTACCCGTTTCAGGCACAGAAATGACTTTAAACACACTTATTCTAGTTAACAAAGTCATAATTCACATCCAACAGTCATTTAGAGTCAAAAGATTAAATGTTGAAATTTCATCCATATTGACCATTTTGGGATCGTTCAACAGGTCCGGAGTCATCGTTTTTCATCCGAAAATTGATTTTTTGGACTGTACCAAAAATGATTCAAAATGTCAATTGGATCATGCCTCATGTTGAATAACCACTTCTTAAACCCTCACAGTGACCAAAATTGTCATTTTTACAGAGTTTTGCTTTACTCAAAAGCTTCCATTTTGACCCGTTTCAGGCACAGAAATGACTTTAAACACACCTATTTTAGTTGACAAAGTCACAATTCACATCCAACAGTCATTTAGAGTCAAAAGATTAAATGTTAAAATGTCATCATTATAGACCATTTTGGGAACGTTCGACAGGTCCGGAGTCATCGTTTTTCATCCGAAAATTGATTTTTTGGACTGTACCAAAAATGATTCAAAATGTCAATTAGATCATGCCTCATGTTGAATAACCACTTTTTAAACCCTCACAGTGACCAAAATTGCCATTTTTACAGAGTTTTGCTTACTCAAAAGCTTAAATTTTGACCCGTTTCAGGTACAGAAATGACTTTAAACACACTTATTTTAGTTGACAAAGCCATAATTCACATTCAACAGTCATTTAGAGTCAAAAGATTAAATGTTAAAATGTCATCATTATAGACCATTTTGGGAACGTTCGACAGGTCCGGAGTCATCGTTTTTCATCCGAAAATTGATTTTTTGGACTGTACCAAAAATGATTCAAAATGTCAAGTGGATCATGCCTCATGTTGAATAACCACTTTTTAAACCCTCACAGTGACCAAAATTGCCATTTTTACAGAGTTTTGCTTACTCAAAAGCTTCAATTTTGACCCGTTTCAGGCACAGAAATGACTTTAAACACACTTATTCTAGTTAACAAAGTCATAATTCAAATCCAACAGTCATTTAGAGTCAAAAGATTAAATGTTGAAATTTCATCCATATTGACCATTTTGGGATCGTACGACAGGTCCGGAGTCATCGTTTTTCATCCGAAAATTGATTTTTTGGACTGTACCAAAAATGATTCAAAATGTCAATTGGATCGTGCCTCATGTTGAATAACCACTTTATAAACCCTCACAGTGACGAAAATTGACATTTTTACAGAGGTTTGCTTACTCAAAAGCTTCAATTTTGACCCATTTCAGGCACAGAAATGACTTTAAACACACTTATTTTAGTTGACAAAGTCATAATTAACATCCAACAGTCATTTAGAGTCAAAAGATTAAATGTTAAAATTTCATCATTATAGACCATTTTGGGATCGTTCGACAGGTCCGGAGTCATCGTTTTTCATCAGAAAATTGATATTTTGTACTGTACCAAAAATGATTCAAAATGTCAATTGGATCATGCCTCATGTTGAATAACCACTTTTTAAACCCTCACAGTGACCAAAATTGCCATTTTTACAGAGTTTTGCTTACTCAAAAGCTTCCATTTTGACCCGTTTCAGGCACAGAAATGACTTTAAACACACTTATTTTAGTTGACAAAGTCATAATTCACATCCAACAGTCATTTAGAGTCAAAAGATTAAATTTTAAAATTTCATCCATATTGACCATTTTGGGATCGTTCGACAGGTCCGGAGTCATCGTTTTTCATCCGAAAATTTATTTTTTGGACTGTACCAAAAATGATTCAAAATGTCAATTGGATCGTGCCTCAGGTTGAATAACCACTTTTTAAACACTCCCAGTGACCAAAATTGCCATTTTTACAGAGTTTTGCTTACTCAAAAGCTTCAATTTTGACCCGTTTCAGGCACAGACATGAATTTAAACACACTTATTCTAGTTGACAAAGTCATAATTCACATCCAACAGTCATTTAGAGTCAAAAGATTAAATGTTAAAATTTCATCATTATAGACCATTTTGGGATCGTTTGACAGGTCCGGAGTCATCGTTTTTTATCTGAAAATGGATTTTTTGGACTGTACCAAAAATGATTCAATATGTCAATTGGATCGTGCCTCATGTTGAATAACCACTTTTTAAACCCTCACAGTGACCAAAATTGCCATTTTTACAGAGTTTTGCTTATTCAAAAGCTTCCATTTTGACCCGTTTCAGGCACAGAAATGACTTTAAACACACTTATTTTAGTTGACAAAGTCATAATTAACATCCAACAGTCATTTAGAGTCAAAAGATTAAATGTTAAAATTTCATCATTATAGACCATTTTGGGATCGTTCGACAGGTCCGGAGTCATCGTTTTTCATCAGAAAATTGATATTTTGTACTGTACCAAAAATGATTCAAAATGTCAATTGGATCATGCCTCATGTTGAATAACCACTTTTTAAACCCTCACAGTGACCAAAATTGCCATTTTTACAGAGTTTTGCTTACTCAAAAGCTTCCATTTTGACCCGTTTCAGGCACAGAAATGACTTTAAACACACTTATTTTAGTTGACAAAGTCATAATTCACATCCAACAGTCATTTAGAGTCAAAAGATTAAATTTTAAAATTTCATCCATATTGACCATTTTGGGATCGTTCGACAGGTCCGGAGTCATCGTTTTTCATCCGAAAATTTATTTTTTGGACTGTACCAAAAAAGATTCAAAATGTCAATTGGATCGTGCCTCAGGTTGAATAACCACTTTTTAAACACTCACAGTGACCAAAATTGCCATTTTTACAGAGTTTTGCTTACTCAAAAGCTTCAATTTTGACCCGTTTCAGGCACAGACATGAATTTAAACACACTTATTCTAGTTGACAAAGTCATAATTCACATCCAACAGTCATTTAGAGTAAAAAGATTAAATGTTAAAATTTCATCATTATAGACCATTTTGGGATCGTTCGACAGGTCCGGAGTCATCGTTTTTCATCCGAAAATTGATTTTTTGGACTGTACCAAAAATGATTCAAAATGTCAATTGGATCATGCCTCATGTTGAATAACCACTTTTTAAACCATCATAGTGACCAAAATTGCCATTTTTACAGAGTTTTGCTTACTCAAAAGCTTCCATTTTGACACGTTTCAGGCACAGAAATGATTTTAAACACACTTATTCTAGTTGACAAAGTCATAATTCACACCCAACAGTCATTTAGAGTCAAAAGATTAAATGTTGAAATTTCATCATTATAGACCATTTTGGGATCGTTCGACAGGTCCGGAGTCATCGTTTTTATCCGAAAATTGATTTTTTGGACTGTACCAAAAATGATTCAATATGTCAATTGGATCGTGCCTCATGTTGAATAACCACTTTTTAAACCCTCACAGTGACCAAAATTGCCATTTTTACAGAGTTTTGCTCACTCAAAAGCTTCAATTTTGACCCGTTTCAGGCACAGAAATGACTTTAAACACACTTATTTTAGTTGACAAAGCCATAATTCACATTCAACAGTCATTTAGAGTCAAAAGATTAAATGTTAAAATGTCATCATTATAGACCATTTTGGGATCGTTCGACAGGTCCGGAGTCATCGTTTTTCATCCGAAAATTCATTTTTTGGACTGTACCAAAAATGATTCAAAATGTCAATTGGATCATGCCTCATGTTGAATAACCACTTTTTAAACCCTCACAGTGACCAAAATTGCCATTTTTACAGAGTTTTGCTTACTCAAAAGCTTCAATTTTGACCCGTTTCAGGCACAGAAATGACTTTAAACACACTTATTCTAGTTAACAAAGTCATAATTCACATCCAACAGTCATTTAGAGTCAAAAGATTAAATGTTGAAATTTCATCCATATTGACCATTTTGGGATCATTCGACAGGTCCGGAGTCATCGTTTTTTATCCGAAAATTGATTTTTTGGACTGTACCAAAAATGATTCAAAATGTCAATTGGATCATGCCTCATGTTGAATAACCACTTTTTAAACCCTCACAGTGACCAAAATTGCCATTTTTACAGAGTTTTGCTTACTCAAAAGCTTCAATTTTGACCCGTTTCCGGCACAGAAATGACTTTAAACACACTTATTCTAGTTAACAAAGTCATAATTCACATCCAACAGTCATTTAGAGTCAAAAGATTAAATGTTGAAATTTCATCCATATTGACCATTTTGGGATCGATCGACAGGTCCGGAGTCATCGTTTTTCATCCGAAAATTGATTTTTTGGACTGTACCAAAAATGATTCAAAATGTCAATTGGATCATGCCTCAGGTTGAATAACCACTTTTTAAACCTTCACAGTGACCAAAATTGCCATTTTTACAGAGTTTTACTTACTCAAAAGCTTCAATTTTGACCCGTTTCAGGCACAGAAATGACTTTAAACACACTTATTTTAGTTGACAAAGCCATAATTCACATTCAACAGTCATTTAGAGTCAAAAGATTAAATGTTAAAATGTCATCATTATAGATCATTTTGGGAACGTTCGACAGGTCCGGAGTCATCGTTTTTCATCCGAAAATTGATTTTTTGGACTGTACCAAAAATGATTCAAAATGTCAAGTGGATCATGCCTCATGTTGAATAACCACTTTTTAAACCCTCACAGTGACCAAAATTGCCATTTTTACAGAGTTTTGCTTACTCAAAAGCTTCAATTTTGACCCGTTTCAGGCACAGAAATGACTTTAAACACACTTATTCTAGTTAACAAAGTCATAATTCAAATCCAACAGTCATTTAGAGTCAAAAGATTAAATGTTGAAATTTCATCCATATTGACCATTTTGGGATCGTTCAACAGGTCCGGAGTCATCGTTTTTCATCCGAAAATTGATTTTTTGGACTGTACCAAAAATGATTCAAAATGTCAATTGGATCATGCCTCATGTTGAATAACCACTTTTTAAACCCTCACAGTGACCAAAATTGCCATTTTTACAGAGTTTTGCTTACTCAAAAGCTTCCATTTTGACCCGTTTCAGGCACAGAAATGACTTTAAACACACCTATTTTAGTTGACAAAGTCATAATTCACATCCAACAGTCATTTAGAGTCAAAAGATTAAATGTTGAAATTTCATCCATATTGACCATTTTGGGATCGTTCGACAGGTCCGGAGTCATCGTTTTTCATCTGAAAATTGATTTTTTGGACTGTACCAAAAATGATTCAAAATGTCAATTGGATCGTGCAACATGTTGAATAACCACTTTATAAACCCTCACAGTGACCAAAATTGCCATTTTTACAGAGTTGGGCTTACTCAAAAGCTTCCATTTTGACCCGTTTCAGGCACAGAAATGACTTTAAACACACTTATTTTAGTTGACAAAGTCATAATTCACATCCAACAGTCATTTAGAGTCAAAAGATTAAATGTTGAAATTTCATCCATATTGACCATTTTGGGATCGTACGACAGGTCCGGAGTCATCGTTTTTCATCCGAAAATTGATTTTTTGGACTGTACCAAAAATGATTCAAAATGTCAATTGGATCGTGCCTCATGTTGAATAACCACTTTATAAACCCTCACAGTGACGAAAATTGACATTTTTACAGAGGTTTGCTTACTCAAAAGCTTCAATTTTGACCCATTTCAGGCACAGAAATGACTTTAAACACACTTATTTTAGTTGACAAAGTCATAATTAACATCCAACAGTCATTTAGAGTCAAAAGATTAAATGTTGAAATTTCATCCATATTGACCATTTTGGGATCGTTCGACAGGTCCGGAGTCATCGTTTTTCAGCCGAAAATTGATTTTTTGGACTGTACCAAAAATGATTCAAAATGTCAATTAGATCATGCCTCATGTTGAATAACCACTTTTTAAACCCTCACAGTGACCAAAATTGCCATTTTTACAGAGTTTTGCTTACTCAAAAGCTTAAATTTTGACCCGTTTCAGGTACAGAAATGACTTTAAACACACTTATTTTAGTTGACAAAGCCATAATTCACATTCAACAGTCATTTAGAGTCAAAAGATTAAATGTTAAAATGTCATCATTATAGACCATTTTGGGAACGTTCGACAGGTCCGGAGTCATCGTTTTTCATCCGAAAATTGATTTTTTGGACTGTACCAAAAATGATTCAAAATGTCAAGTGGATCATGCCTCATGTTGAATAACCACTTTTTAAACCCTCACAGTGACCAAAATTGCCATTTTTACAGAGTTTTGCTTACTCAAAAGCTTCAATTTTGACCCGTTTCAGGCACAGAAATGACTTTAAACACACTTATTCTAGTTAACAAAGTCATAATTCAAATCCAACAGTCATTTAGAGTCAAAAGATTAAATGTTGAAATTTCATCCATATTGACCATTTTGGGATCGTACGACAGGTCCGGAGTCATCGTTTTTCATCCGAAAATTGATTTTTTGGACTGTACCAAAAATGATTCAAAATGTCAATTGGATCGTGCCTCATGTTGAATAACCACTTTATAAACCCTCACAGTGACGAAAATTGACATTTTTACAGAGGTTTGCTTACTCAAAAGCTTCAATTTTGACCCATTTCAGGCACAGAAATGACTTTAAACACACTTATTTTAGTTGACAAAGTCATAATTAACATCCAACAGTCATTTAGAGTCAAAAGATTAAATGTTAAAATTTCATCATTATAGACCATTTTGGGATCGTTCGACAGGTCCGGAGTCATCGTTTTTCATCAGAAAATTGATATTTTGTACTGTACCAAAAATGATTCAAAATGTCAATTGGATCATGCCTCATGTTGAATAACCACTTTTTAAACCCTCACAGTGACCAAAATTGCCATTTTTACAGAGTTTTGCTTACTCAAAAGCTTCCATTTTGACCCATTTCAGGCACAGAAATGACTTTAAACACACTTATTTTAGTTGACAAAGTCATAATTCACATCCAACAGTCATTTAGAGTCAAAAGATTAAATTTTAAAATTTCATCCATATTGACCATTTTGGGATCGTTCGACAGGTCCGGAGTCATCGTTTTTCATCCGAAAATTTATTTTTTGGACTGTACCAAAAATGATTCAAAATGTCAATTGGATCGTGCCTCAGGTTGAATAACCACTTTTTAAACACTCACAGTGACCAAAATTGCCATTTTTACAGAGTTTTGCTTACTCAAAAGCTTCAATTTTGACCCGTTTCAGGCACAGACATGAATTTAAACACACTTATTCTAGTTGACAAAGTCATAATTCACATCCAACAGTCATTTAGAGTCAAAAGATTAAATGTTAAAATTTCATCATTATAGACCATTTTGGGATCGTTTGACAGGTCCGGAGTCATCGTTTTTTATCTGAAAATGGATTTTTTGGACTGTACCAAAAATGATTCAATATGTCAATTGGATCGTGCCTCATGTTGAATAACCACTTTTTAAACCCTCACAGTGACCAAAATTGCCATTTTTACAGAGTTTTGCTTACTCAAAAGCTTCCATTTTGACCCGTTTCAGGCACAGAAATGACTTTAAACACACTTATTTTAGTTGACAAAGTCATAATTCACATCCAACAGTCATTTAGAGTCAAAAGATTAAATTTTAAAATTTCATCCATATTGACCATTTTGGGATCGTTCGACAGGTCCGGAGTCATCGTTTTTCATCCGAAAATTTATTTTTTGGACTGTACCAAAAATGATTCAAAATGTCAATTGGATCGTGCCTCAGGTTGAATAACCACTTTTTAAACACTCACAGTGACCAAAATTGCCATTTTTACAGAGTTTTGCTTACTCAAAAGCTTCAATTTTGACCCGTTTCAGGCACAGACATGAATTTAAACACACTTATTCTAGTTGACAAAGTCATAATTCACATCCAACAGTCATTTAGAGTCAAAAGATTAAATGTTAAAATGTCATCATTATAGACCATTTTGGGATCGTTCGACAGGTCCGGAGTCATCGTTTTTCATCCGAAAATTGATTTTTTGGACTGTACCAAAAATGATTCAAAATGTCAATTGGATCATGCCTCATGTTGAATAACCACTTTTTAAACCCTCACAGTGACCAAAATTGCCATTTTTACAGAGTTTTGCTTATTCAAAAGCTTCCTTTTTGACCCGTTTCAGGCACAGAAATGACTTTAAACACACTTATTTTAGTTGACAAAGTCATAATTCACATCCAACAGTAATTTAGAGTCAAAAGATTAAATGTTAAAATTTCATCATTATAGACCATTTTGGGATCGTTTGACAGGTCCGGAGTCATCGTTTTTCATCCGAAAATTGATTTTTTGGACTGTACCAAAAATGATTCAAAATGTCAATTGGATCATGCCTCATGTTGAATAACCACTTTTTAAACCCTCACAGTGACCAAAATTGCCATTTTTACAGAGTTTTGCTTACTCAAAAGCTTCAATTTTGACCCGTTTCAGGCACAGAAATGACTTTAAACACACTTATTCTAGTTAACAAAGTCATAATTCACATCCAACAGTCATTTAGAGTCAAAAGATTAAATGTTGAAATTTCATCCATATTGACCATTTTGGGATCATTCGACAGGTCCGGAGTCATCGTTTTTTATCCGAAAATTGATTTTTTGGACTGTACCAAAAATGATTCAAAATGTCAATTGGATCATGCCTCATGTTGAATAACCACTTTTTAAACCCTCACAGTGACCAAAATTGCCATTTTTACAGAGTTTTGCTTACTCAAAAGCTTCAATTTTGACCCGTTTCCGGCACAGAAATGACTTTAAACACACTTATTCTAGTTAACAAAGTCATAATTCACATCCAACAGTCATTTAGAGTCAAAAGATTAAATGTTGAAATTTCATCCATATTGACCATTTTGGGATCGATCGACAGGTCCGGAGTCATCGTTTTTCATCCGAAAATTGATTTTTTGGACTGTACCAAAAATGATTCAAAATGTCAATTGGATCATGCCTCAGGTTGAATAACCACTTTTTAAACCTTCACAGTGACCAAAATTGCCATTTTTACAGAGTTTTACTTACTCAAAAGCTTCAATTTTGACCCGTTTCAGGCACAGAAATGACTTTAAACACACTTATTTTAGTTGACAAAGCCATAATTCACATTCAACAGTCATTTAGAGTCAAAAGATTAAATGTTAAAATGTCATCATTATAGACCATTTTGGGAACGTTCGACAGGTCCGGAGTCATCGTTTTTCATCTGAAAATTGATTTTTTGGACTGTACCAAAAATGATTCAAAATGTCAATTGGATCGTGCAACATGTTGAATAACCACTTTATAAACCCTCACAGTGACCAAAATTGCCATTTTTACAGAGTTGGGCTTACTCAAAAGCTTCCATTTTGACCCGTTTCAGGCACAGAAATGACTTTAAACACACTTATTTTAGTTGACAAAGTCATAATTCACATCCAACAGTCATTTAGAGTCAAAAGATTAAATGTTGAAATTTCATCCATATTGACCATTTTGGGATCGTACGACAGGTCCGGAGTCATCGTTTTTCATCCGAAAATTGATTTTTTGGACTGTACCAAAAATGATTCAAAATGTCAATTGGATCGTGCCTCATGTTGAATAACCACTTTATAAACCCTCACAGTGACGAAAATTGACATTTTTACAGAGGTTTGCTTACTCAAAAGCTTCAATTTTGACCCATTTCAGGCACAGAAATGACTTTAAACACACTTATTTTAGTTGACAAAGTCATAATTAACATCCAACAGTCATTTAGAGTCAAAAGATTAAATGTTAAAATTTCATCATTATAGACCATTTTGGGATCGTTCGACAGGTCCGGAGTCATCGTTTTTCATCAGAAAATTGATATTTTGTACTGTACCAAAAATTATTCAAAATGTCAATTGGATCATGCCTCATGTTGAATAACCACTTTTTAAACCCTCACAGTGACCAAAATTGCCATTTTTACAGAGTTTTGCTTACTCAAAAGCTTCCATTTTGACCCGTTTCAGGCACAGAAATGACTTTAAACACACTTATTTTAGTTGACAAAGTCATAATTCACATCCAACAGTCATTTAGAGTCAAAAGATTAAATTTTAAAATTTCATCCATATTGACCATTTTGGGATCGTTCGACAGGTCCGGAGTCATCGTTTTTCATCCGAAAATTTATTTTTTGGACTGTACCAAAAATGATTCAAAATGTCAATTGGATCGTGCCTCAGGTTGAATAACCACTTTTTAAACACTCACAGTGACCAAAATTGCCATTTTTACAGAGTTTTGCTTACTCAAAAGCTTCAATTTTGACCCGTTTCAGGCACAGACATGAATTTAAACACACTTATTCTAGTTGACAAAGTCATAATTCACATCCAACAGTCATTTAGAGTCAAAAGATTAAATGTTAAAATTTCATCATTATAGACCATTTTGGGATCGTTCGACAGGTCCGGAGTCATCGTTTTTCATCCGAAAATTGATTTTTTGGACTGTACCAAAAATGATTCAAAATGTCAATTGGATCATGCCTCATGTTGAATAACCACTTTTTAAACCATCATAGTGACCAAAATTGCCATTTTTACAGAGTTTTGCTTACTCAAAAGCTTCCATTTTGACACGTTTCAGGCACAGAAATGATTTTAAACACACTTATTCTAGTTGACAAAGTCATAATTCACACCCAACAGTCATTTAGAGTCAAAAGATTAAATGTTGAAATTTCATCATTATAGACCATTTTGGGATCGTTCGACAGGTCCGGAGTCATCGTTTTTATCCGAAAATTGATTTTTTGGACTGTACCAAAAATGATTCAATATGTCAATTGGATCGTGCCTCATGTTGAATAACCACTTTTTAAACCCTCACAGTGACCAAAATTGCCATTTTTACAGAGTTTTGCTCACTCAAAAGCTTCAATTTTGACCCGTTTCAGGCACAGAAATGACTTTAAACACACTTATTTTAGTTGACAAAGCCATAATTCACATTCAACAGTCATTTAGAGTCAAAAGATTAAATGTTAAAATGTCATCATTATAGACCATTTTGGGATCGTTCGACAGGTCCGGAGTCATCGTTTTTCATCCGAAAATTGATTTTTTGGACTGTACCAAAAATGATTCAAAATGTCAATTGGATCATGCCTCATGTTGAATAACCACTTTTTAAACCCTCACAGTGACCAAAATTGCCATTTTTACAGAGTTTTGCTTATTCAAAAGCTTCCTTTTTGACCCGTTTCAGGCACAGAAATGACTTTAAACACACTTATTTTAGTTGACAAAGTCATAATTCACATCCAACAGTAATTTAGAGTCAAAAGATTAAATGTTAAAATGTCATCATTATAGACCATTTTGGGATCGTTTGACAGGTCCGGAGTCATCGTTTTTCATCCGAAAATTGATTTTTTGGACTGTACCAAAAATGATTCAAAATGTCAATTGGATCATGCCTCATGTTGAATAACCACTTTTTAAACCCTCACAGTGACCAAAATTGCCATTTTTACAGAGTTTTGCTTACTCAAAAGCTTCAATTTCGACCCGTTTCAGGCACAGAAATGACTTTAAACACACTTATTCTAGTTAACAAAGTCATAATTCACATCCAACAGTCATTTAGAGTCAAAAGATTAAATGTTGAAATTTCATCCATATTGACCATTTTGGGATCATTCGACAGGTCCGGAGTCATCGTTTTTTATCCGAAAATTGATTTTTTGGACTGTACCAAAAATGATTCAAAATGTCAATTGGATCATGCCTCATGTTGAATAACCACTTTTTAAACCCTCACAGTGACCAAAATTGCCATTTTTACAGAGTTTTGCTTACTCAAAAGCTTCAATTTTGACCCATTTCAGGCACAGAAATGACTTTAAACACACTTATTTTAGTTGACAAAGTCATAATTAACATCCAACAGTCATTTAGAGTCAAAAGATTAAATGTTGAAATTTCATCCATATTGACCATTTTGGGATCGTTCGACAGGTCCGGAGTCATCGTTTTTCAGCCGAAAATTGATTTTTTGGACTGTACCAAAAATGATTCAAAATGTCAATTAGATCATGCCTCATGTTGAATAACCACTTTTTAAACCCTCACAGTGACCAAAATTGCCATTTTTACAGAGTTTTGCTTACTCAAAAGCTTAAATTTTGACCCGTTTCAGGTACAGAAATGACTTTAAACACACTTATTTTAGTTGACAAAGCCATAATTCACATTCAACAGTCATTTAGAGTCAAAAGATTAAATGTTAAAATGTCATCATTATAGACCATTTTGGGAACGTTCGACAGGTCCGGAGTCATCGTTTTTCATCCGAAAATTGATTTTTTGGACTGTACCAAAAATGATTCAAAATGTCAAGTGGATCATGCCTCATGTTGAATAACCACTTTTTAAACCCTCACAGTGACCAAAATTGCCATTTTTACAGAGTTTTGCTTACTCAAAAGCTTCAATTTTGACCCGTTTCAGGCACAGAAATGACTTTAAACACACTTATTCTAGTTAACAAAGTCATAATTCAAATCCAACAGTCATTTAGAGTCAAAAGATTAAATGTTGAAATTTCATCCATATTGACCATTTTGGGATCGTACGACAGGTCCGGAGTCATCGTTTTTCATCCGAAAATTGATTTTTTGGACTGTACCAAAAATGATTCAAAATGTCAATTGGATCGTGCCTCATGTTGAATAACCACTTTATAAACCCTCACAGTGACGAAAATTGACATTTTTACAGAGGTTTGCTTACTCAAAAGCTTCAATTTTGACCCATTTCAGGCACAGAAATGACTTTAAACACACTTATTTTAGTTGACAAAGTCATAATTAACATCCAACAGTCATTTAGAGTCAAAAGATTAAATGTTAAAATTTCATCATTATAGACCATTTTGGGATCGTTCGACAGGTCCGGAGTCATCGTTTTTCATCAGAAAATTGATATTTTGTACTGTACCAAAAATGATTCAAAATGTCAATTGGATCATGCCTCATGTTGAATAACCACTTTTTAAACCCTCACAGTGACCAAAATTGCCATTTTTACAGAGTTTTGCTTACTCAAAAGCTTCCATTTTGACCCATTTCAGGCACAGAAATGACTTTAAACACACTTATTTTAGTTGACAAAGTCATAATTCACATCCAACAGTCATTTAGAGTCAAAAGATTAAATTTTAAAATTTCATCCATATTGACCATTTTGGGATCGTTCGACAGGTCCGGAGTCATCGTTTTTCATCCGAAAATTTATTTTTTGGACTGTACCAAAAATGATTCAAAATGTCAATTGGATCGTGCTTCAGGTTGAATAACCACTTTTTAAACACTCACAGTGACCAAAATTGCCATTTTTACAGAGTTTTGCTTACTCAAAAGCTTCAATTTTGACCCGTTTCAGGCACAGACATGAATTTAAACACACTTATTCTAGTTGACAAAGTCATAATTCACATCCAACAGTCATTTAGAGTCAAAAGATTAAATGTTAAAATTTCATCATTATAGACCATTTTGGGATCGTTTGACAGGTCCGGAGTCATCGTTTTTTATCTGAAAATGGATTTTTTGGACTGTACCAAAAATGATTCAATATGTCAATTGGATCGTGCCTCATGTTGAATAACCACTTTTTAAACCCTCACAGTGACCAAAATTGCCATTTTTACAGAGTTTTGCTTATTCAAAAACTTCCATTTTGACCCGTTTCAGGCACAGAAATGACTTTAAACACACTTATTTTAGTTGACAAAGTCATAATTAACATCCAACAGTCATTTAGAGTCAAAAGATTAAATGTTAAAATTTCATCATTATAGACCATTTTGGGATCGTTCGACAGGTCCGGAGTCATCGTTTTTCATCAGAAAATTGATATTTTGTACTGTACCAAAAATGATTCAAAATGTCAATTGGATCATGCCTCATGTTGAATAACCACTTTTTAAACCCTCACAGTGACCAAAATTGCCATTTTTACAGAGTTTTGCTTACTCAAAAGCTTCCATTTTGACCCGTTTCAGGCACAGAAATGACTTTAAACACACTTATTTTAGTTGACAAAGTCATAATTCACATCCAACAGTCATTTAGAGTCAAAAGATTAAATTTTAAAATTTCATCCATATTGACCATTTTGGGATCGTTCGACAGGTCCGGAGTCATCGTTTTTCATCCGAAAATTTATTTTTTGGACTGTACCAAAAATGATTCAAAATGTCAATTGGATCGTGCCTCAGGTTGAATAACCACTTTTTAAACACTCACAGTGACCAAAATTGCCATTTTTACAGAGTTTTGCTTACTCAAAAGCTTCAATTTTGACCCGTTTCAGGCACAGACATGAATTTAAACACACTTATTCTAGTTGACAAAGTCATAATTCACATCCAACAGTCATTTAGAGTCAAAAGATTAAATGTTAAAATTTCATCATTATAGACCATTTTGGGATCGTTCGACAGGTCCGGAGTCATCGTTTTTCATCCGAAAATTGATTTTTTGGACTGTACCAAAAATGATTCAAAATGTCAATTGGATCATGCCTCATGTTGAATAACCACTTTTTAAACCATCATAGTGACCAAAATTGCCATTTTTACAGAGTTTTGCTTACTCAAAAGCTTCCATTTTGACACGTTTCAGGCACAGAAATGATTTTAAACACACTTATTCTAGTTGACAAAGTCATAATTCACACCCAACAGTCATTTAGAGTCAAAAGATTAAATGTTGAAATTTCATCATTATAGACCATTTTGGGATCGTTCGACAGGTCCGGAGTCATCGTTTTTATCCGAAAATTGATTTTTTGGACTGTACCAAGAATGATTCAATATGTCAATTGGATCGTGCCTCATGTTGAATAACCACTTTTTAAACCCTCACAGTGACCAAAATTGCCATTTTTACAGAGTTTTGCTCACTCAAAAGCTTCAATTTTGACCCGTTTCAGGCACAGAAATGACTTTAAACACACTTATTTTAGTTGACAAAGCCATAATTCACATTCAACAGTCATTTAGAGTCAAAAGATTAAATGTTAAAATGTCATAATTATAGACCATTTTGGGATCGTTCGACAGGTCCGGAGTCATCGTTTTTCATCCGAAAATTGATTTTTTGGACTGTACCAAAAATGATTCAAAATGTCAATTGGATCATGCCTCATGTTGAATAACCACTTTTTAAACCCTCACAGTGACCAAAATTGCCATTTTTACAGAGTTTTGCTTATTCAAAAGCTTCCTTTTTGACCCGTTTCAGGCACAGAAATGACTTTAAATACACTTATTTTAGTTGACAAAGTCATAATTCACATCCAACAGTAATTTAGAGTCAAAAGATTAAATGTTAAAATTTCATCATTATAGACCATTTTGGGATCGTTTGACAGGTCCGGAGTCATCGTTTTTCATCCGAAAATTGATTTTTTGGACTGTACCAAAAATGATTCAAAATGTCAATTGGATCATGCCTCATGTTGAATAACCACTTTTTAAACCCTCACAGTGACCAAAATTGCCATTTTTACAGAGTTTTGCTTACTCAAAAGCTTCAATTTTGACCCGTTTCAGGCACAGAAATGACTTTAAACACACTTATTCTAGTTAACAAAGTCATAATTCACATCCAACAGTCATTTAGAGTCAAAAGATTAAATGTTGAAATTTCATCCATATTGACCATTTTGGGATCATTCGACAGGTCCGGAGTCATCGTTTTTTATCCGAAAATTGATTTTTTGGACTGTACCAAAAATGATTCAAAATGTCAATTGGATCATGCCTCATGTTGAATAACCACTTTTTAAACCCTCACAGTGACCAAAATTGCCATTTTTACAGAGTTTTGCTTACTCAAAAGCTTCAATTTTGACCCGTTTCCGGCACAGAAATGACTTTAAACACACTTATTCTAGTTAACAAAGTCATAATTCACATCCAACAGTCATTTAGAGTCAAAAGATTAAATGTTGAAATTTCATCCATATTGACCATTTTGGGATCGATCGACAGGTCCGGAGTCATCGTTTTTCATCCGAAAATTGATTTTTTGGACTGTACCAAAAATGATTCAAAATGTCAATTGGATCATGCCTCAGGTTGAATAACCACTTTTTAAACCTTCACAGTGACCAAAATTGCCATTTTTACAGAGTTTTACTTACTCAAAAGCTTCAATTTTGACCCGTTTCAGGCACAGAAATGACTTTAAACACACTTATTTTAGTTGACAAAGCCATAATTCACATTCAACAGTCATTTAGAGTCAAAAGATTAAATGTTAAAATGTCATCATTATAGACCATTTTGGGAACGTTCGACAGGTCCGGAGTCATCGTTTTTCATCTGAAAATTGATTTTTTGGACTGTACCAAAAATGATTCAAAATGTCAATTGGATCGTGCAACATGTTGAATAACCACTTTATAAACCCTCACAGTGACCAAAATTGCCATTTTTACAGAGTTGGGCTTACTCAAAAGCTTCCATTTTGACCCGTTTCAGGCACAGAAATGACTTTAAACACACTTATTTTAGTTGACAAAGTCATAATTCACATCCAACAGTCATTTAGAGTCAAAAGATTAAATGTTGAAATTTCATCCATATTGACCATTTTGGGATCGTACGACAGGTCCGGAGTCATCGTTTTTCATCCGAAAATTGATTTTTTGGACTGTACCAAAAATGATTCAAAATGTCAATTGGATCGTGCCTCATGTTGAATAACCACTTTATAAACCCTCACAGTGACGAAAATTGACATTTTTACAGAGGTTTGCTTACTCAAAAGCTTCAATTTTGACCCATTTCAGGCACAGAAATGACTTTAAACACACTTATTTTAGTTGACAAAGTCATAATTAACATCCAACAGTCATTTAGAGTCAAAAGATTAAATGTTAAAATTTCATCATTATAGACCATTTTGGGATCGTTCGACAGGTCCGGAGTCATCGTTTTTCATCAGAAAATTGATATTTTGTACTGTACCAAAAATGATTCAAAATGTCAATTGGATCATGCCTCATGTTGAATAACCACTTTTTAAACCCTCACAGTGACCAAAATTGCCATTTTTACAGAGTTTTGCTTACTCAAAAGCTTCCATTTTGACCCGTTTCAGGCACAGAAATGACTTTAAACACACTTATTTTAGTTGACAAAGTCATAATTCACATCCAACAGTCATTTAGAGTCAAAAGATTAAATTTTAAAATTTCATCCATATTGACCATTTTGGGATCGTTCGACAGGTCCGGAGTCATCGTTTTTCATCCGAAAATTTATTTTTTGGACTGTACCAAAAATGATTCAAAATGTCAATTGGATCGTGCCTCAGGTTGAATAACCACTTTTTAAACACTCACAGTGACCAAAATTGCCATTTTTACAGAGTTTTGCTTACTCAAAAGCTTCAATTTTGACCCGTTTCAGGCACAGACATGAATTTAAACACACTTATTCTAGTTGACAAAGTCATAATTCACATCCAACAGTCATTTAGAGTCAAAAGATTAAATGTTAAAATTTCATCATTATAGACCATTTTGGGATCGTTCGACAGGTCCGGAGTCATCGTTTTTCATCCGAAAATTGATTTTTTGGACTGTACCAAAAATGATTCAAAATGTCAATTGGATCATGCCTCATGTTGAATAACCACTTTTTAAACCATCATAGTGACCAAAATTGCCATTTTTACAGAGTTTTGCTTACTCAAAAGCTTCCATTTTGACACGTTTCAGGCACAGAAATGATTTTAAACACACTTATTCTAGTTGACAAAGTCATAATTCACACCCAACAGTCATTTAGAGTCAAAAGATTAAATGTTGAAATTTCATCATTATAGACCATTTTGGGATCGTTCGACAGGTCCGGAGTCATCGTTTTTATCCGAAAATTGATTTTTTGGACTGTACCAAAAATGATTCAATATGTCAATTGGATCGTGCCTCATGTTGAATAACCACTTTTTAAACCCTCACAGTGACCAAAATTGCCATTTTTACAGAGTTTTGCTCACTCAAAAGCTTCAATTTTGACCCGTTTCAGGCACAGAAATGACTTTAAACACACTTATTTTAGTTGACAAAGCCATAATTCACATTCAACAGTCATTTAGAGTCAAAAGATTAAATGTTAAAATGTCATCATTATAGACCATTTTGGGATCGTTCGACAGGTCCGGAGTCATCGTTTTTCATCCGAAAATTGATTTTTTGGACTGTACCAAAAATGATTCAAAATGTCAATTGGATCATGCCTCATGTTGAATAACCACTTTTTAAACCCTCACAGTGACCAAAATTGCCATTTTTACAGAGTTTTGCTTATTCAAAAGCTTCCTTTTTGACCAGTTTCAGGCACAGAAATGACTTTAAACACACTTATTTTAGTTGACAAAGTCATAATTCACATCCAACAGTAATTTAGAGTCAAAAGATTAAATGTTAAAATGTCATCATTATAGACCATTTTGGGATCGTTTGACAGGTCCGGAGTCATCGTTTTTCATCCGAAAATTGATTTTTTGGACTGTACCAAAAATGATTCAAAATGTCAATTGGATCATGCCTCATGTTGAATAACCACTTTTTAAACCCTCACAGTGACCAAAATTGCCATTTTTACAGAGTTTTGCTTACTCAAAAGCTTCAATTTCGACCCGTTTCAGGCACAGAAATGACTTTAAACACACTTATTCTAGTTAACAAAGTCATAATTCACATCCAACAGTCATTTAGAGTCAAAAGATTAAATGTTGAAATTTCATCCATATTGACCATTTTGGGATCATTCGACAGGTCCGGAGTCATCGTTTTTTATCCGAAAATTGATTTTTTGGACTGTACCAAAAATGATTCAAAATGTCAATTGGATCATGCCTCATGTTGAATAACCACTTTTTAAACCCTCACAGTGACCAAAATTGCCATTTTTACAGAGTTTTGCTTACTCAAAAGCTTCAATTTTGACCCGTTTCCGGCACAGAAATGACTTTAAACACACTTATTCTAGTTAACAAAGTCATAATTCACATCCAACAGTCATTTAGAGTCAAAAGATTAAATGTTGAAATTTCATCCATATTGACCATTTTGGGATCGATCGACAGGTCCGGAGTCATCGTTTTTCATCCGAAAATTGATTTTTTGGACTGTACCAAAAATGATTCAAAATGTCAATTGGATCATGCCTCAGGTTGAATAACCACTTTTTAAACCTTCACAGTGACCAAAATTGCCATTTTTACAGAGTTTTACTTACTCAAAAGCTTCAATTTTGACCCGTTTCAGGCACAGAAATGACTTTAAACACACTTATTTTAGTTGACAAAGCCATAATTCACATTCAACAGTCATTTAGAGTCAAAAGATTAAATGTTAAAATGTCATCATTATAGATCATTTTGGGAACGTTCGACAGGTCCGGAGTCATCGTTTTTTATCTGAAAATGGATTTTTTGGACTGTACCAAAAATGATTCAATATGTCAATTGGATCGTGCCTCATGTTGAATAACCACTTTTTAAACCCTCACAGTGACCAAAATTGCCATTTTTACAGAGTTTTGCTTATTCAAAAGCTTCCATTTTGACCCGTTTCAGGCACAGAAATGACTTTAAACACACTTATTTTAGTTGACAAAGTCATAATTAACATCCAACAGTCATTTAGAGTCAAAAGATTAAATGTTAAAATTTCATCATTATAGACCATTTTGGGATCGTTCGACAGGTCCGGAGTCATCGTTTTTCATCAGAAAATTGATATTTTGTACTGTACCAAAAATGATTCAAAATGTCAATTGGATCATGCCTCATGTTGAATAACCACTTTTTAAACCCTCACAGTGACCAAAATTGCCATTTTTACAGAGTTTTGCTTACTCAAAAGCTTCCATTTTGACCCGTTTCAGGCACAGAAATGACTTTAAACACACTTATTTTAGTTGACAAAGTCATAATTCAAATCCAACAGTCATTTAGAGTCAAAAGATTAAATTTTAAAATTTCATCCATATTGACCATTTTGGGATCGTTCGACAGGTCCGGAGTCATCGTTTTTCAGCCGAAAATTTATTTTTTGGACTGTACCAAAAATGATTCAAAATGTCAATTGGATCGTGCCTCAGGTTGAATAACCACTTTTTAAACACTCACAGTGACCAAAATTGCCATTTTTACAGAGTTTTGCTTACTCAAAAGCTTCAATTTTGACCCGTTTCAGGCACAGACATGAATTTAAACACACTTATTCTAGTTGACAAAGTCATAATTCACATCCAACAGTCATTTAGAGTCAAAAGATTAAATGTTAAAATTTCATCATTATAGACCATTTTGGGATCGTTCGACAGGTCCGGAGTCATCGTTTTTCATCCGAAAATTGATTTTTTGGACTGTACCAAAAATGATTCAAAATGTCAATTGGATCATGCCTCATGTTGAATAACCACTTTTTAAACCATCATAGTGACCAAAATTGCCATTTTTACAGAGTTTTGCTTACTCAAAAGCTTCCATTTTGACACGTTTCAGGCACAGAAATGATTTTAAACACACTTATTCTAGTTGACAAAGTCATAATTCACACCCAACAGTCATTTAGAGTCAAAAGATTAAATGTTGAAATTTCATCATTATAGACCATTTTGGGATCGTTCGACAGGTCCGGAGTCATCGTTTTTATCCGAAAATTGATTTTTTGGACTGTACCAAGAATGATTCAATATGTCAATTGGATCGTGCCTCATGTTGAATAACCACTTTTTAAACCCTCACAGTGACCAAAATTGCCATTTTTACAGAGTTTTGCTCACTCAAAAGCTTCAATTTTGACCCGTTTCAGGCACAGAAATGACTTTAAACACACTTATTTTAGTTGACAAAGCCATAATTCACATTCAACAGTCATTTAGAGTCAAAAGATTAAATGTTAAAATGTCATCATTATAGACCATTTTGGGATCGTTCGACAGGTCCGGAGTCATCGTTTTTCATCCGAAAATTGATTTTTTGGACTGTACCAAAAATGATTCAAAATGTCAATTGGATCATGCCTCATGTTGAATAACCACTTTTTAAACCCTCACAGTGACCAAAATTGCCATTTTTACAGAGTTTTGCTTATTCAAAAGCTTCCTTTTTGACCCGTTTCAGGCACAGAAATGACTTTAAACACACTTATTTTAGTTGACAAAGTCATAATTCACATCCAACAGTAATTTAGAGTCAAAAGATTAAATGTTAAAATTTCATCATTATAGACCATTTTGGGATCGTTTGACAGGTCCGGAGTCATCGTTTTTCATCCGAAAATTGATTTTTTGGACTGTACCAAAAATGATTCAAAATGTCAATTGGATCATGCCTCATGTTGAATAACCACTTTTTAAACCCTCACAGTGACCAAAATTGCCATTTTTACAGAGTTTTGCTTACTCAAAAGCTTCAATTTTGACCCGTTTCAGGCACAGAAATGACTTTAAACACACTTATTCTAGTTAACAAAGTCATAATTCACATCCAACAGTCATTTAGAGTCAAAAGATTAAATGTTGAAATTTCATCCATATTGACCATTTTGGGATCATTCGACAGGTCCGGAGTCATCGTTTTTTATCCGAAAATTGATTTTTTGGACTGTACCAAAAATGATTCAAAATGTCAATTGGATCATGCCTCATGTTGAATAACCACTTTTTAAACCCTCACAGTGACCAAAATTGCCATTTTTACAGAGTTTTGCTTACTCAAAAGCTTCAATTTTGACCCGTTTCCGGCACAGAAATGACTTTAAACACACTTATTCTAGTTAACAAAGTCATAATTCACATCCAACAGTCATTTAGAGTCAAAAGATTAAATGTTGAAATTTCATCCATATTGACCATTTTGGGATCGATCGACAGGTCCGGAGTCATCGTTTTTCATCCGAAAATTGATTTTTTGGACTGTACCAAAAATGATTCAAAATGTCAATTGGATCATGCCTCAGGTTGAATAACCACTTTTTAAACCTTCACAGTGACCAAAATTGCCATTTTTACAGAGTTTTACTTACTCAAAAGCTTCAATTTTGACCCGTTTCAGGCACAGAAATGACTTTAAACACACTTATTTTAGTTGACAAAGCCATAATTCACATTCAACAGTCATTTAGAGTCAAAAGATTAAATGTTAAAATGTCATCATTATAGACCATTTTGGGAACGTTCGACAGGTCCGGAGTCATCGTTTTTCATCTGAAAATTGATTTTTTGGACTGTACCAAAAATGATTCAAAATGTCAATTGGATCGTGCAACATGTTGAATAACCACTTTATAAACCCTCACAGTGACCAAAATTGCCATTTTTACAGAGTTGGGCTTACTCAAAAGCTTCCATTTTGACCCGTTTCAGGCACAGAAATGACTTTAAACACACTTATTTTAGTTGACAAAGTCATAATTCACATCCAACAGTCATTTAGAGTCAAAAGATTAAATGTTGAAATTTCATCCATATTGACCATTTTGGGATCGTACGACAGGTCCGGAGTCATCGTTTTTCATCCGAAAATTGATTTTTTGGACTGTACCAAAAATGATTCAAAATGTCAATTGGATCGTGCCTCATGTTGAATAACCACTTTATAAACCCTCACAGTGACGAAAATTGACATTTTTACAGAGGTTTGCTTACTCAAAAGCTTCAATTTTGACCCATTTCAGGCACAGAAATGACTTTAAACACACTTATTTTAGTTGACAAAGTCATAATTAACATCCAACAGTCATTTAGAGTCAAAAGATTAAATGTTAAAATTTCATCATTATAGACCATTTTGGGATCGTTCGACAGGTCCGGAGTCATCGTTTTTCATCAGAAAATTGATATTTTGTACTGTACCAAAAATGATTCAAAATGTCAATTGGATCATGCCTCATGTTGAATAACCACTTTTTAAACCCTCACAGTGACCAAAATTGCCATTTTTACAGAGTTTTGCTTACTCAAAAGCTTCCATTTTGACCCGTTTCAGGCACAGAAATGACTTTAAACACACTTATTTTAGTTGACAAAGTCATAATTCACATCCAACAGTCATTTAGAGTCAAAAGATTAAATTTTAAAATTTCATCCATATTGACCATTTTGGGATCGTTCGACAGGTCCGGAGTCATCGTTTTTCATCCGAAAATTTATTTTTTGGACTGTACCAAAAATGATTCAAAATGTCAATTGGATCGTGCCTCAGGTTGAATAACCACTTTTTAAACACTCACAGTGACCAAAATTGCCATTTTTACAGAGTTTTGCTTACTCAAAAGCTTCAATTTTGACCCGTTTCAGGCACAGACATGAATTTAAACACACTTATTCTAGTTGACAAAGTCATAATTCACATCCAACAGTCATTTAGAGTCAAAAGATTAAATGTTAAAATTTCATCATTATAGACCATTTTGGGATCGTTCGACAGGTCCGGAGTCATCATTTTTCATCCGAAAATTGATTTTTTGGACTGTACCAAAAATGATTCAAAATGTCAATTGGATCATGCCTCATGTTGAATAACCACTTTTTAAACCATCATAGTGACCAAAATTGCCATTTTTACAGAGTTTTGCTTACTCAAAAGCTTCCATTTTGACACGTTTCAGGCACAGAAATGATTTTAAACACACTTATTCTAGTTGACAAAGTCATAATTCACACCCAACAGTCATTTAGAGTCAAAAGATTAAATGTTGAAATTTCATCATTATAGACCATTTTGGGATCGTTCGACAGGTCCGGAGTCATCGTTTTTATCCGAAAATTGATTTTTTGGACTGTACCAAAAATGATTCAATATGTCAATTGGATCGTGCCTCATGTTGAATAACCACTTTTTAAACCCTCACAGTGACCAAAATTGCCATTTTTACAGAGTTTTGCTCACTCAAAAGCTTCAATTTTGACCCGTTTCAGGCACAGAAATGACTTTAAACACACTTATTTTAGTTGACAAAGCCATAATTCACATTCAACAGTCATTTAGAGTCAAAAGATTAAATGTTAAAATGTCATCATTATAGACCATTTTGGGATCGTTCGACAGGTCCGGAGTCATCGTTTTTCATCCGAAAATTGATTTTTTGGACTGTACCAAAAATGATTCAAAATGTCAATTGGATCATGCCTCATGTTGAATAACCACTTTTTAAACCCTCACAGTGACCAAAATTGCCATTTTTACAGAGTTTTGCTTATTCAAAAGCTTCCTTTTTGACCCGTTTCAGGCACAGAAATGACTTTAAACACACTTATTTTAGTTGACAAAGTCATAATTCACATCCAACAGTAATTTAGAGTCAAAAGATTAAATGTTAAAATGTCATCATTATAGACCATTTTGGGATCGTTTGACAGGTCCGGAGTCATCGTTTTTCATCCGAAAATTGATTTTTTGGACTGTACCAAAAATGATTCAAAATGTCAATTGGATCATGCCTCATGTTGAATAACCACTTTTTAAACCCTCACAGTGACCAAAATTGCCATTTTTACAGAGTTTTGCTTACTCAAAAGCTTCAATTTCGACCCGTTTCAGGCACAGAAATGACTTTAAACACACTTATTCTAGTTAACAAAGTCATAATTCACATCCAACAGTCATTTAGAGTCAAAAGATTAAATGTTGAAATTTCATCCATATTGACCATTTTGGGATCATTCGACAGGTCCGGAGTCATCGTTTTTTATCCGAAAATTGATTTTTTGGACTGTACCAAAAATGATTCAAAATGTCAATTGGATCATGCCTCATGTTGAATAACCACTTTTTAAACCCTCACAGTGACCAAAATTGCCATTTTTACAGAGTTTTGCTTACTCAAAAGCTTCAATTTTGACCCGTTTCCGGCACAGAAATGACTTTAAACACACTTATTCTAGTTAACAAAGTCATAATTCACATCCAACAGTCATTTAGAGTCAAAAGATTAAATGTTGAAATTTCATCCATATTGACCATTTTGGGATCGATCGACAGGTCCGGAGTCATCGTTTTTCATCCGAAAATTGATTTTTTGGACTGTACCAAAAATGATTCAAAATGTCAATTGGATCATGCCTCAGGTTGAATAACCACTTTTTAAACCTTCACAGTGACCAAAATTGCCATTTTTACAGAGTTTTACTTACTCAAAAGCTTCAATTTTGACCCGTTTCAGGCACAGAAATGACTTTAAACACACTTATTTTAGTTGACAAAGCCATAATTCACATTCAACAGTCATTTAGAGTCAAAAGATTAAATGTTAAAATGTCATCATTATAGATCATTTTGGGAACGTTCGACAGGTCCGGAGTCATCGTTTTTCATCCGAAAATTGATTTTTTGGACTGTACCAAAAATGATTCAAAATGTCAAGTGGATCATGCCTCATGTTGAATAACCACTTTTTAAACCCTCACAGTGACCAAAATTGCCATTTTTACAGAGTTTTGCTTACTCAAAAGCTTCAATTTTGACCCGTTTCAGGCACAGAAATGACTTTAAACACACTTATTCTAGTTAACAAAGTCATAATTCAAATCCAACAGTCATTTAGAGTCAAAAGATTAAATGTTGAAATTTCATCCATATTGACCATTTTGGGATCGTTCAACAGGTCCGGAGTCATCGTTTTTCATCCGAAAATTTATTTTTTGGACTGTACCAAAAATGATTCAAAATGTCAATTGGATCATGCCTCATGTTGAATAACCACTTTTTAAACCCTCACAGTGACCAAAATTGCCATTTTTACAGAGTTTTGCTTACTCAAAAGCTTCCATTTTGACCCGTTTCAGGCACAGAAATGACTTTAAACACACCTATTTTAGTTGACAAAGTCATAATTCACCTCCAACAGTCATTTAGAGTCAAAAGATTAAATGTTGAAATTTCATCCATATTGACCATTTTGGGATCGTTCGACAGGTCCGGAGTCATCGTTTTTCATCTGAAAATTGATTTTTTGGACTGTACCAAAAATGATTCAAAATGTCAATTGGATCGTGCAACATGTTGAATAACCACTTTATAAACCCTCACAGTGACCAAAATTGCCATTTTTACAGAGTTGGGCTTACTCAAAAGCTTCCATTTTGACCCGTTTCAGGCACAGAAATGACTTTAAACACATTTATTTTAGTTGACAAAGTCATAATTCACATCCAACAGTCATTTAGAGTCAAAAGATTAAATGTTGAAATTTCATCCATATTGACCATTTTGGGATCGTACGACAGGTCCGGAGTCATCGTTTTTCATCCGAAAATTGATTTTTTGGACTGTACCAAAAATGATTCAAAATGTCAATTGGATCGTGCCTCATGTTGAATAACCACTTTATAAACCCTCACAGTGACGAAAATTGACATTTTTACAGAGGTTTGCTTACTCAAAAGCTTCAATTTTGACCCATTTCAGGCACAGAAATGACTTTAAACACACTTATTTTAGTTGACAAAGTCATAATTAACATCCAACAGTCATTTAGAGTCAAAAGATTAAATGTTGAAATTTCATCCATATTGACCATTTTGGGATCGTTCGACAGGTCCGGAGTCATCGTTTTTCAGCCGAAAATTGATTTTTTGGACTGTACCAAAAATGATTCAAAATGTCAATTAGATCATGCCTCATGTTGAATAACCACTTTTTAAACCCTCACAGTGACCAAAATTGCCATTTTTACAGAGTTTTGCTTACTCAAAAGCTTAAATTTTGACCCGTTTCAGGTACAGAAATGACTTTAAACACACTTATTTTAGTTGACAAAGCCATAATTCACATTCAACAGTCATTTAGAGTCAAAAGATTAAATGTTAAAATGTCATCATTATAGACCATTTTGGGAACGTTCGACAGGTCCGGAGTCATCGTTTTTCATCCGAAAATTGATTTTTTGGACTGTACCAAAAATGATTCAAAATGTCAAGTGGATCATGCCTCATGTTGAATAACCACTTTTTAAACCCTCACAGTGACCAAAATTGCCATTTTTACAGAGTTTTGCTTACTCAAAAGCTTCAATTTTGACCCGTTTCAGGCACAGAAATGACTTTAAACACACTTATTCTAGTTAACAAAGTCATAATTCAAATCCAACAGTCATTTAGAGTCAAAAGATTAAATGTTGAAATTTCATCCATATTGACCATTTTGGGATCGTACGACAGATCCGGAGTCATCGTTTTTCATCCGAAAATTGATTTTTTGGACTGTACCAAAAATGATTCAAAATGTCAATTGGATCGTGCCTCATGTTGAATAACCACTTTATAAACCCTCACAGTGACGAAAATTGACATTTTTACAGAGGTTTGCTTACTCAAAAGCTTCAATTTTGACCCATTTCAGGCACAGAAATGACTTTAAACACACTTATTTTAGTTGACAAAGTCATAATTAACATCCAACAGTCATTTAGAGTCAAAAGATTAAATGTTAAAATTTCATCATTATAGACCATTTTGGGATCGTTCGACAGGTCCGGAGTCATCGTTTTTCATCAGAAAATTGATATTTTGTACTGTACCAAAAATGATTCAAAATGTCAATTGGATCATGCCTCATGTTGAATAACCACTTTTTAAACCCTCACAGTGACCAAAATTGCCATTTTTACAGAGTTTTGCTTACTCAAAAGCTTCCATTTTGACCCGTTTCAGGCACAGAAATGACTTTAAACACACTTATTTTAGTTGACAAAGTCATAATTCACATCCAACAGTCATTTAGAGTCAAAAGATTAAATTTTAAAATTTCATCATTATAGACCATTTTGGGATCGTTCGACAGGTCCGGAGTCATCGTTTTTCATCCGAAAATTGATTTTTTGGACTGTACCAAAAATGATTCAAAATGTCAATTGGATCATGCCTCATGTTGAATAACCACTTTTTAAACCATCATAGTGACCAAAATTGCCATTTTTACAGAGTTTTGCTTACTCAAAAGCTTCCATTTTGACACGTTTCAGGCACAGAAATGATTTTAAACACACTTATTCTAGTTGACAAAGTCATAATTCACACCCAACAGTCATTTAGAGTCAAAAGATTAAATGTTGAAATTTCATCATTATAGACCATTTTGGGATCGTTCGACAGGTCCGGAGTCATCGTTTTTCATCCGAAAATTGATTTTTTGGACTGTACCAAAAATGATTCAATATGTCAATTGGATCGTGCCTCATGTTGAATAACCACTTTTTAAACCCTCACAGTGACCAAAATTGCCATTTTTACAGAGTTTTGCTCACTCAAAAGCTTCAATTTTGACCCGTTTCAGGCACAGAAATGACTTTAAACACACTTATTTTAGTTGACAAAGCCATAATTCACATTCAACAGTCATTTAGAGTCAAAAGATTAAATGTTAAAATGTCATCATTATAGACCATTTTGGGATCGTTCGACAGGTCCGGAGTCATCGTTTTTCATCCGAAAATTGATTTTTTGGACTGTACCAAAAATGATTCAAAATGTCAATTGGATCATGCCTCATGTTGAATAACCACTTTTTAAACCCTCACAGTGACCAAAATTGCCATTTTTACAGAGTTTTGCTTATTCAAAAGCTTCCTTTTTGACCCGTTTCAGGCACAGAAATGACTTTAAACACACTTATTTTAGTTGACAAAGTCATAATTCACATCCAACAGTAATTTAGAGTCAAAAGATTAAATGTTAAAATGTCATCATTATAGACCATTTTGGGATCTTTTGACAGGTCCGGAGTCATCGTTTTTCATCCGAAAATTGATTTTTTGGACTGTACCAAAAATGATTCAAAATGTCAATTGGATCATGCCTCATGTTGAATAACCACTTTTTAAACCCTCACAGTGACCAAAATTGCCATTTTTACAGAGTTTTGCTTACTCAAAAGCTTCAATTTCGACCCGTTTCAGGCACAGAAATGACTTTAAACACACTTATTCTAGTTAACAAAGTCATAATTCACATCCAACAGTCATTTAGAGTCAAAAGATTAAATGTTGAAATTTCATCCATATTGACCATTTTGGGATCATTCGACAGGTCCGGAGTCATCGTTTTTTATCCGAAAATTGATTTTTTGGACTGTACCAAAAATGATTCAAAATGTCAATTGGATCATGCCTCATGTTGAATAACCACTTTTTAAACCCTCACAGTGACCAAAATTGCCATTTTTACAGAGTTTTGCTTACTCAAAAGCTTCAATTTTGACCCGTTTCCGGCACAGAAATGACTTTAAACACACTTATTCTAGTTAACAAAGTCATAATTCACATCCAACAGTCATTTAGAGTCAAAAGATTAAATGTTGAAATTTCATCCATATTGACCATTTTGGGATCGATCGACAGGTCCGGAGTCATCGTTTTTCATCCGAAAATTGATTTTTTGGACTGTACCAAAAATGATTCAAAATGTCAATTGGATCATGCCTCAGGTTGAATAACCACTTTTTAAACCTTCACAGTGACCAAAATTGCCATTTTTACAGAGTTTTACTTACTCAAAAGCTTCAATTTTGACCCGTTTCAGGCACAGAAATGACTTTAAACACACTTATTTTAGTTGACAAAGCCATAATTCACATTCAACAGTCATTTAGAGTCAAAAGATTAAATGTTAAAATGTCATCATTATAGATCATTTTGGGAACGTTCGACAGGTCCGGAGTCATCGTTTTTCATCCGAAAATTGATTTTTTGGACTGTACCAAAAATGATTCAAAATGTCAAGTGGATCATGCCTCATGTTGAATAACCACTTTTTAAACCCTCACAGTGACCAAAATTGCCATTTTTACAGAGTTTTGCTTACTCAAAAGCTTCAATTTTGACCCGTTTCAGGCACAGAAATGACTTTAAACACACTTATTCTAGTTAACAAAGTCATAATTCAAATCCAACAGTCATTTAGAGTCAAAAGATTAAATGTTGAAATTTCATCCATATTGACCATTTTGGGATCGTTCAACAGGTCCGGAGTCATCGTTTTTCATCCGAAAATTTATTTTTTGGACTGTACCAAAAATGATTCAAAATGTCAATTGGATCATGCCTCATGTTGAATAACCACTTTTTAAACCCTCACAGTGACCAAAATTGCCATTTTTACAGAGTTTTGCTTACTCAAAAGCTTCCATTTTGACCCGTTTCAGGCACAGAAATGACTTTAAACACACCTATTTTAGTTGACAAAGTCATAATTCACATCCAACAGTCATTTAGAGTCAAAAGATTAAATGTTGAAATTTCATCCATATTGACCATTTTGGGATCGTTCGACAGGTCCGGAGTCATCGTTTTTCATCTGAAAATTGATTTTTTGGACTGTACCAAAAATGATTCAAAATGTCAATTGGATCGTGCAACATGTTGAATAACCACTTTATAAACCCTCACAGTGACCAAAATTGCCATTTTTACAGAGTTGGGCTTACTCAAAAGCTTCCATTTTGACCCGTTTCAGGCACAGAAATGACTTTAAACACACTTATTTTAGTTGACAAAGTCATAATTCACATCCAACAGTCATTTAGAGTCAAAAGATTAAATGTTGAAATTTCATCCATATTGACCATTTTGGGATCGTACGACAGGTCCGGAGTCATCGTTTTTCATCCGAAAATTGATTTTTTGGACTGTACCAAAAATGATTCAAAATGTCAATTAGATCATGCCTCATGTTGAATAACCACTTTTTAAACCCTCACAGTGACCAAAATTGCCATTTTTACAGAGTTTTGCTTACTCAAAAGCTTAAATTTTGACCCGTTTCAGGTACAGAAATGACTTTAAACACACTTATTTTAGTTGACAAAGCCATAATTCACATTCAACAGTCATTTAGAGTCAAAAGATTAAATGTTAAAATGTCATCATTATAGACCATTTTGGGAACGTTCGACAGGTCCGGAGTCATCGTTTTTCATCCGAAAATTGATTTTTTGGACTGTACCAAAAATGATTCAAAATGTCAAGTGGATCATGCCTCATGTTGAATAACCACTTTTTAAACCCTCACAGTGACCAAAATTGCCATTTTTACAGAGTTTTGCTTACTCAAAAGCTTCAATTTTGACCCGTTTCAGGCACAGAAATGACTTTAAACACACTTATTCTAGTTAACAAAGTCATAATTCAAATCCAACAGTCATTTAGAGTCAAAAGATTAAATGTTGAAATTTCATCCATATTGACCATTTTGGGATCGTACGACAGGTCCGGAGTCATCGTTTTTCATCCGAAAATTGATTTTTTGGACTGTACCAAAAATGATTCAAAATGTCAATTGGATCGTGCCTCATGTTGAATAACCACTTTATAAACCCTCACAGTGACGAAAATTGACATTTTTACAGAGGTTTGCTTACTCAAAAGCTTCAATTTTGACCCATTTCAGGCACAGAAATGACTTTAAACACACTTATTTTAGTTGACAAAGTCATAATTAACATCCAACAGTCATTTAGAGTCAAAAGATTAAATGTTAAAATTTCATCATTATAGACCATTTTGGGATCGTTCGACAGGTCCGGAGTCATCGTTTTTCATCAGAAAATTGATATTTTGTACTGTACCAAAAATGATTCAAAATGTCAATTGGATCATGCCTCATGTTGAATAACCACTTTTTAAACCCTCACAGTGACCAAAATTGCCATTTTTACAGAGTTTTGCTTACTCAAAAGCTTCCATTTTGACCCGTTTCAGGCACAGAAATGACTTTAAACACACTTATTTTAGTTGACAAAGTCATAATTCACATCCAACAGTCATTTAGAGTCAAAAGATTAAATTTTAAAATTTCATCCATATTGACCATTTTGGGATCGTTCGACAGGTCCGGAGTCATCGTTTTTCATCCGAAAATTTATTTTTTGGACTGTACCAAAAATGATTCAAAATGTCAATTGGATCGTGCCTCATGTTGAATAACCACTTTTTAAACCCTCACAGTGACCAAAATTGCCATTTTTACAGAGTTTTGCTTATTCAAAAGCTTCCATTTTGACCCGTTTCAGGCACAGAAATGACTTTAAACACACTTATTTTAGTTGACAAAGTCATAATTAACATCCAACAGTCATTTAGAGTCAAAAGATTAAATGTTAAAATTTCATCATTATAGACCATTTTGGGATCGTTCGACAGGTCCGGAGTCATCGTTTTTCATCAGAAAATTGATATTTTGTACTGTACCAAAAATGATTCAAAATGTCAATTGGATCATGCCTCATGTTGAATAACCACTTTTTAAACCCTCACAGTGACCAAAATTGCCATTTTTACAGAGTTTTGCTTACTCAAAAGCTTCCATTTTGACCCGTTTCAGGCACAGAAATGACTTTAAACACACTTATTTTAGTTGACAAAGTCATAATTCACATCCAACAGTCATTTAGAGTCAAAAGATTAAATTTTAAAATTTCATCCATATTGACCATTTTGGGATCGTTCGACAGGTCCGGAGTCATCGTTTTTCATCCGAAAATTTATTTTTTGGACTGTACCAAAAATGATTCAAAATGTCAATTGGATCGTGCCTCAGGTTGAATAACCACTTTTTAAACACTCACAGTGACCAAAATTGCCATTTTTACAGAGTTTTGCTTACTCAAAAGCTTCAATTTTGACCCGTTTCAGGCACAGACATGAATTTAAACACACTTATTCTAGTTGACAAAGTCATAATTCACATCCAACAGTCATTTAGAGTCAAAAGATTAAATGTTAAAATTTCATCATTATAGACCATTTTGGGATCGTTCGACAGGTCCGGAGTCATCGTTTTTCATCCGAAAATTGATTTTTTGGACTGTACCAAAAATGATTCAAAATGTCAATTGGATCATGCCTCATGTTGAATAACCACTTTTTAAACCATCATAGTGACCAAAATTGCCATTTTTACAGAGTTTTGCTTACTCAAAAGCTTCCATTTTGACACGTTTCAGGCACAGAAATGATTTTAAACACACTTATTCTAGTTGACAAAGTCATAATTCACACCCAACAGTCATTTAGAGTCAAAAGATTAAATGTTGAAATTTCATCATTATAGACCATTTTGGGATCGTTCGACAGGTCCGGAGTCATCGTTTTTATCCGAAAATTGATTTTTTGGACTGTACCAAGAATGATTCAATATGTCAATTGGATCGTGCCTCATGTTGAATAACCACTTTTTAAACCCTCACAGTGACCAAAATTGCCATTTTTACAGAGTTTTGCTCACTCAAAAGCTTCAATTTTGACCCGTTTCAGGCACAGAAATGACTTTAAACACACTTATTTTAGTTGACAAAGCCATAATTCACATTCAACAGTCATTTAGAGTCAAAAGATTAAATGTTAAAATGTCATCATTATAGACCATTTTGGGATCGTTCGACAGGTCCGGAGTCATCGTTTTTCATCCGAAAATTGATTTTTTGGACTGTACCAAAAATGATTAAAAATGTCAATTGGATCATGCCTCATGTTGAATAACCACTTTTTAAACCCTCACAGTGACCAAAATTGCCATTTTTACAGAGTTTTGCTTATTCAAAAGCTTCCTTTTTGACCCGTTTCAGGCACAGAAATGACTTTAAACACACTTATTTTAGTTGACAAAGTCATAATTCACATCCAACAGTAATTTAGAGTCAAAAGATTAAATGTTAAAATTTCATCATTATAGACCATTTTGGGATCGTTTGACAGGTCCGGAGTCATCGTTTTTCATCCGAAAATTGATTTTTTGGACTGTACCAAAAATGATTCAAAATGTCAATTGGATCATGCCTCATGTTGAATAACCACTTTTTAAACCCTCACAGTGACCAAAATTGCCATTTTTACAGAGTTTTGCTTACTCAAAAGCTTCAATTTTGACCCGTTTCAGGCACAGAAATGACTTTAAACACACTTATTCTAGTTAACAAAGTCATAATTCACATCCAACAGTCATTTAGAGTCAAAAGATTAAATGTTGAAATTTCATCCATATTGACCATTTTGGGATCGTACGACAGGTCCGGAGTCATCGTTTTTCATCCGAAAATTGATTTTTTGGACTGTACCAAAAATGATTCAAAATGTCAATTGGATCGTGCCTCATGTTGAATAACCACTTTATAAACCCTCACAGTGACGAAAATTGACATTTTTACAGAGGTTTGCTTACTCAAAAGCTTCAATTTTGACCCATTTCAGGCACAGAAATGACTTTAAACACACTTATTTTAGTTGACAAAGTCATAATTAACATCCAACAGTCATTTAGAGTCAAAAGATTAAATGTTGAAATTTCATCCATATTGACCATTTTGGGATCGTTCGACAGGTCCGGAGTCATCGTTTTTCAGCCGAAAATTGATTTTTTGGACTGTACCAAAAATGATTCAAAATGTCAATTAGATCATGCCTCATGTTGAATAACCACTTTTTAAACCCTCACAGTGACCAAAATTGCCATTTTTACAGAGTTTTGCTTACTCAAAAGCTTAAATTTTGACCCGTTTCAGGTACAGAAATGACTTTAAACACACTTATTTTAGTTGACAAAGCCATAATTCACATTCAACAGTCATTTAGAGTCAAAAGATTAAATGTTAAAATGTCATCATTATAGACCATTTTGGGAACGTTCGACAGGTCCGGAGTCATCGTTTTTCATCCGAAAATTGATTTTTTGGACTGTACCAAAAATGATTCAAAATGTCAAGTGGATCATGCCTCATGTTGAATAACCACTTTTTAAACCCTCACAGTGACCAAAATTGCCATTTTTACAGAGTTTTGCTTACTCAAAAGCTTCAATTTTGACCCGTTTCAGGCACAGAAATGACTTTAAACACACTTATTCTAGTTAACAAAGTCATAATTCAAATCCAACAGTCATTTAGAGTCAAAAGATTAAATGTTGAAATTTCATCCATATTGACCATTTTGGGATCGTACGACAGGTCCGGAGTCATCGTTTTTCATCCGAAAATTGATTTTTTGGACTGTACCAAAAATGATTCAAAATGTCAATTGGATCGTGCCTCATGTTGAATAACCACTTTATAAACCCTCACAGTGACGAAAATTGACATTTTTACAGAGGTTTGCTTACTCAAAAGCTTCAATTTTGACCCATTTCAGGCACAGAAATGACTTTAAACACACTTATTCTAGTTGACAAAGTCATAATTCACATCCAACAGTCATTTAGAGTCAAAAGATTAAATGTTAAAATTTCATCATTATAGACCATTTTGGGATCGTTTGACAGGTCCGGAGTCATCGTTTTTTATCTGAAAATGGATTTTTTGGACTGTACCAAAAATGATTCAATATGTCAATTGGATCGTGCCTCATGTTGAATAACCACTTTTTAAACCCTCACAGTGACCAAAATTGCCATTTTTACAGAGTTTTGCTTATTCAAAAGCTTCCATTTTGACCCGTTTCAGGCACAGAAATGACTTTAAACACACTTATTTTAGTTGACAAAGTCATAATTAACATCCAACAGTCATTTAGAGTCAAAAGATTAAATGTTAAAATTTCATCATTATAGACCATTTTGGGATCGTTCGACAGGTCCGGAGTCATCTTTTTTCATCAGAAAATTGATATTTTGTACTGTACCAAAAATGATTCAAAATGTCAATTGGATCATGCCTCATGTTGAATAACCACTTTTTAAACCCTCACAGTGACCAAAATTGCCATTTTTACAGAGTTTTGCTTACTCAAAAGCTTCCATTTTGACCCGTTTCAGGCACAGAAATGACTTTAAACACACTTATTTTAGTTGACAAAGTCATAATTCACATCCAACAGTCATTTAGAGTCAAAAGATTAAATTTTAAAATTTCATCCATATTGACCATTTTGGGATCGTTCGACAGGTCCGGAGTCATCGTTTTTCATCCGAAAATTTATTTTTTGGACTGTACCAAAAATGATTCAAAATGTCAATTGGATCGTGCCTCAGGTTGAATAACCACTTTTTAAACACTCACAGTGACCAAAATTGCCATTTTTACAGAGTTTTGCTTACTCAAAAGCTTCAATTTTGACCCGTTTCAGGCACAGACATGAATTTAAACACACTTATTCTAGTTGACAAAGTCATAATTCACATCCAACAGTCATTTAGAGTCAAAAGATTAAATGTTAAAATTTCATCATTATAGACCATTTTGGGATCGTTCGACAGGTCCGGAGTCATCGTTTTTCATCCGAAAATTGATTTTTTGGACTGTACCAAAAATGATTCAAAATGTCAATTGGATCATGCCTCATGTTGAATAACCACTTTTTAAACCATCATAGTGACCAAAATTGCCATTTTTACAGAGTTTTGCTTACTCAAAAGCTTCCATTTTGACACGTTTCAGGCACAGAAATGATTTTAAACACACTTATTCTAGTTGACAAAGTCATAATTCACACCCAACAGTCATTTAGAGTCAAAAGATTAAATGTTGAAATTTCATCATTATAGACCATTTTGGGATCGTTCGACAGGTCCGGAGTCATCGTTTTTATCCGAAAATTGATTTTTTGGACTGTACCAAGAATGATTCAATATGTCAATTGGATCGTGCCTCATGTTGAATAACCACTTTTTAAACCCTCACAGTGACCAAAATTGCCATTTTTACAGAGTTTTGCTCACTCAAAAGCTTCAATTTTGACCCGTTTCAGGCACAGAAATGACTTTAAACACACTTATTTTAGTTGACAAAGCCATAATTCACATTCAACAGTCATTTAGAGTCAAAAGATTAAATGTTAAAATGTCATCATTATAGACCATTTTGGGATCGTTCGACAGGTCCGGAGTCATCGTTTTTCATCCGAAAATTGATTTTTTGGACTGTACCAAAAATGATTAAAAATGTCAATTGGATCATGCCTCATGTTGAATAACCACTTTTTAAACCCTCACAGTGACCAAAATTGCCATTTTTACAGAGTTTTGCTTATTCAAAAGCTTCCTTTTTGACCCGTTTCAGGCACAGAAATGACTTTAAACACACTTATTTTAGTTGACAAAGTCATAATTCACATCCAACAGTAATTTAGAGTCAAAAGATTAAATGTTAAAATTTCATCATTATAGACCATTTTGGGATCGTTTGACAGGTCCGGAGTCATCGTTTTTCATCCGAAAATTGATTTTTTGGACTGTACCAAAAATGATTCAAAATGTCAATTGGATCATGCCTCATGTTGAATAACCACTTTTTAAACCCTCACAGTGACCAAAATTGCCATTTTTACAGAGTTTTGCTTACTCAAAAGCTTCAATTTTGACCCGTTTCAGGCACAGAAATGACTTTAAACACACTTATTCTAGTTAACAAAGTCATAATTCACATCCAACAGTCATTTAGAGTCAAAAGATTAAATGTTGAAATTTCATCCATATTGACCATTTTGGGATCATTCGACAGGTCCGGAGTCATCGTTTTTTATCCGAAAATTGATTTTTTGGACTGTACCAAAAATGATTCAAAATGTCAATTGGATCATGCCTCATGTTGAATAACCACTTTTTAAACCCTCACAGTGACCAAAATTGCCATTTTTACCGAGTTTTGCTTACTCAAAAGCTTCAATTTTGACCCGTTTCCGGCACAGAAATGACTTTAAACACACTTATTCTAGTTAACAAAGTCATAATTCACATCCAACAGTCATTTAGAGTCAAAAGATTAAATGTTGAAATTTCATCCATATTGACCATTTTGGGATCGATCGACAGGTCCGGAGTCATCGTTTTTCATCCGAAAATTGATTTTTTGGACTGTACCAAAAATGATTCAAAATGTCAATTGGATCATGCCTCAGGTTGAATAACCACTTTTTAAACCTTCACAGTGACCAAAATTGCCATTTTTACAGAGTTTTACTTACTCAAAAGCTTCAATTTTGACCCGTTTCAGGCACAGAAATGACTTTAAACACACTTATTTTAGTTGACAAAGCCATAATTCACATTCAACAGTCATTTAGAGTCAAAAGATTAAATGTTAAAATGTCATCATTATAGACCATTTTGGGAACGTTCGACAGGTCCGGAGTCATCGTTTTTCATCCGAAAATTGATTTTTTGGACTGTACCAAAAATGATTCAAAATGTCAAGTGGATCATGCCTCATGTTGAATAACCACTTTTTAAACCCTCACAGTGACCAAAATTGCCATTTTTACAGAGTTTTGCTTACTCAAAAGCTTCAATTTTGACCCGTTTCAGGCACAGAAATGACTTTAAACACACTTATTCTAGTTAACAAAGTCATAATTCAAATCCAACAGTCATTTAGAGTCAAAAGATTAAATGTTGAAATTTCATCCATATTGACCATTTTGGGATCGTTCAACAGGTCCGGAGTCATCGTTTTTCATCCGAAAATTGATTTTTTGGACTGTACCAAAAATGATTCAAAATGTCAATTGGATCATGCCTCATGTTGAATAACCACTTTTTAAACCCTCACAGTGACCAAAATTGCCATTTTTACAGAGTTTTGCTTACTCAAAAGCTTTCATTTTGACCCGTTTCAGGCACAGAAATGACTTTAAACACACCTATTTTAGTTGACAAAGTCATAATTCACATCCAACAGTCATTTAGAGTCAAAAGATTAAATGTTGAAATTTCATCCATATTGACCATTTTGGGATCGTTCGACAGGTCCGGAGTCATCGTTTTTCATCTGAAAATTGATTTTTTGGACTGTACCAAAAATGATTCAAAATGTCAATTGGATTGTGCAACATGTTGAATAACCACTTTATAAACCCTCACAGTGACCAAAATTGCCATTTTTACAGAGTTGGGCTTACTCAAAAGCTTCCATTTTGACCCGTTTCAGGCACAGAAATGACTTTAAACACATTTATTTTAGTTGACAAAGTCATAATTCACATCCAACAGTCATTTAGAGTCAAAAGATTAAATGTTGAAATTTCATCCATATTGACCATTTTGGGATCGTACGACAGGTCCGGAGTCATCGTTTTTCATCCGAAAATTGATTTTTTGGACTGTACCAAAAATGATTCAAAATGTCAATTGGATCGTGCCTCATGTTGAATAACCACTTTATAAACCCTCACAGTGACGAAAATTGACATTTTTACAGAGGTTTGCTTACTCAAAAGCTTCAATTTTGACCCATTTCAGGCACAGAAATGACTTTAAACACACTTATTTTAGTTGACAAAGTCATAATTAACATCCAACAGTCATTTAGAGTCAAAAGATTAAATGTTAAAATTTCATCATTATAGACCATTTTGGGATCGTTCGACAGGTCCGGAGTCATCGTTTTTCATCAGAAAATTGATATTTTGTACTGTACCAAAAATGATTCAAAATGTCAATTGGATCATGCCTCATGTTGAATAACCACTTTTTAAACCCTCACAGTGACCAAAATTGCCATTTTTACAGAGTTTTGCTTACTCAAAAGCTTCCATTTTGACCCGTTTCAGGCACAGAAATGACTTTAAACACACTTATTTTAGTTGACAAAGTCATAATTCACATCCAACAGTCATTTAGAGTCAAAAGATTAAATTTTAAAATTTCATCCATATTGACCATTTTGGGATCGTTCGACAGGTCCGGAGTCATCGTTTTTCATCCGAAAATTTATTTTTTGGACTGTACCAAAAATGATTCAAAATGTCAATTGGATCGTGCCTCAGGTTGAATAACCACTTTTTAAACACTCACAGTGACCAAAATTGCCATTTTTACAGAGTTTTGCTTACTCAAAAGCTTCAATTTTGACCCGTTTCAGGCACAGACATGAATTTAAACACACTTATTCTAGTTGACAAAGTCATAATTCACATCCAACAGTCATTTAGAGTCAAAAGATTAAATGTTAAAATTTCATCATTATAGACCATTTTGGGATCGTTCGACAGGTCCGGAGTCATCGTTTTTCATCCGAAAATTGATTTTTTGGACTGTACCAAAAATGATTCAAAATGTCAATTGGATCATGCCTCATGTTGAATAACCACTTTTTAAACCATCATAGTGACCAAAATTGCCATTTTTACAGAGTTTTGCTTACTCAAAAGCTTCCATTTTGACACGTTTCAGGCACAGAAATGATTTTAAACACACTTATTCTAGTTGACAAAGTCATAATTCACACCCAACAGTCATTTAGAGTCAAAAGATTAAATGTTGAAATTTCATCATTATAGACCATTTTGGGATCGTTCGACAGGTCCGGAGTCATCGTTTTTATCCGAAAATGGATTTTTTGGACTGTACCAAAAATGATTCAATATGTCAATTGGATCGTGCCTCATGTTGAATAACCACTTTTTAAACCCTCACAGTGACCAAAATTGCCATTTTTACAGAGTTTTGCTCACTCAAAAGCTTCAATTTTGACCCGTTTCAGGCACAGAAATGACTTTAAACACACTTATTTTAGTTGACAAAGCCATAATTCACATTCAACAGTCATTTAGAGTCAAAAGATTAAATGTTAAAATGTCATCATTATAGACCATTTTGGGATCGTTCGACAGGTCCGGAGTCATCGTTTTTCATCCGAAAATTGATTTTTTGGACTGTACCAAAAATGATTCAAAATGTCAATTGGATCATGCCTCATGTTGAATAACCACTTTTTAAACCCTCACAGTGACCAAAATTGCCATTTTTACAGAGTTTTGCTTATTCAAAAGCTTCCTTTTTGACCCGTTTCAGGCACAGAAATGACTTTAAACACACTTATTTTAGTTGACAAAGTCATAATTCACATCCAACAGTAATTTAGAGTCAAAAGATTAAATGTTAAAATTTCATCATTATAGACCATTTTGGGATCGTTTGACAGGTCCGGAGTCATCGTTTTTCATCCGAAAATTGATTTTTTGGACTGTACCAAAAATGATTCAAAATGTCAATTGGATCATGCCTCATGTTGAATAACCACTTTTTAAACCCTCACAGTGACCAAAATTGCCATTTTTACAGAGTTTTGCTTACTCAAAAGCTTCAATTTTGACCCGTTTCAGGCACAGAAATGACTTTAAACACACTTATTCTAGTTAACAAAGTCATAATTCACATCCAACAGTCATTTAGAGTCAAAAGATTAAATGTTGAAATTTCATCCATATTGACCATTTTGGGATCATTCGACAGGTCCGGAGTCATCGTTTTTTATCCGAAAATTAATTTTTTGGACTGTACCAAAAATGATTCAAAATGTCAATTGGATCATGCCTCATGTTGAATAACCACTTTTTAAACCCTCACAGTGACCAAAATTGCCATTTTTACAGAATTTTGCTTACTCAAAAGCTTCCATTTTGACCCGTTTCAGGCACAGAAATGACTTTAAACACACCTATTTTAGTTGACAAAGTCACAATTCACATCCAACAGTCATTTAGAGTCAAAAGATTAAATGTTGAAATTTCATCCATATTGACCATTTTGGGATCGTTCGACAGGTCCGGAGTCATCGTTTTTCATCCGAAAATTGATTTTTTGGACTGTACCAAAAATGATTCAAAATGTCGATTGGATCGTGCATCATGTTGAATAACCACTTTATAAACCCTCACAGTGACCAGAATTGCCATTTTTACAGAGTTGGGCTCACTCAAAAGCTTCCATTTTGACCCGTTTCAGGCACAGAAATGACTTTAAACACACTTATTTTAGTTGAGAAAGTCATAATTCACATCCAACAGTCATTTAGAGTCAAAAGATTAAATGTTAAAATGTCATCCATATTGACCATTTTGGGATCGTTCGACAGGTCCCGAGTCATCGTGTTTCATCCAAAAATTTATTTTTGGACTGTACCAAAAATGATTCAAAATGTCAATTGAATCGTGCCTCATGTTGAATAACCACTTTTTAACCCCTCACAGTGACCAAAATTGCCATTTTTACAGAGTTTTGCTTACTCAAAAGCTTCAATTTTGACCCGTTTCAGGCACAGACATGAATTTAAACACACTTATTCTAGTTGACAAAGTCATAATTCACATCCAACAGTCATTTAGAGTCAAAAGATTAAATGTTGAAATTTCATCATTATAGACCATTTTGGGATTGTTCGACAGGTCCGGAGTCATCGTTTTTCATCCGAAAATTGATTTTTTGGACTGTACCAAAAATTATTCAAAATGTCAATTGGATCATGCCTCATGTTGAATAACCACTTCTTAAACCCTCACAGTGACCAAAATTGTCATTTTTACAGAGTTTTGCTTTACTCAAAAGCTTCCATTTTGACCCGTTTCAGGCACAGAAATGACTTTAAACACACCTATTTTAGTTGACAAAGTCACAATTCACATCCAACAGTCATTTAGAGTCAAAAGATTAAATGTTGAAATTTCATCCATATTGACCATTTTGGGATCGATCGACAGGTCCGGAGTCATCGTTTTTCATCCGAAAATTGATTTTTTGGACTGTACCAAAAATGATTCAAAATGTCGATTGGATCGTGCATCATGTTGAATAACCACTTTATAAACCCTCACAGTGACCAGAATTGCCATTTTTACAGAGTTGGGCTTACTCAAAAGCTTCCATTTTGACCCGTTTCAGGCACAGAAATGACTTTAAACACACTTATTTTAGTTGAGAAAGTCATAATTCACATCCAACAGTCATTTAGAGTCAAAAGATTAAATGTTAAAATGTCATCCATATTGACCATTTTGGGATCGTTCGACAGGTCCAGAGTCATCGTGTTTCATCCAAAAATTTATTTTTGGACGGTACCAAAAATGATTCAAAATGTCAATTGAATCGTGCCTCATGTTGAATAACCACTTTTTAACCCCTCACAGTGACCAAAATTGCCATTTTTACAGAGTTTTGCTTACTCAAAAGCTTCAATTTTGACCCGTTTCAGGCACAGACATGAATTTAAACACACTTATTCTAGTTGACAAAGTCATAATTCACATCCAACAGTCATTTAGAGTCAAAAGATTAAATGTTGAAATTTCATCATTATAGACCATTTTGGGATTGTTCGACAGGTCCGGAGTCATCGTTTTTTATCCGAAAATGGATTTTTTGGACTGTACCAAAAATGATTCAATATGTCAATTGGATCGTGCCTCATGTTGAATAACCACTTTTTAAACCCTCACAGTGACCAAAATTGCCATTTTTACAGAGTTTTGCTTACTCAAAAGCTTCAATTTTGACCCGTTTCAGGCACAGAAATGACTTTAAACACACTTATTTTAGTTGACAAAGTCATAATTCACATCCAACAGTAATTTAGAGTCAAAAGATTAAATGTTAAAATTTCATCATTATAGACCATTTTGGGATCGTTTGACAGGTCCGGAGTCATCGTTTTTCATCCGAAAATTGATTTTTTGGACTGTACCAAAAATGATTCAAAATGTCAATTGGATCATGCCTCAGGTTGAATAAGCACTTTTTAAACCTTCACAGTGACCAAAATTGCCATTTTTACAGAGTTTTACTTACTCAAAAGCTTCAATTGTGACCCGTTTCAGGCACAGAAATGACTTTAAACACACTTATTCTAGTTAACAAAGTCATCATTCACATCCAACAGTCATTTAGAGTCAAAAGATTAAATGTTGAAATTTCATCCATATTGACCATTTTGGGATCGTTCAACAGGTCCGGAGTCATCCTTTTTCATCCGAAAATTGATTTTTTGGACTGTACCAAAAATGATTCAAAATGTCAATTGGATCGTGCCTCATGTTGAATACCCACTTTATAAACCCTCACAGTGACGAAAATTGACATTTTTACAGAGGTTTGCTTACTCAAAAGCTTCAATTTTGACCCATTTCAGGCACAGAAATGACTTTAAACACACTTATTTTAGTTGACAAAGTCATAATTAACATCCAACAGTCATTTAGAGTCAAAAGAATAAATGTTAAAATGTCATCATTATAGACCATTTTGGGATCGTTCGACAGGTCCGGAGTCATCGTTTTTCATCAGAAAATTGATATTTTGTACTGTACCAAAAATGATTCAAAATGTCAATTGGATCATGCCTCATGTTGAATAACCACTTTTTAAACCCTCACAGTGACCAAAATTGCCATTTTTACAGAGTTTTGCTTACTCAAAAGCTTCCATTTTGACCCGTTTCAGGCACAGAAATGACTTTAAACACACTTATTTTAGTTGACAAAGTCATAATTCACATCCAACAGTCATTTAGAGTCAAAAGATTAAATTTTAAAATTTCATCCATATTGACCATTTTGGGATCGTTCGACAGGTCCGGAGTCATCGTTTTTCATCCGAAAATTTATTTTTTGGACTGTACCAAAAATGATTCAAAATGTCAATTGGATCGTGCCTCAGGTTGAATAACCACTTTTTAAACACTCACAGTGACCAAAATTGCCATTTTTACAGAGTTTTGCTTACTCAAAAGCTTCAATTTTGACCCGTTTCAGGCACAGACATGAATTTAAACACACTTATTCTAGTTGACAAAGTCATAATTCACATCCAACAGTCATTTAGAGTCAAAAGATTAAATGTTAAAATTTCATCATTATAGACCATTTTGGGATCGTTTGACAGGTCCGGAGTCATCGTTTTTCATCCGAAAATTGATTTTTTGGACTGTACCAAAAATGATTCAAAATGTCAATTGGATCATGCCTCAGGTTGAATAACCACTTTTTAAACCTTCACAGTGACCAAAATTGCCATTTTTACAGAGTTTTACTTACTCAAAAGCTTCAATTGTGACCCGTTTCAGGCACAGAAATGACTTTAAACACACTTATTCTAGTTAACAAAGTCATCATTCACATCCAACAGTCATTTAGAGTCAAAAGATTAAATGTTGAAATTTCATCCATATTGACCATTTTGGGATCGTTCAACAGGTCCGGAGTCATCCTTTTTCATCCGAAAATTGATTTTTTGGACTGTACCAAAAATGATTCAAAATGTCAATTGGATCGTGCCTCATGTTGAATACCCACTTTATAAACCCTCACAGTGACGAAAATTGACATTTTTACAGAGGTTTGCTTACTCAAAAGCTTCAATTTTGACCCATTTCAGGCACAGAAATGACTTTAAACACACTTATTTTAGTTGACAAAGTCATAATTAACATCCAACAGTCATTTAGAGTCAAAAGAATAAATGTTAAAATTTCATCATTATAGACCATTTTGGGATCGTTCGACAGGTCCGGAGTCATCGTTTTTCATCAGAAAATTGATATTTTGTACTGTACCAAAAATGATTCAAAATGTCAATTGGATCATGCCTCATGTTGAATAACCACTTTTTAAACCCTCACAGTGACCAAAATTGCCATTTTTACAGAGTTTTGCTTACTCAAAAGCTTCCATTTTGACCCGTTTCAGGCACAGAAATGACTTTAAACACACTTATTTTAGTTGACAAAGTCATAATTCACATCCAACAGTCATTTAGAGTCAAAAGATTAAATTTTAAAATTTCATCCATATTGACCATTTTGGGATCGTTCGACAGGTCCGGAGTCATCGTTTTTCATCCGAAAATTTATTTTTTGGACTGTACCAAAAATGATTCAAAATGTCAATTGGATCGTGCCTCAGGTTGAATAACCACTTTTTAAACACTCACAGTGACCAAAATTGCCATTTTTACAGAGTTTTGCTTACTCAAAAGCTTCAATTTTGACCCGTTTCAGGCACAGACATGAATTTAAACACACTTATTCTAGTTGACAAAGTCATAATTCACATCCAACAGTCATTTAGAGTCAAAAGATTAAATGTTAAAATTTTCATCATTATAGACCATTTTGGGATCGTTCGACAGGTCCGGAGTCATCGTTTTTCATTCGAAAATTGATTTTTTGGACTGTACCAAAAATGATTCAAAATGTCAATTGGATCATGCCTCATGTTGAATAACCACTTTTTAAACCATCATAGTGACCAAAATTGCCATTTTTACAGAGTTTTGCTTACTCAAAAGCTTCCATTTTGACACGTTTCAGGCACAGAAATGATTTTAAACACACTTATTCTAGTTGACAAAGTCATAATTCACACCCAACAGTCATTTAGAGTCAAAAGATTAAATGTTGAAATTTCATCATTATAGACCATTTTGGGATCGTTCGACAGGTCCGGAGTCATCGTTTTTATCCGAAAATTGATTTTTTGGACTGTACCAAAAATGATTCAATATGTCAATTGGATCGTGCCTCATGTTGAATAACCACTTTTTAAACCCTCACAGTGACCAAAATTGCCATTTTTACAGAGTTTTGCTCACTCAAAAGCTTCAATTTTGACCCGTTTCAGGCACAGAAATGACTTTAAACACACTTATTTTAGTTGACAAAGCCATAATTCACATTCAACAGTCATTTAGAGTCAAAAGATTAAATGTTAAAATGTCATCATTATAGACCATTTTGGGATCGTTCGACAGGTCCGGAGTCATCGTTTTTCATCCGAAAATTGATTTTTTGGACTGTACCAAAAATGATTCAAAATGTCAATTGGATCATGCCTCATGTTGAATAACCACTTTTTAAACCCTCACAGTGACCAAAATTGCCATTTTTACAGAGTTTTGCTTATTCAAAAGCTTCCTTTTTGACCCGTTTCAGGCACAGAAATGACTTTAAACACACTTATTTTAGTTGACAAAGTCATAATTCACATCCAACAGTAATTTAGAGTCAAAAGATTAAATGTTAAAATTTCATCATTATAGACCATTTTGGGATCGTTTGACAGGTCCGGAGTCATCGTTTTTCATCCGAAAATTGATTTTTTGGACTGTACCAAAAATGATTCAAAATGTCAATTGGATCATGCCTCATGTTGAATAACCACTTTTTAAACCCTCACAGTGACCAAAATTGCCATTTTTACAGAGTTTTGCTTACTCAAAAGCTTCAATTTTGACCCGTTTCAGGCACAGAAATGACTTTAAACACACTTATTCTAGTTAACAAAGTCATAATTCACATCCAACAGTCATTTAGAGTCAAAAGATTAAATGTTGAAATTTCATCCATATTGACCATTTTGGGATCGTTCAACAGGTCCGGAGTCATCGTTTTTCATCCGAAAATTGATTTTTTGGACTGTACCAAAAATGATTCAAAATGTCAATTGGATCATGCCTCATGTTGAATAACCACTTTTTAAACCCTCACAGTGACCAAAATTGCCATTTTTACAGAGTTTTGCTTACTCAAAAGCTTCAATTTTTACCCGTTTCAGGCACAGAAATGACTTTAAACACACTTATTCTAGTTAACAAAGTCATAATTCACATCCAACAGTCATTTAGAGTCAAAAGATTAAATGTTGAAATTTCATCCATATTGACCATTTTGGGATCGTTCAACAGGTCCGGAGTCATCGTTTTTCATCCGAAAATTGATTTTTTGGACTGTACCAAAAATGATTCAAAATGTCAATTGGATCATGCCTCATGTTGAATAACCACTTCTTAAACCCTCACAGTGACCAAAATTGTCATTTTTACAGAGTTTTGCTTTACTCAAAAGCTTCCATTTTGACCCGTTTCAGGCACAGAAATGACTTTAAACACACCTATTTTAGTTGACAAAGTCACAATTCACATCCAACAGTCATTTAGAGTCAAAAGATTAAATGTTGAAATTTCATCCATATTGACCATTTTGGGATCGTTCGACAGGTCCGGAGTCATCGTTTTTCATCCGAAAATTGATTTTTTGGACTGTACCAAAAATGATTCAAAATGTCAATTAGATCATGCCTCATGTTGAATAACCACTTTTTAAACCCTCACAGTGACCAAAATTGCCATTTTTACAGAGTTTTGCTTACTCAAAAGCTTAAATTTTGACCCGTTTCAGGTACAGAAATGACTTTAAACACACTTATTTTAGTTGACAAAGCCATAATTCACATTCAACAGTCATTTAGAGTCAAAAGATTAAATGTTAAAATTTCATCATTATAGACCATTTTGGGATCGTTCGACAGGTCCGGAGTCATCGTTTTTATCCGAAAATTGATTTTTTGGACTGTACCAAAAATGATTCAATATGTCAATTGGATCGTGCCTCATGTTGAATAACCACTTTTTAAACCCTCACAGTGACCAAAATTGCCATTTTTACAGAGTTTTGCTCACTCAAAAGCTTCAATTTTGACCCGTTTCAGGCACAGAAATGACTTTAAACACACTTATTTTAGTTGACAAAGCCATAATTCACATTCAACAGTCATTTAGAGTCAAAAGATTAAATGTTAAAATGTCATCATTATAGACCATTTTGGGATCGTTCGACAGGTCCGGAGTCATCGTTTTTCATCCGAAAATTGATTTTTTGGACTGTACCAAAAATGATTCAAAATGTCAATTGGATCATGCCTTATGTTGAATAACCACTTTTTAAACCCTCACAGTGACCAAAATTGCCATTTTTACAGAGTTTTGCTTATTCAAAAGCTTCCTTTTTGACCCGTTTCAGGCACAGAAATGACTTTAAACACACTTATTTTAGTTGACAAAGTCATAATTCACATCCAACAGTAATTTAGAGTCAAAAGATTAAATGTTAAAATTTCATCATTATAGACCATTTTGGGATCGTTTGAGAGGTCCGGAGTCATCGTTTTTCATCCGAAAATTGATTTTTTGGACTGTACCAAAAATGATTCAAAATGTCAATTGGATCATGCCTCATGTTGAATAACCACTTTTTAAACCCTCACAGTGACCAAAATTGCCATTTTTACAGAGTTTTGCTTACTCAAAAGCTTCAATTTTGACCCGTTTCAGGCACAGAAATGACTTTAAACACACTTATTCTAGTTAACAAAGTCATAATTCACATCCAACAGTCATTTAGAGTCAAAAGATTAAATGTTGAAATTTCATCCATATTGACCATTTTGGGATCATTCGACAGGTCCGGAGTCATCGTTTTTTATCCGAAAATTGATTTTTTGGACTGTACCAAAAATGATTCAAAATGTCAATTGGATCATGCCTCATGTGGAATAACCACTTTTTAAACCCTCACAGTGACCAAAATTGCCATTTTTACAGAGTTTTGCTTACTCAAAAGCTTCAATTTTGACCCGTTTCCGGCACAGAAATGACTTTAAACACACTTATTCTAGTTAACAAAGTCATAATTCACATCCAACAGTCATTTAGAGTCAAAAGATTAAATGTTGAAATTTCATCCATATTGACCATTTTGGGATCGATCGACAGGTCCGGAGTCATCGTTTTTCATCTGAAAATTGATTTTTTGGACTGTACCAAAAATGATTCAAAATGTCAATTGGATCGTGCAACATGTTGAATAACCACTTTATAAACCCTCACGGTGACCAAAATTGCCATTTTTACAGAGTTGGGCTTACTCAAAAGCTTCCATTTTGACCCGTTTCAGGCACAGAAATGACTTTAAACACACTTATTTTAGTTGACAAAGTCATAATTCACATCCAACAGTCATTTAGAGTCAAAAGATTAAATGTTGAAATTTCATCCATATTGACCATTTTGGGATCGTACGACAGGTCCGGAGTCATCGTTTTTCATCCGAAAATTGATTTTTTGGACTGTACCAAAAATGATTCAAAATGTCAATTGGATCGTGCAACATGTTGAATAACCACTTTATAAACCCTCACGGTGACCAAAATTGCCATTTTTACAGAGTTGGGCTTACTCAAAAGCTTCCATTTTGACCCGTTTCAGGCACAGAAATGACTTTAAACACACTTATTTTAGTTGACAAAGTCATAATTCACATCCAACAGTCATTTAGAGTCAAAAGATTAAATGTTAAAATTTCATCATTATAGACCATTTTGGGATCGTTCGACAGGTCCGGAGTCATCGTTTTTCATCAGAAAATTGATATTTTGTACTGTACCAAAAATGATTCAAAATGTCAATTGGATCATGCCTCATGTTGAATAACCACTTTTTAAACCCTCACAGTGACCAAAATTGCCATTTTTACAGAGTTTTGCTTACTCAAAAGCTTCCATTTTGACCCGTTTCAGGCACAGAAATGACTTTAAACACACTTATTTTAGTTGACAAAGTCATAATTCACATCCAACAGTCATTTAGAGTCAAAAGATTAAATTTTAAAATTTCATCCATATTGACCATTTTGGGATCGTTCGACAGGTCCGGAGTCATCGTTTTTCATCCGAAAATTTATTTTTTGGACTGTACCAAAAATGATTCAAAATGTCAATTGGATCGTGCCTCAGGTTGAATAACCACTTTTTAAACACTCACAGTGACCAAAATTGCAATTTTTACAGAGTTTTGCTTACTCAAAAGCTTCAATTTTGACCCGTTTCAGGCACAGACATGAATTTAAACACACTTATTCTAGTTGACAAAGTCATAATTCACATCCAACAGTCATTTAGAGTCAAAAGATTAAATGTTAAAATTTCATCATTATAGACCATTTTGGGATCGTTCGACAGGTCCGGAGTCATCGTTTTTCATCCGAAAATTGATTTTTTGGACTGTACCAAAAATGATTCAAAATGTCAATTGGATCATGCCTCATGTTGAATAACCACTTTTTAAACCATCATAGTGACCAAAATTGCCATTTTTACAGAGTTTTGCTTACTCAAAAGCTTCCATTTTGACACGATTCAGGCACAGAAATGATTTTAAACACACTTATTCTAGTTGACAAAGTCATAATTCACACCCAACAGTCATTTAGAGTCAAAAGATTAAATGTTGAAATTTCATCATTATAGACCATTTTGGGATCGTTCGACAGGTCCGGAGTCATCGTTTTTATCCGAAAATGGATTTTTTGGACTGTACCAAAAATGATTCAATATGTCAATTGGATCGTGCCTCATGTTGAATAACCACTTTTTAAACCCTCACAGTGACCAAAATTGCCATTTTTACAGAGTTTTGCTCACTCAAAAGCTTCAATTTTGACCCGTTTCAGGCACAGAAATGACTTTAAACACACTTATTTTAGTTGACAAAGCCATAATTCACATTCAACAGTCATTTAGAGTCAAAAGATTAAATGTTAAAATGTCATCATTATAGACCATTTTGGGATCGTTCGACAGGTCCGGAGTCATCGTTTTTCATCCGAAAATTGATTTTTTGGACTGTACCAAAAATGATTCAAAATGTCAATTGGATCATGCCTCATGTTGAATAACCACTTTTTAAACCCTCACAGTGACCAAAATTGCCATTTTTACAGAGTTTTGCTTATTCAAAAGCTTCCTTTTTGACCCGTTTCAGGCACAGAAATGACTTTAAACACACTTATTTTAGTTGACAAAGTCATAATTCACATCCAACAGTAATTTAGAGTCAAAAGATTAAATGTTAAAATTTCATCATTATAGACCATTTTGGGATCGTTTGACAGGTCCGGAGTCATCGTTTTTCATCCGAAAATTGATTTTTTGGACTGTACCAAAAATGATTCAAAATGTCAATTGGATCATGCCTCATGTTGAATAACCACTTTTTAAACCCTCACAGTGACCAAAATTGCCATTTTTACAGAGTTTTGCTTACTCAAAAGCTTCAATTTTGACCCGTTTCAGGCACAGAAATGACTTTAAACACACTTATTCTAGTTAACAAAGTCATAATTCACATCCAACAGTCATTTAGAGTCAAAAGATTAAATGTTGAAATTTCATCCATATTGACCATTTTGGGATCATTCGACAGGTCCGGAGTCATCGTTTTTATCCGAAAATTGATTTTTTGGACTGTACCAAAAATGATTCAAAATGTCAATTGGATCATGCCTCATGTTGAATAACCACTTTTTAAACCCTCACAGTGACCAAAATTGCCATTTTTACAGAATTTTGCTTACTCAAAAGCTTCCATTTTGACCCGTTTCAGGCACAGAAATGACTTTAAACACACCTATTTTAGTTGACAAAGTCACAATTCACATCCAACAGTCATTTAGAGTCAAAAGATTAAATGTTGAAATTTCATCCATATTGACGATTTTGGGATCGTTCGACAGGTCCGGAGTCATCGTTTTTCATCCGAAAATTGATTTTTTGGACTGTACCAAAAATGATTCAAAATGTCGATTGGATCGTGCATCATGTTGAATAACCACTTTATAAACCCTCACAGTGACCAGAATTGCCATTTTTACAGAGTTGGGCTCACTCAAAAGCTTCCCTTTTGACGCGTTTCAGGCACAGAAATGACTTTAAACACACTTATTTTAGTTGACAAAGTCATAATTCACATCCAACAGTCATTTAGAGTCAAAAGATTAAATGTTGAAATTTCATCCATATTGACCATTTTGGGATCGTTCAACAGGTCCGGAGTCATCGTTTTTCATCCGAAAATTGATTTTTTGGACTGTACCAAAAATGATTCAAAATGTCAATTGGATCATGCCTCATGTTGAATAACCACTTCTTAAACCCTCACAGTGACCAAAATTGCCATTTTTACAGAGTTTTGCTTACTCAAAAGCTTCCATTTTGACCCGTTTCAGGCACAGAAATGACTTTAAACACACTTATTTTAGTTGACAAAGTCATAATTCACATCCAACAGTAATTTAGAGTCAAAAGATTAAATGTTAAAATTTCATCATTATAGACCATTTTGGGATCGTTTGACAGGTCCGGAGTCATCGTTTTTCATCCGAAAATTGATTTTTTGGACTGTACCAAAAATGATTCAAAATGTCAATTGGATCATGCCTCATGTTGAATAACCACTTTTTAAACCCTCACAGTGACCAAAATTGCCATTTTTACAGAGTTTTGCTTACTCAAAAGCTTCAATTTTGACCCGTTTCAGGCACAGAAATGACTTTAAACACACTTATTCTAGTTAACAAAGTCATAATTCACATCCAACAGTCATTTAGAGTCAAAAGATTAAATGTTGAAATTTCATCCATATTGACCATTTTGGGATCGTTCAACAGGTCCGGAGTCATCGTTTTTCATCCGAAAATTGATTTTTTGGACTGTACCAAAAATGATTCAAAATGTCAATTGGATCATGCCTCATGTTGAATAACCACTTTTTAAACCCTCACAGTGACCAAAATTGCCATTTTTACAGAGTTTTGCTTACTCAAAAGCTTCAATTTTTACCCGTTTCAGGCACAGAAATGACTTTAAACACACTTATTCTAGTTAACAAAGTCATAATTCACATCCAACAGTCATTTAGAGTCAAAAGATTAAATGTTGAAATTTCATCCATATTGACCATTTTGGGATCGTTCAACAGGTCCGGAGTCATCGTTTTTCATCCGAAAATTGATTTTTTGGACTGTACCAAAAATGATTCAAAATGTCAATTGGATCATGCCTCATGTTGAATAACCACTTCTTAAACCCTCACAGTGACCAAAATTGTCATTTTTACAGAGTTTTGCTTTACTCAAAAGCTTCCATTTTGACCCGTTTCAGGCACAGAAATGACTTTAAACACACCTATTTTAGTTGACAAAGTCACAATTCACATCCAACAGTCATTTAGAGTCAAAAGATTAAATGTTGAAATTTCATCCATATTGACCATTTTGGGATCGTTCGACAGGTCCGGAGTCATCGTTTTTCATCCGAAAATTGATTTTTTGGACTGTACCAAAAATGATTCAAAATGTCAATTAGATCATGCCTCATGTTGAATAACCACTTTTTAAACCCTCACAGTGACCAAAATTGCCATTTTTACAGAGTTTTGCTTACTCAAAAGCTTAAATTTTGACCCGTTTCAGGTACAGAAATGACTTTAAACACACTTATTTTAGTTGACAAAGCCATAATTCACATTCAACAGTCATTTAGAGTCAAAAGATTAAATGTTAAAATTTCATCATTATAGACCATTTTGGGATCGTTCGACAGGTCCGGAGTCATCGTTTTTATCCGAAAATTGATTTTTTGGACTGTACCAAAAATGATTCAATATGTCAATTGGATCGTGCCTCATGTTGAATAACCACTTTTTAAACCCTCACAGTGACCAAAATTGCCATTTTTACAGAGTTTTGCTCACTCAAAAGCTTCAATTTTGACCCGTTTCAGGCACAGAAATGACTTTAAACACACTTATTTTAGTTGACAAAGCCATAATTCACATTCAACAGTCATTTAGAGTCAAAAGATTAAATGTTAAAATGTCATCATTATAGACCATTTTGGGATCGTTCGACAGGTCCGGAGTCATCGTTTTTCATCCGAAAATTGATTTTTTGGACTGTACCAAAAATGATTCAAAATGTCAATTGGATCATGCCTTATGTTGAATAACCACTTTTTAAACCCTCACAGTGACCAAAATTGCCATTTTTACAGAGTTTTGCTTATTCAAAAGCTTCCTTTTTGACCCGTTTCAGGCACAGAAATGACTTTAAACACACTTATTTTAGTTGACAAAGTCATAATTCACATCCAACAGTAATTTAGAGTCAAAAGATTAAATGTTAAAATTTCATCATTATAGACCATTTTGGGATCGTTTGAGAGGTCCGGAGTCATCGTTTTTCATCCGAAAATTGATTTTTTGGACTGTACCAAAAATGATTCAAAATGTCAATTGGATCATGCCTCATGTTGAATAACCACTTTTTAAACCCTCACAGTGACCAAAATTGCCATTTTTACAGAGTTTTGCTTACTCAAAAGCTTCAATTTTGACCCGTTTCAGGCACAGAAATGACTTTAAACACACTTATTCTAGTTAACAAAGTCATAATTCACATCCAACAGTCATTTAGAGTCAAAAGATTAAATGTTGAAATTTCATCCATATTGACCATTTTGGGATCATTCGACAGGTCCGGAGTCATCGTTTTTTATCCGAAAATTGATTTTTTGGACTGTACCAAAAATGATTCAAAATGTCAATTGGATCATGCCTCATGTGGAATAACCACTTTTTAAACCCTCACAGTGACCAAAATTGCCATTTTTACAGAGTTTTGCTTACTCAAAAGCTTCAATTTTGACCCGTTTCCGGCACAGAAATGACTTTAAACACACTTATTCTAGTTAACAAAGTCATAATTCACATCCAACAGTCATTTAGAGTCAAAAGATTAAATGTTGAAATTTCATCCATATTGACCATTTTGGGATCGATCGACAGGTCCGGAGTCATCGTTTTTCATCTGAAAATTGATTTTTTGGACTGTACCAAAAATGATTCAAAATGTCAATTGGATCGTGCAACATGTTGAATAACCACTTTATAAACCCTCACGGTGACCAAAATTGCCATTTTTACAGAGTTGGGCTTACTCAAAAGCTTCCATTTTGACCCGTTTCAGGCACAGAAATGACTTTAAACACACTTATTTTAGTTGACAAAGTCATAATTCACATCCAACAGTCATTTAGAGTCAAAAGATTAAATGTTGAAATTTCATCCATATTGACCATTTTGGGATCGTACGACAGGTCCGGAGTCATCGTTTTTCATCCGAAAATTGATTTTTTGGACTGTACCAAAAATGATTCAAAATGTCAATTGGATCGTGCAACATGTTGAATAACCACTTTATAAACCCTCACGGTGACCAAAATTGCCATTTTTACAGAGTTGGGCTTACTCAAAAGCTTCCATTTTGACCCGTTTCAGGCACAGAAATGACTTTAAACACACTTATTTTAGTTGACAAAGTCATAATTCACATCCAACAGTCATTTAGAGTCAAAAGATTAAATGTTAAAATTTCATCATTATAGACCATTTTGGGATCGTTCGACAGGTCCGGAGTCATCGTTTTTCATCAGAAAATTGATATTTTGTACTGTACCAAAAATGATTCAAAATGTCAATTGGATCATGCCTCATGTTGAATAACCACTTTTTAAACCCTCACAGTGACCAAAATTGCCATTTTTACAGAGTTTTGCTTACTCAAAAGCTTCCATTTTGACCCGTTTCAGGCACAGAAATGACTTTAAACACACTTATTTTAGTTGACAAAGTCATAATTCACATCCAACAGTCATTTAGAGTCAAAAGATTAAATTTTAAAATTTCATCCATATTGACCATTTTGGGATCGTTCGACAGGTCCGGAGTCATCGTTTTTCATCCGAAAATTTATTTTTTGGACTGTACCAAAAATGATTCAAAATGTCAATTGGATCGTGCCTCAGGTTGAATAACCACTTTTTAAACACTCACAGTGACCAAAATTGCAATTTTTACAGAGTTTTGCTTACTCAAAAGCTTCAATTTTGACCCGTTTCAGGCACAGACATGAATTTAAACACACTTATTCTAGTTGACAAAGTCATAATTCACATCCAACAGTCATTTAGAGTCAAAAGATTAAATGTTAAAATTTCATCATTATAGACCATTTTGGGATCGTTCGACAGGTCCGGAGTCATCGTTTTTCATCCGAAAATTGATTTTTTGGACTGTACCAAAAATGATTCAAAATGTCAATTGGATCATGCCTCATGTTGAATAACCACTTTTTAAACCATCATAGTGACCAAAATTGCCATTTTTACAGAGTTTTGCTTACTCAAAAGCTTCCATTTTGACACGATTCAGGCACAGAAATGATTTTAAACACACTTATTCTAGTTGACAAAGTCATAATTCACACCCAACAGTCATTTAGAGTCAAAAGATTAAATGTTGAAATTTCATCATTATAGACCATTTTGGGATCGTTCGACAGGTCCGGAGTCATCGTTTTTATCCGAAAATGGATTTTTTGGACTGTACCAAAAATGATTCAATATGTCAATTGGATCGTGCCTCATGTTGAATAACCACTTTTTAAACCCTCACAGTGACCAAAATTGCCATTTTTACAGAGTTTTGCTCACTCAAAAGCTTCAATTTTGACCCGTTTCAGGCACAGAAATGACTTTAAACACACTTATTTTAGTTGACAAAGCCATAATTCACATTCAACAGTCATTTAGAGTCAAAAGATTAAATGTTAAAATGTCATCATTATAGACCATTTTGGGATCGTTCGACAGGTCCGGAGTCATCGTTTTTCATCCGAAAATTGATTTTTTGGACTGTACCAAAAATGATTCAAAATGTCAATTGGATCATGCCTCATGTTGAATAACCACTTTTTAAACCCTCACAGTGACCAAAATTGCCATTTTTACAGAGTTTTGCTTATTCAAAAGCTTCCTTTTTGACCCGTTTCAGGCACAGAAATGACTTTAAACACACTTATTTTAGTTGACAAAGTCATAATTCACATCCAACAGTAATTTAGAGTCAAAAGATTAAATGTTAAAATTTCATCATTATAGACCATTTTGGGATCGTTTGACAGGTCCGGAGTCATCGTTTTTCATCCGAAAATTGATTTTTTGGACTGTACCAAAAATGATTCAAAATGTCAATTGGATCATGCCTCATGTTGAATAACCACTTTTTAAACCCTCACAGTGACCAAAATTGCCATTTTTACAGAGTTTTGCTTACTCAAAAGCTTCAATTTTGACCCGTTTCAGGCACAGAAATGACTTTAAACACACTTATTCTAGTTAACAAAGTCATAATTCACATCCAACAGTCATTTAGAGTCAAAAGATTAAATGTTGAAATTTCATCCATATTGACCATTTTGGGATCATTCGACAGGTCCGGAGTCATCGTTTTTTATCCGAAAATTGATTTTTTGGACTGTACCAAAAATGATTCAAAATGTCAATTGGATCATGCCTCATGTTGAATAACCACTTTTTAAACCCTCACAGTGACCAAAATTGCCATTTTTACAGAATTTTGCTTACTCAAAAGCTTCCATTTTGACCCGTTTCAGGCACAGAAATGACTTTAAACACACCTATTTTAGTTGACAAAGTCACAATTCACATCCAACAGTCATTTAGAGTCAAAAGATTAAATGTTGAAATTTCATCCATATTGACGATTTTGGGATCGTTCGACAGGTCCGGAGTCATCGTTTTTCATCCGAAAATTGATTTTTTGGACTGTACCAAAAATGATTCAAAATGTCGATTGGATCGTGCATCATGTTGAATAACCACTTTATAAACCCTCACAGTGACCAGAATTGCCATTTTTACAGAGTTGGGCTCACTCAAAAGCTTCCCTTTTGACGCGTTTCAGGCACAGAAATGACTTTAAACACACTTATTTTAGTTGACAAAGTCATAATTCACATCCAACAGTCATTTAGAGTCAAAAGATTAAATGTTGAAATTTCATCCATATTGACCATTTTGGGATCGTTCAACAGGTCCGGAGTCATCGTTTTTCATCCGAAAATTGATTTTTTGGACTGTACCAAAAATGATTCAAAATGTCAATTGGATCATGCCTCATGTTGAATAACCACTTCTTAAACCCTCACAGTGACCAAAATTGCCATTTTTACAGAGTTTTGCTTACTCAAAAGCTTCCATTTTGACCCGTTTCAGGCACAGAAATGACTTTAAACACACCTATTTTAGTTGACAAAGTCACAATTCACATCCAACAGTCATTTAGAGTCAAAAGATTAAATGTTGAAATTTCATCCATATTGACCATTTTGGGATCGTTCGACAGGTCCGGAGTCATAGTTTTTCATCCGAAAATTGATTTTTTGGACTGTACCAAAAATGATTCAAAATGTCGATTGGATCGTGCATCATGTTGAATAACCACTTTATAAACCCTCACAGTGACCAGAATTGCCATTTTTACAGAGTTGGGCTTACTCAAAAGCTTCCATTTTGACCCGTTTCAGGCACAGAAATGACTTTAAACACACTTATTTTAGTTGAGAAAGTCATAATTCACATCCAACAGTCATTTAGAGTCAAAAGATTAAATGTTAAAATGTCATCCATATTGACCATTTTGGGATCGTTCGACAGGTCCAGAGTCATCGTGTTTCATCCAAAAATTTATTTTTGGACTGTACCAAAAATGATTCAAAATGTCAATTGAATCGTGCCTCATGTTGAATAACCACTTTTTAACCCCTCACAGTGACCAAAATTGCCATTTTTACAGAGTTTTGCTTACTCAAAAGCTTCAATTTTGACCCGTTTCAGGCACAGACATGAATTTAAACACACTTATTCTAGTTGACAAAGTCATAATTCACATCCAACAGTCATTTAGAGTCAAAAGATTAAATGTTGAAATTTCATCCATATTGACCATTTTGGGATCGTTCAACAGGTCCGGAGTCATCGTTTTTCATCCGAAAATTGATTTTTTGGACTGTACCAAAAATGATTCAATATGTCAATTGGATCGTGCCTCATGTTGAATAACCACTTTTTAAACCCTCACAGTGACCAAAATTGCCATTTTTACAGAGTTTTGCTCACTCAAAAGCTTCAATTTTGACCCGTTTCAGGCACAGAAATGACTTTAAACACACTTATTTTAGTTGACAAAGCCATAATTCACATTCAACAGTCATTTAGAGTCAAAAGATTAAATGTTAAAATGTCATCATTATAGACCATTTTGGGATCGTTCGACAGGTCCGGAGTCATCGTTTTTCATCCGAAAATTGATTTTTTGGACTGTACCAAAAATGATTCAAAATGTCAATTGGATCATGCCTCATGTTGAATAACCACTTTTTAAACCCTCACAGTGACCAAAATTGCCATTTTTACAGAGTTTTGCTTATTCAAAAGCTTCCTTTTTGACCCGTTTCAGGCACAGAAATGACTTTAAACACACTTATTTTAGTTGACAAAGTCATAATTCACATCCAACAGTAATTTAGAGTCAAAAGATTAAATGTTAAAATTTCATCATTATAGACCATTTTGGGATCGTTTGACAGGTCCGGAGTCATCGTTTTTCATCCGAAAATTGATTTTTTGGACTGTACCAAAAATGATTCAAAATGTCAATTGGATCATGCCTCATGTTGAATAACCACTTTTTAAACCCTCACAGTGACCAAAATTGCCATTTTTACAGAGTTTTGCTTACTCAAAAGCTTCAATTTTGACCCGTTTCAGGCACAGAAATGACTTTAAACACACTTATTCTAGTTAACAAAGTCATAATTCACATCCAACAGTCATTTAGAGTCAAAAGATTAAATGTTGAAATTTCATCCATATTGACCATTTTGGGATCATTCGACAGGTCCGGAGTCATCGTTTTTCATCCGAAAATTGATTTTTTGGACTGTACCAAAAATGATTCAAAATGTCAATTGGATCATGCCTCATGTTGAATAACCACTTCTTAAACCCTCACAGTGACCAAAATTGCCATTTTTACAGAGTTTTGCTTACTCAAAAGCTTCCATTTTGACCCGTTTCAGGCACAGAAATGACTTTAAACACACCTATTTTAGTTGACAAAGTCACAATTCACATCCAACAGTCATTTAGAGTCAAAAGATTAAATGTTGAAATTTCATCCATATTGACCATTTTGGGATCGTTCGACAGGTCCGGAGTCATCGTTTTTCATCCGAAAATTGATTTTTTGGACTGTACCAAAAATGATTCAAAATGTCGATTGGATCGTGCATCATGTTGAATAACCACTTTATAAACCCTCACAGTGACCAGAATTGCCATTTTTACAGAGTTGGGCTTACTCAAAAGCTTCCATTTTGACCCGTTTCAGGCACAGAAATGACTTTAAACACACTTATTTTAGTTGAGAAAGTCATAATTCACATCCAACAGTCATTTAGAGTCAAAAGATTAAATGTTAAAATGTCATCCATATTGACCATTTTGGGATCGTTCGACAGGTCCAGAGTCATCGTGTTTCATCCAAAAATTTATTTTTGGACTGTACCAAAAATGATTCAAAATGTCAATTGAATCGTGCCTCATGTTGAATAACCACTTTTTAACCCCTCACAGTGACCAAAATTGCCATTTTTACAGAGTTTTGCTTACTCAAAAGCTTCAATTTTGACCCGTTTCAGGCACAGACATGAATTTAAACACACTTATTCTAGTTGACAAAGTCATAATTCACATCCAACAGTCATTTAGAGTCAAAAGATTAAATGTTGAAATTTCATCATTATAGACCATTTTGGGATTGTTCGACAGGTCCGGAGTCATCGTTTTTTATCCGAAAATGGATTTTTTGGACTGTACCAAAAATGATTCAATATGTCAATTGGATCGTGCCTCATGTTGAATAACCACTTTTTAAACCCTCACAGTGACCAAAATTGCCATTTTTACAGAGTTTTGCTTACTCAAAAGCTTCAATTTTGACCCGTTTCAGGCACAGAAATGACTTTAAACACACTTATTTTAGTTGACAAAGTCATAATTCACACCCAACAGTCATTTAGAGTCAAAAGATTAAATGTTGAAATTTCATCATTATAGACCATTTTGGGATCGTTCGACAGGTCCGGAGTCATCGTTTTTTATCCGAAAATTGATTTTTTGGACTGTACCAAAAATGATTCAATATGTCAATTGGATCGTGCCTCATGTTGAATAACCACTTTTTAAACCCTCACAGTGACCAAAATTGCCATTTTTACAGAGTTTTGCTTACTCAAAAGATTCCATTTTGACCCGTTTCAGGCACAGAAATGACTTTAAACACACTTATTTTAGTTGACAAAGTCATAATTCACATCCAACAGTCATTTAGAGTCAAAAGATTAAATGTTAAAATTTCATCCATATTGACCATTTTGGGATCGTTCGACAGGTCCGGAGTCATCGTTTTTCATCCGAAAATTGATTTTTTGGACTGTACCAAAAATGATTCAAAATGTCAATTAGATCATGCCTCATGTTGAATAACCACTTTTTAAACCCTCACAGTGACCAAAATTGACATTTTTACAGAGTTTTGCTTACTCAAAAGCTTAATTTTTGACCCGTTTCAGGCACAGAAATGACTTTAAACACACTTATTTTAGTTGACAAAGTCATAATTCACACCCAACAGTCATTTAGAGTCAAAAGATTAAATGTTGAAATTTCATCATTATAGACCATTTTGGGATCGTTCAACAGGTCCGGAGTCATCGTTTTTCATCCGAAAATTGATTTTTTGGACTGTACCAAAAATGATTCAAAATGTCAATTGGATCATGCCTCATGTTGAATAACCACTTTTTAAACCCTCACAGTGACCAAAATTGCCATTTTTACAGAGTTTTGCTTACTCAAAAGCTTCCATTTTGACCCGTTTCAGGCACAGAAATGACTTTAAACACACCTATTTTAGTTGACAAAGTCATAATTCACATCCAACAGTCATTTAGAGTCAAAAGATTAAATGTTGAAATTTCATCCATATTGACCATTTTGGGATCGTTCGACAGGTCCGGAGTCATCGTTTTTGATCTGAAAATTGATTTTTTGGACTGTACCAAAAATGATTCAAAATGTCAATTGGATCGTGCAACATGTTCAATAACCACTTTATAAACCCTCACAGTGACCAAAATTGCCATTTTTACAGAGTTGGGCTTACTCAAAAGCTTCCATTTTGACCCGTTTCAGGCACAGAAATGACTTTAAACACACTTATTTTAGTTGACAAAGTCATAATTCACATCCAACAGTCATTTAGAGTCAAAAGATTAAATGTTGAAATTTCATCCATATTGACCATTTTGGGATCGTACGACAGGTCCGGAGTCATCGTTTTTCATCCGAAAATTGATTTTTTGGACTGTACCAAAAACGATTCAAAATGTCAATTGGATCGTGCCTCATGTTGAATAACCACTTTATAAACCCTCACAGTGACGAAAATTGACATTTTTACAGAGGTTTGCTTACTCAAAAGCTTCAATTTTGACCCATTTCAGGCACAGAAATGACTTTAAACACACTTATTTTAGTTGACAAAGTCATAATTAACATCCAACAGTCATTTAGAGTCAAAAGATTAAATGTTAAAATTTCATCATTATAGACCATTTTGGGATCGTTCGACAGGTCCGGAGTCATCGTTTTTCATCAGAAAATTGATATTTTGTACTGTACCAAAAATGATTCAAAATGTCAATTGGATCATGCCTCATGTTGAATAACCACTTTTTAAACCCTCACAGTGACCAAAATTGCCATTTTTACAGAGTTTTGCTTACTCAAAAGCTTCCATTTTGACCCGTTTCAGGCACAGAAATGACTTTAAACACACTTATTTTAGTTGACAAAGTCATAATTCACATCCAACAGTCATTTAGAGTCAAAAGATTAAATTTTAAAATTTCATCCATATTGACCATTTTGGGATCGTTCGACAGGTCCGGAGTCGTCGTTTTTCATCCGAAAATTTATTTTTTGGACTGTACCAAAAATGATTCAAAATGTCAATTGGATCATGCCTCATGTTGAATAACCACTTTTTAAACCATCATAGTGACCAAAATTGCCATTTTTACAGAGTTTTGCTTACTCAAAAGCTTCCATTTTGACACGTTTCAGGCACAGAAATGATTTTAAACACACTTATTCTAGTTGACAAAGTCATAATTCACACCCAACAGTCATTTAGAGTCAAAAGATTAAATGTTGAAATTTCATCATTATAGACCATTTTGGGATCGTTCGACAGGTCCGGAGTCATCGTTTTTATCCGAAAATGGATTTTTTGGACTGTACCAAAAATGATTCAATATGTCAATTGGATCGTGCCTCATGTTGAATAACCACTTTTTAAACCCTCACAGTGACCAAAATTGCCATTTTTACAGAGTTTTGCTCACTCAAAAGCTTCAATTTTGACCCGTTTCAGGCACAGAAATGACTTTAAACACACTTATTTTAGTTGACAAAGCCATAATTCACATTCAACAGTCATTTAGAGTCAAAAGATTAAATGTTAAAATGTCATCATTATAGACCATTTTGGGATCGTTCGACAGGTCCGGAGTCATCGTTTTTCATCCGAAAATTGATTTTTTGGACTGTACCAAAAATGATTCAAAATGTCAATTGGATCATGCCTCATGTTGAATAACCACTTTTTAAACCCTCACAGTGACCAAAATTGCCATTTTTACAGAGTTTTGCTTATTCAAAAGCTTCCTTTTTGACCCATTTCAGGCACAGAAATGACTTTAAACACACTTATTTTAGTTGACAAAGTCATATTTCACATCCAACAGTAATTTAGAGTCAAAAGATTAAATGTTAAAATTTCATCATTATAGACCATTTTGGGATCGTTTGACAGGTCTGGAGTCATCGTTTTTCATCCGAAAATTGATTTTTTTGGACTGTACCAAAAATGATTCAAAATGTCAATTGGATCATGCCTCATGTTGAATAACCACTTTTTAAACCCTCACAGTGACCAAAATTGCCATTTTTACAGAGTTTTGCTTACTCAAAAGCTTCAATTTTGACCCGTTTCAGGCACAGAAATGACTTTAAACACACTTATTCTAGTTAACAAAGTCATAATTCACATCCAACAGTCATTTAGAGTCAAAAGATTAAATGTTGAAATTTCATCCATATTGACCATTTTGGGATCGATCGACAGGTCCGGAGTCATCGTTTTTCATCCGAAAATTGATTTTTTGGACTGTACCAAAAATGATTCAAAATGTCAATTGGATCATGCCTCAGGTTGAATAACCACTTTTTAAACCTTCACAGTGACCAAAATTGCCATTTTTACAGAGTTTTACTTACTCAAAAGCTTCAATTGTGACCCGTTTCAGGCACAGAAATGACTTTAAACAGACTTATTCTAGTTAACAAAGTCATCATTCACATCCAACAGTCATTTAGAGTCAAAAGATTAAATGTTGAAATTTCATCCATATTGACCATTTTGGGATCGTTCAACAGGTCCGGAGTAATCGTTTTTCATCCGAAAATTGATTTTTTGGACTGTACCAAAAATGATTCAAAATGTCAATTGGATCATGCCTCATGTTGAATAACCACTTTTTAAACCCTCACAGTGACCAAAATTGCCATTTTTACAGAATTTTGCTTACTCAAAAGCTTCCATTTTGACCCGTTTCAGGCACAGAAATGACTTTAAACACACCTATTTTAGTTGACAAAGTCACAATTCACATCCAACAGTCATTTAGAGTCAACAGAATAAATGTTAAAATTTCATCATTATAGACCATTTTGGGATCGTTCGACAGGTCCGGAGTCATCGTTTTTCATCCGAAAATTGATTTTTTGGACTGTACCAAAAATGATTCAAAATGTCAATAGGATCATGCCTCATGTTGAATACCCACTTTTTAAACCATCATATTGACCAAAATTGCCATTTTTACAGAGTTTTGCTTACTCAAAAGCTTCCATTTTGACACGTTTCAGGCACAGAAATGATTTTAAACACACTTATTCTAGTTGACAAAGTCATAATTCACACCCAACAGTCATTTAGAGTCAAAAGATTAAATGTTGAAATTTCATCATTATAGACCATTTTGGGATCGTTCGACAGGTCCGGAGTCATCGTTTTTTATCCGAAAATGGATTTTTTGGACTGTACCAAAAATGATTCAATATGTCAATTGGATCGTGCCTCATGTTGAATAACCACTTTTTAAACCCTCAGAGTGACCAAAATTGCCATTTTTACAGAGTTTTGCTTACTCAAAAGCTTCAATTTTGACCCGTTTCAGGCACAGAAATGACTTTAAACACACTTATTTTAGTTGACAAAGCCATAATTCACATTCAACAGTCATTTAGAGTCAAAAGATTAAATGTTAAAATGTCATCATTATAGACCATTTTGGGATCGTTCGACAGGTCCGGAGTCATCATTTTTCATCCGAAAATTGATTTTTTGGACTGTACCAAAAATGATTCAAAATGTCAATTGGATCATGCCTCATGTTGAATAACCACTTTTTAAACCCTCACAGTGACCAAAATTGCCATTTTTACAGAGTTTTGCTTATTCAAAAGCTTCCTTTTTGACCCGTTTCAGGCACAGAAATGACTTTAAACACACTTATTTTAGTTGACAAAGTCATAATTCACATCCAACAATAATTTAGAGTCAAAAGATTAAATGTTAAAATTTCATCATTATAGACCATTTTGGGATCGTTTGACAGGTCCGGAGTCATCGTTTTTCATCCGAAAATGGATTTTTTGGACTGTACCAAAAATGATTCAAAATGTCAACTGGATCATGCCTCATGTTGAATAACCACTTTTTAAACACTCACAGTGACCAAAATTTCCATTTTTACAGAGTTTTGCTTACTCAAAAGCTTCAATTTTGACCCGTTTCAGGCACAGAAATGACTTTAAACACACTTATTCTAGTTAACAAAGTCATAATTCACATCCAACAGTCATTTAGAGTCAAAAGATTAAATGTTAAAATTTCATCATTATAGACCATTTTGGGATCGTTCGACAGGTCCGGAGTCATCGTTTTTCATCCGAAAATTGATTTTTTGGACTGTACCAAAAATGATTCAAAATGTCAATTGGATCGTGCCTCTTGTTGAATAACCACTTTTTAAACCCTCACAGTGACCAAAATTGCCATTTTTACAGAGTTTTGCTTACTCAAAAGCTTCAATTTTGACCCGTTTCAGGCACAGAAATGACTTTAAACACACTTATTCTAGTTAACAAAGTCATAATTCACATCCAACAGTCATTTAGAGTCAAAAGATTAAATGTTGAAATTTCATCCATATTGACCATTTTGGGATCGATCGACAGGTCCGGAGTCATCGTTTTTCATCCGAAAATTGATTTTTTGGACTGTACCAAAAATGATTCAAAATGTCAATTGGATCATGCCTCAGGTTGAATAACCACTTTTTAAACCTTCACAGTGACCAAAATTGCCATTTTTACAGAGTTTTACTTACTCAAAAGCTTCAATTGTGACCCGTTTCAGGCACAGAAATGACTTTAAACACACTTATTCTAGTTAACAAAGTCATCATTCACATCCAACAGTCATTTAGAGTCAAAAGATTAAATGTTGAAATTTCATCCATATTGACCATTTTGGGATCGTTCAACAGGTCCGGAGTAATCGTTTTTCATCCGAAAATTGATTTTTTGGACTGTACCAAAAATGATTCAAAATGTCAATTGGATCATGCCTCATGTTGAATAACCACTTTTTAAACCCTCACAGTGACCAAAATTGCCATTTTTACAGAATTTTGCTTACTCAAAAGCTTCCATTTTGACCCGTTTCAGGCACAGAAATGACTTTAAACACACCTATTTTAGTTGACAAAGTCACAATTCACATCCAACAGTCATTTAGAGTCAACAGAATAAATGTTAAAATTTCATCATTATAGACCATTTTGGGATCGTTCGACAGGTCCGGAGTCATCGTTTTTCATCCGAAAATTGATTTTTTGGACTGTACCAAAAATGATTCAAAATGTCAATTGGATCATGCCTCATGTTGAATAACCACTTTTTAAACCCTCACAGTGACCAAAATTGCCATTTTTACAGAGTTTTGCTTATTCAAAAGCTTCCTTTTTGACCCATTTCAGGCACAGAAATGACTTTAAACACACTTATTTTAGTTGACAAAGTCATATTTCACATCCAACAGTAATTTAGAGTCAAAAGATTAAATGTTAAAATTTCATCATTATAGACCATTTTGGGATCGTTTGACAGGTCTGGAGTCATCGTTTTTCATCCGAAAATTGATTTTTTGGACTGTACCAAAAATGATTCAAAATGTCAATTGGATCATGCCTCATGTTGAATAACCACTTTTTAAACCCTCACAGTGACCAAAATTGCCATTTTTACAGAGTTTTGCTTACTCAAAAGCTTCAATTTTGACCCGTTTCAGGCACAGAAATGACTTTAAACACACTTATTCTAGTTAACAAAGTCATAATTCACATCCAACAGTCATTTAGAGTCAAAAGATTAAATGTTGAAATTTCATCCATATTGACCATTTTGGGATCGATCGACAGGTCCGGAGTCATCGTTTTTCATCCGAAAATTGATTTTTTGGACTGTACCAAAAATGATTCAAAATGTCAATTGGATCATGCCTCAGGTTGAATAACCACTTTTTAAACCTTCACAGTGACCAAAATTGCCATTTTTACAGAGTTTTACTTACTCAAAAGCTTCAATTGTGACCCGTTTCAGGCACAGAAATGACTTTAAACACACTTATTCTAGTTAACAAAGTCATCATTCACATCCAACAGTCATTTAGAGTCAAAAGATTAAATGTTGAAATTTCATCCATATTGACCATTTTGGGATCGTTCAACAGGTCCGGAGTAATCGTTTTTCATCCGAAAATTGATTTTTTGGACTGTACCAAAAATGATTCAAAATGTCAATTGGATCATGCCTCATGTTGAATAACCACTTTTTAAACCCTCACAGTGACCAAAATTGCCATTTTTACAGAATTTTGCTTACTCAAAAGCTTCCATTTTGACCCGTTTCAGGCACAGAAATGACTTTAAACACACCTATTTTAGTTGACAAAGTCACAATTCACATCCAACAGTCATTTAGAGTCAACAGAATAAATGTTAAAATTTCATCATTATAGACCATTTTGGGATCGTTCGACAGGTCCGGAGTCATCGTTTTTCATCCGAAAATTGATTTTTTGGACTGTACCAAAAATGATTCAAAATGTCAATAGGATCATGCCTCATGTTGAATACCCACTTTTTAAACCATCATATTGACCAAAATTGCCATTTTTACAGAGTTTTGCTTACTCAAAAGCTTCCATTTTGACACGTTTCAGGCACAGAAATGATTTTAAACACACTTATTCTAGTTGACAAAGTCATAATTCACACCCAACAGTCATTTAGAGTCAAAAGATTAAATGTTGAAATTTCATCATTATAGACCATTTTGGGATCGTTCGACAGGTCCGGAGTCATCGTTTTTTATCCGAAAATGGATTTTTTGGACTGTACCAAAAATGATTCAATATGTCAATTGGATCGTGCCTCATGTTGAATAACCACTTTTTAAACCCTCAGAGTGACCAAAATTGCCATTTTTACAGAGTTTTGCTTACTCAAAAGCTTCAATTTTGACCCGTTTCAGGCACAGAAATGACTTTAAACACACTTATTTTAGTTGACAAAGCCATAATTCACATTCAACAGTCATTTAGAGTCAAAAGATTAAATGTTAAAATGTCATCATTATAGACCATTTTGGGATCGTTCGACAGGTCCGGAGTCATCATTTTTCATCCGAAAATTGATTTTTTGGACTGTACCAAAAATGATTCAAAATGTCAATTGGATCATGCCTCATGTTGAATAACCACTTTTTAAACCCTCACAGTGACCAAAATTGCCATTTTTACAGAGTTTTGCTTATTCAAAAGCTTCCTTTTTGACCCGTTTCAGGCACAGAAATGACTTTAAACACACTTATTTTAGTTGACAAAGTCATAATTCACATCCAACAATAATTTAGAGTCAAAAGATTAAATGTTAAAATTTCATCATTATAGACCATTTTGGGATCGTTTGACAGGTCCGGAGTCATCGTTTTTCATCCGAAAATGGATTTTTTGGACTGTACCAAAAATGATTCAAAATGTCAACTGGATCATGCCTCATGTTGAATAACCACTTTTTAAACACTCACAGTGACCAAAATTTCCATTTTTACAGAGTTTTGCTTACTCAAAAGCTTCAATTTTGACCCGTTTCAGGCACAGAAATGACTTTAAACACACTTATTCTAGTTAACAAAGTCATAATTCACATCCAACAGTCATTTAGAGTCAAAAGATTAAATGTTAAAATTTCATCATTATAGACCATTTTGGGATCGTTCGACAGGTCCGGAGTCATCGTTTTTCATCCGAAAATTGATTTTTTGGACTGTACCAAAAATGATTCAAAATGTCAATTGGATCGTGCCTCTTGTTGAATAACCACTTTTTAAACCCTCACAGTGACCAAAATTGCCATTTTTACAGAGTTTTGCTTACTCAAAAGCTTCAATTTTGACCCGTTTCAGGCACAGAAATGACTTTAAACACACTTATTCTAGTTAACAAAGTCATAATTCACATCCAACAGTCATTTAGAGTCAAAAGATTAAATGTTGAAATTTCATCCATATTGACCATTTTGGGATCGATCGACAGGTCCGGAGTCATCGTTTTTCATCCGAAAATTGATTTTTTGGACTGTACCAAAAATGATTCAAAATGTCAATTGGATCATGCCTCAGGTTGAATAACCACTTTTTAAACCTTCACAGTGACCAAAATTGCCATTTTTACAGAGTTTTACTTACTCAAAAGCTTCAATTGTGACCCGTTTCAGGCACAGAAATGACTTTAAACACACTTATTCTAGTTAACAAAGTCATCATTCACATCCAACAGTCATTTAGAGTCAAAAGATTAAATGTTGAAATTTCATCCATATTGACCATTTTGGGATCGTTCAACAGGTCCGGAGTAATCGTTTTTCATCCGAAAATTGATTTTTTGGACTGTACCAAAAATGATTCAAAATGTCAATTGGATCATGCCTCATGTTGAATAACCACTTTTTAAACCCTCACAGTGACCAAAATTGCCATTTTTACAGAATTTTGCTTACTCAAAAGCTTCCATTTTGACCCGTTTCAGGCACAGAAATGACTTTAAACACACCTATTTTAGTTGACAAAGTCACAATTCACATCCAACAGTCATTTAGAGTCAACAGAATAAATGTTAAAATTTCATCATTATAGACCATTTTGGGATCGTTCGACAGGTCCGGAGTCATCGTTTTTCATCCGAAAATTGATTTTTTGGACTGTACCAAAAATGATTCAAAATGTCAATTGGATCATGCCTCATGTTGAATAACCACTTTTTAAACCCTCACAGTGACCAAAATTGCCATTTTTACAGAGTTTTGCTTATTCAAAAGCTTCCTTTTTGACCCATTTCAGGCACAGAAATGACTTTAAACACACTTATTTTAGTTGACAAAGTCATATTTCACATCCAACAGTAATTTAGAGTCAAAAGATTAAATGTTAAAATTTCATCATTATAGACCATTTTGGGATCGTTTGACAGGTCTGGAGTCATCGTTTTTCATCCGAAAATTGATTTTTTGGACTGTACCAAAAATGATTCAAAATGTCAATTGGATCATGCCTCATGTTGAATAACCACTTTTTAAACCCTCACAGTGACCAAAATTGCCATTTTTACAGAGTTTTGCTTACTCAAAAGCTTCAATTTTGACCCGTTTCAGGCACAGAAATGACTTTAAACACACTTATTCTAGTTAACAAAGTCATAATTCACATCCAACAGTCATTTAGAGTCAAAAGATTAAATGTTGAAATTTCATCCATATTGACCATTTTGGGATCGATCGACAGGTCCGGAGTCATCGTTTTTCATCCGAAAATTGATTTTTTGGACTGTACCAAAAATGATTCAAAATGTCAATTGGATCATGCCTCAGGTTGAATAACCACTTTTTAAACCTTCACAGTGACCAAAATTGCCATTTTTACAGAGTTTTACTTACTCAAAAGCTTCAATTGTGACCCGTTTCAGGCACAGAAATGACTTTAAACACACTTATTCTAGTTAACAAAGTCATCATTCACATCCAACAGTCATTTAGAGTCAAAAGATTAAATGTTGAAATTTCATCCATATTGACCATTTTGGGATCGTTCAACAGGTCCGGAGTAATCGTTTTTCATCCGAAAATTGATTTTTTGGACTGTACCAAAAATGATTCAAAATGTCAATTGGATCATGCCTCATGTTGAATAACCACTTTTTAAACCCTCACAGTGACCAAAATTGCCATTTTTACAGAATTTTGCTTACTCAAAAGCTTCCATTTTGACCCGTTTCAGGCACAGAAATGACTTTAAACACACCTATTTTAGTTGACAAAGTCACAATTCACATCCAACAGTCATTTAGAGTCAACAGAATAAATGTTAAAATTTCATCATTATAGACCATTTTGGGATCGTTCGACAGGTCCGGAGTCATCGTTTTTCATCCGAAAATTGATTTTTTGGACTGTACCAAAAATGATTCAAAATGTCAATAGGATCATGCCTCATGTTGAATACCCACTTTTTAAACCATCATAGTGACCAAAATTGCCATTTTTACAGAGTTTTGCTTACTCAAAAGCTTCCATTTTGACACGTTTCAGGCACAGAAATGATTTTAAACACACTTATTCTAGTTGACAAAGTCATAATTCACACCCAACAGTCATTTAGAGTCAAAAGATTAAATGTTGAAATTTCATCATTATAGACCATTTTGGGATCGTTCGACAGGTCCGGAGTCATCGTTTTTTATCCGAAAATGGATTTTTTGGACTGTACCAAAAATGATTCAATATGTCAATTGGATCGTGCCTCATGTTGAATAACCACTTTTTAAACCCTCAGAGTGACCAAAATTGCCATTTTTACAGAGTTTTGCTTACTCAAAAGCTTCAATTTTGACCCGTTTCAGGCACAGAAATGACTTTAAACACACTTATTTTAGTTGACAAAGCCATAATTCACATTCAACAGTCATTTAGAGTCAAAAGATTAAATGTTAAAATGTCATCATTATAGACCATTTTGGGATCGTTCGACAGGTCCGGAGTCATCATTTTTCATCCGAAAATTGATTTTTTGGACTGTACCAAAAATGATTCAAAATGTCAATTGGATCATGCCTCATGTTGAATAACCACTTTTTAAACCCTCACAGTGACCAAAATTGCCATTTTTACAGAGTTTTGCTTATTCAAAAGCTTCCTTTTTGACCCGTTTCAGGCACAGAAATGACTTTAAACACACTTATTTTAGTTGACAAAGTCATAATTCACATCCAACAATAATTTAGAGTCAAAAGATTAAATGTTAAAATTTCATCATTATAGACCATTTTGGGATCGTTTGACAGGTCCGGAGTCATCGTTTTTCATCCGAAAATGGATTTTTTGGACTGTACCAAAAATGATTCAAAATGTCAACTGGATCATGCCTCATGTTGAATAACCACTTTTTAAACACTCACAGTGACCAAAATTTCCATTTTTACAGAGTTTTGCTTACTCAAAAGCTTCAATTTTGACCCGTTTCAGGCACAGAAATGACTTTAAACACACTTATTCTAGTTAACAAAGTCATAATTCACATCCAACAGTCATCTAGAGTCAAAAGATTAAATGTTAAAATTTCATCATTATAGACCATTTTGGGATCGTTCGACAGGTCCGGAGTCATCGTTTTTCATCCGAAAATTGATTTTTTGGACTGTACCAAAAATGATTCAAAATGTCAATTGGATCGTGCCTCTTGTTGAATAACCACTTTTTAAACCCTCACAGTGACCAAAATTGCCATTTTTACAGAGTTTTGCTTACTCAAAAGCTTCAATTTTGACCCGTTTCAGGCACAGAAATGACTTTAAACACACTTATTCTAGTTAACAAAGTCATAATTCACATCCAACAGTCATTTAGAGTCAAAAGATTAAATGTTGAAATTTCATCCATATTGACCATTTTGGGATCGATCGACAGGTCCGGAGTCATCGTTTTTCATCCGAAAATTGATTTTTTGGACTGTACCAAAAATGATTCAAAATGTCAATTGGATCATGCCTCAGGTTGAATAACCACTTTTTAAACCTTCACAGTGACCAAAATTGCCATTTTTACAGAGTTTTACTTACTCAAAAGCTTCAATTGTGACCCGTTTCAGGCACAGAAATGACTTTAAACACACTTATTCTAGTTAACAAAGTCATCATTCACATCCAACAGTCATTTAGAGTCAAAAGATTAAATGTTGAAATTTCATCCATATTGACCATTTTGGGATCGTTCAACAGGTCCGGAGTAATCGTTTTTCATCCGAAAATTGATTTTTTGGACTGTACCAAAAATGATTCAAAATGTCAATTGGATCATGCCTCATGTTGAATAACCACTTTTTAAACCCTCACAGTGACCAAAATTGCCATTTTTACAGAATTTTGCTTACTCAAAAGCTTCCATTTTGACCCGTTTCAGGCACAGAAATGACTTTAAACACACCTATTTTAGTTGACAAAGTCACAATTCACATCCAACAGTCATTTAGAGTCAACAGAATAAATGTTAAAATTTCATCATTATAGACCATTTTGGGATCGTTCGACAGGTCCGGAGTCATCGTTTTTCATCCGAAAATTGATTTTTTGGACTGTACCAAAAATGATTCAAAATGTCAATAGGATCATGCCTCATGTTGAATACCCACTTTTTAAACCATCATAGTGACCAAAATTGCCATTTTTACAGAGTTTTGCTTACTCAAAAGCTTCCATTTTGACACGTTTCAGGCACAGAAATGATTTTAAACACACTTATTCTAGTTGACAAAGTCATAATTCACACCCAACAGTCATTTAGAGTCAAAAGATTAAATGTTGAAATTTCATCATTATAGACCATTTTGGGATCGTTCGACAGGTCCGGAGTCATCGTTTTTTATCCGAAAATGGATTTTTTGGACTGTACCAAAAATGATTCAATATGTCAATTGGATCGTGCCTCATGTTGAATAACCACTTTTTAAACCCTCAGAGTGACCAAAATTGCCATTTTTACAGAGTTTTGCTTACTCAAAAGCTTCAATTTTGACCCGTTTCAGGCACAGAAATGACTTTAAACACACTTATTTTAGTTGACAAAGCCATAATTCACATTCAACAGTCATTTAGAGTCAAAAGATTAAATGTTAAAATGTCATCATTATAGACCATTTTGGGATCGTTCGACAGGTCCGGAGTCATCATTTTTCATCCGAAAATTGATTTTTTGGACTGTACCAAAAATGATTCAAAATGTCAATTGGATCATGCCTCATGTTGAATAACCACTTTTTAAACCCTCACAGTGACCAAAATTGCCATTTTTACAGAGTTTTGCTTATTCAAAAGCTTCCTTTTTGACCCGTTTCAGGCACAGAAATGACTTTAAACACACTTATTTTAGTTGACAAAGTCATAATTCACATCCAACAATAATTTAGAGTCAAAAGATTAAATGTTAAAATTTCATCATTATAGACCATTTTGGGATCGTTTGACAGGTCCGGAGTCATCGTTTTTCATCCGAAAATGGATTTTTTGGACTGTACCAAAAATGATTCAAAATGTCAACTGGATCATGCCTCATGTTGAATAACCACTTTTTAAACACTCACAGTGACCAAAATTTCCATTTTTACAGAGTTTTGCTTACTCAAAAGCTTCAATTTTGACCCGTTTCAGGCACAGAAATGACTTTAAACACACTTATTCTAGTTAACAAAGTCATAATTCACATCCAACAGTCATTTAGAGTCAAAAGATTAAATGTTAAAATTTCATCATTATAGACCATTTTGGGATCGTTCGACAGGTCCGGAGTCATCGTTTTTCATCCGAAAATTGATTTTTTGGACTGTACCAAAAATGATTCAAAATGTCAATTGGATCGTGCCTCTTGTTGAATAACCACTTTTTAAACCCTCACAGTGACCAAAATTGCCATTTTTACAGAGTTTTGCTTACTCAAAAGCTTCAATTTTGACCCGTTTCAGGCACAGAAATGACTTTAAACACACTTATTCTAGTTAACAAAGTCATAATTCACATCCAACAGTCATTTAGAGTCAAAAGATTAAATGTTGAAATTTCATCCATATTTACCATTTTGGGATCGATCGACAGGTCCGGAGTCATCGTTTTTCATCCGAAAATTGATTTTTTGGACTGTACCAAAAATGATTCAAAATGTCAATTGGATCATGCCTCAGGTTGAATAACCACTTTTTAAACCTTCACAGTGACCAAAATTGCCATTTTTACAGAGTTTTACTTACTCAAAAGCTTCAATTGTGACCCGTTTCAGGCACAGAAATGACTTTAAACACACTTATTCTAGTTAACAAAGTCATCATTCACATCCAACAGTCATTTAGAGTCAAAAGATTAAATGTTGAAATTTCATCCATATTGACCATTTTGGGATCGTTCAACAGGTCCGGAGTAATCGTTTTTCATCCGAAAATTGATTTTTTGGACTGTACCAAAAATGATTCAAAATGTCAATTGGATCATGCCTCATGTTGAATAACCACTTTTTAAACCCTCACAGTGACCAAAATTGCCATTTTTACAGAATTTTGCTTACTCAAAAGCTTCCATTTTGACCCGTTTCAGGCACAGAAATGACTTTAAACACACCTATTTTAGTTGACAAAGTCACAATTCACATCCAACAGTCATTTAGAGTCAACAGAATAAATGTTAAAATTTCATCATTATAGACCATTTTGGGATCGTTCGACAGGTCCGGAGTCATCGTTTTTCATCCGAAAATTGATTTTTTGGACTGTACCAAAAATGATTCAAAATGTCAATTGGATCATGCCTCATGTTGAATAACCACTTTTTAAACCCTCACAGTGACCAAAATTGCCATTTTTACAGAGTTTTGCTTATTCAAAAGCTTCCTTTTTGACCCATTTCAGGCACAGAAATGACTTTAAACACACTTATTTTAGTTGACAAAGTCATATTTCACATCCAACAGTAATTTAGAGTCAAAAGATTAAATGTTAAAATTTCATCATTATAGACCATTTTGGGATCGTTTGACAGGTCTGGAGTCATCGTTTTTCATCCGAAAATTGATTTTTTGGACTGTACCAAAAATGATTCAAAATGTCAATTGGATCATGCCTCATGTTGAATAACCACTTTTTAAACCCTCACAGTGACCAAAATTGCCATTTTTACAGAGTTTTGCTTACTCAAAAGCTTCAATTTTGACCCGTTTCAGGCACAGAAATGACTTTAAACACACTTATTCTAGTTAACAAAGTCATAATTCACATCCAACAGTCATTTAGAGTCAAAAGATTAAATGTTGAAATTTCATCCATATTGACCATTTTGGGATCGATCGACAGGTCCGGAGTCATCGTTTTTCATCCGAAAATTGATTTTTTGGACTGTACCAAAAATGATTCAAAATGTCAATTGGATCATGCCTCAGGTTGAATAACCACTTTTTAAACCTTCACAGTGACCAAAATTGCCATTTTTACAGAGTTTTACTTACTCAAAAGCTTCAATTGTGACCCGTTTCAGGCACAGAAATGACTTTAAACACACTTATTCTAGTTAACAAAGTCATCATTCACATCCAACAGTCATTTAGAGTCAAAAGATTAAATGTTGAAATTTCATCCATATTGACCATTTTGGGATCGTTCGACAGGTCCGGAGTCGTCGTTTTTCATCCGAAAATTTATTTTTTGGACTGTACCAAAAATGATTCAAAATGTCAATTGGATCATGCCGCATGTTGAATAACCACTTTTTAAACCATCATAGTGACCAAAATTGCCATTTTTACAGAGTTTTGCTTACTCAAAAGCTTCCATTTTGACACGTTTCAGGCACAGAAATGATTTTAAACACACTTATTCTAGTTGACAAAGTCATAATTCACACCCAACAGTCATTTAGAGTCAAAAGAATAAATGTTGAAATTTCATCATTATAGACCATTTTGGGATCGTTCGACAGGTCCGGAGTCATCGTTTTTATCCGAAAATGGATTTTTTGGACTGTACCAAAAATGATTCAATATGTCAATTGGATCGTGCCTCATGTTGAATAACCACTTTTTAAACCCTCACAGTGACCAAAATTGCCATTTTTACAGAGTTTTGCTCACTCAAAAGCTTCAATTTTGACCCGTTTCAGGCACAGAAATGACTTTAAACACACTTATTTTAGTTGACAAAGCCATAATTCACATTCAACAGTCATTTAGAGTCAAAAGATTAAATGTTAAAATGTCATCATTATAGACCATTTTGGGATCGTTCGACAGGTCCGGAGTCATCGTTTTTCATCCGAAAATTGATTTTTTGGACTGTACCAAAAATGATTCAAAATGTCAATTGGATCATGCCTCATGTTGAATAACCACTTTTTAAACCCTCACAGTGACCAAAATTGCCATTTTTACAGAGTTTTGCTTATTCAAAAGCTTCCTTTTTGACCCATTTCAGGCACAGAAATGACTTTAAACACACTTATTTTAGTTGACAAAGTCATATTTCACATCCAACAGTAATTTAGAGTCAAAAGATTAAATGTTAAAATTTCATCATTATAGACCATTTTGGGATCGTTTGACAGGTCTGGAGTCATCGTTTTTCATCCGAAAATTGATTTTTTGGACTGTACCAAAAATGATTCAAAATGTCAATTGGATCATGCCTCATGTTGAATAACCACTTTTTAAACCCTCACAGTGACCAAAATTGCCATTTTTACAGAGTTTTGCTTACTCAAAAGCTTCAATTTTGACCCGTTGCAGGCACAGAAATGACTTTAAACACACTTATTCTAGTTAACAAAGTCATAATTCACATCCAACAGTCATTTAGAGTCAAAAGATTAAATGTTGAAATTTCATCCATATTGACCATTTTGGGATCGATCGACAGGTCCGGAGTCATCGTTTTTCATCCGAAAATTGATTTTTTGGACTGTACCAAAAATGATTCAAAATGTCAATTGGATCATGCCTCAGGTTGAATAACCACTTTTTAAACCTTCACAGTGACCAAAATTGCCATTTTTACAGAGTTTTACTTACTCAAAAGCTTCAATTGTGACCCGTTTCAGGCACAGAAATGACTTTAAACAGACTTATTCTAGTTAACAAAGTCATCATTCACATCCAACAGTCATTTAGAGTCAAAAGATTAAATGTTGAAATTTCATCCATATTGACCATTTTGGGATCGTTCAACAGGTCCGGAGTAATCGTTTTTCATCCGAAAATTGATTTTTTGGACTGTACCAAAAATGATTCAAAATGTCAATTGGATCATGCCTCATGTTGAATAACCACTTTTTAAACCCTCACAGTGACCAAAATTGCCATTTTTACAGAATTTTGCTTACTCAAAAGCTTCCATTTTGACCCGTTTCAGGCACAGAAATGACTTTAAACACACCTATTTTAGTTGACAAAGTCACAATTCACATCCAACAGTCATTTAGAGTCAACAGAATAAATGTTAAAATTTCATCATTATAGACCATTTTGGGATCGTTCGACAGGTCCGGAGTCATCGTTTTTCATCCGAAAATTGATTTTTTGGACTGTACCAAAAATGATTCAAAATGTCAATAGGATCATGCCTCATGTTGAATAACCACTTTTTAAACCATCATATTGACCAAAATTGCCATTTTTACAGAGTTTTGCTTACTCAAAAGCTTCCATTTTGACACGTTTCAGGCACAGAAATGATTTTAAACACACTTATTCTAGTTGACAAAGTCATAATTCACACCCAACAGTCATTTAGAGTCAAAAGATTAAATGTTGAAATTTCATCATTATAGACCATTTTGGGATCGTTCGACAGGTCCGGAGTCATCGTTTTTTATCCGAAAATGGATTTTTTGGACTGTACCAAAAATGATTCAATATGTCAATTGGATCGTGCCTCATGTTGAATAACCACTTTTTAAACCCTCAGAGTGACCAAAATTGCCATTTTTACAGAGTTTTGCTTACTCAAAAGCTTCAATTTTGACCCGTTTCAGGCACAGAAATGACTTTAAACACACTTATTTTAGTTGACAAAGCCATAATTCACATTCAACAGTCATTTAGAGTCAAAAGATTAAATGTTAAAATGTCATCATTATAGACCATTTTGGGATCGTTCGACAGGTCCGGAGTCATCATTTTTCATCCGAAAATTGATTTTTTGGACTGTACCAAAAATGATTCAAAATGTCAATTGGATCATGCCTCATGTTGAATAACCACTTTTTAAACCCTCACAGTGACCAAAATTGCCATTTTTACAGAGTTTTGCTTATTCAAAAGCTTCCTTTTTGACCCGTTTCAGGCACAGAAATGACTTTAAACACACTTATTTTAGTTGACAAAGTCATAATTCACATCCAACAATAATTTAGAGTCAAAAGATTAAATGTTAAAATTTCATCATTATAGACCATTTTGGGATCGTTTGACAGGTCCGGAGTCATCGTTTTTCATCCGAAAATGGATTTTTTGGACTGTACCAAAAATGATTCAAAATGTCAACTGGATCATGCCTCATGTTGAATAACCACTTTTTAAACACTCACAGTGACCAAAATTTCCATTTTTACAGAGTTTTGCTTACTCAAAAGCTTCAATTTTGACCCGTTTCAGGCACAGAAATGACTTTAAACACACTTATTCTAGTTAACAAAGTCATAATTCACATCCAACAGTCATTTAGAGTCAAAAGATTAAATGTTAAAATTTCATCATTATAGACCATTTTGGGATCGTTCGACAGGTCCGGAGTCATCGTTTTTCATCCGAAAATTGATTTTTTGGACTGTACCAAAAATGATTCAAAATGTCAATTGGATCGTGCCTCTTGTTGAATAACCACTTTTTAAACCCTCACAGTGACCAAAATTGCCATTTTTACAGAGTTTTGCTTACTCAAAAGCTTCAATTTTGACCCGTTTCAGGCACAGAAATGACTTTAAACACACTTATTCTAGTTAACAAAGTCATAATTCACATCCAACAGTCATTTAGAGTCAAAAGATTAAATGTTGAAATTTCATCCATATTGACCATTTTGGGATCGATCGACAGGTCCGGAGTCATCGTTTTTCATCCGAAAATTGATTTTTTGGACTGTACCAAAAATGATTCAAAATGTCAATTGGATCATGCCTCAGGTTGAATAACCACTTTTTAAACCTTCACAGTGACCAAAATTGCCATTTTTACAGAGTTTTACTTACTCAAAAGCTTCAATTGTGACCCGTTTCAGGCACAGAAATGACTTTAAACACACTTATTCTAGTTAACAAAGTCATCATTCACATCCAACAGTCATTTAGAGTCAAAAGATTAAATGTTGAAATTTCATCCATATTGACCATTTTGGGATCGTTCAACAGGTCCGGAGTAATCGTTTTTCATCCGAAAATTGATTTTTTGGACTGTACCAAAAATGATTCAAAATGTCAATTGGATCATGCCTCATGTTGAATAACCACTTTTTAAACCCTCACAGTGACCAAAATTGCCATTTTTACAGAATTTTGCTTACTCAAAAGCTTCCATTTTGACCCGTTTCAGGCACAGAAATGACTTTAAACACACCTATTTTAGTTGACAAAGTCACAATTCACATCCAACAGTCATTTAGAGTCAACAGAATAAATGTTAAAATTTCATCATTATAGACCATTTTGGGATCGTTCGACAGGTCCGGAGTCATCGTTTTTCATCCGAAAATTGATTTTTTGGACTGTACCAAAAATGATTCAAAATGTCAATTGGATCATGCCTCATGTTGAATAACCACTTTTTAAACCCTCACAGTGACCAAAATTGCCATTTTTACAGAGTTTTGCTTATTCAAAAGCTTCCTTTTTGACCCATTTCAGGCACAGAAATGACTTTAAACACACTTATTTTAGTTGACAAAGTCATATTTCACATCCAACAGTAATTTAGAGTCAAAAGATTAAATGTTAAAATTTCATCATTATAGACCATTTTGGGATCGTTTGACAGGTCTGGAGTCATCGTTTTTCATCCGAAAATTGATTTTTTGGACTGTACCAAAAATGATTCAAAATGTCAATTGGATCATGCCTCATGTTGAATAACCACTTTTTAAACCCTCACAGTGACCAAAATTGCCATTTTTACAGAGTTTTGCTTACTCAAAAGCTTCAATTTTGACCCGTTTCAGGCACAGAAATGACTTTAAACACACTTATTCTAGTTAACAAAGTCATAATTCACATCCAACAGTCATTTAGAGTCAAAAGATTAAATGTTGAAATTTCATCCATATTGACCATTTTGGGATCGATCGACAGGTCCGGAGTCATCGTTTTTCATCCGAAAATTGATTTTTTGGACTGTACCAAAAATGATTCAAAATGTCAATTGGATCATGCCTCAGGTTGAATAACCACTTTTTAAACCTTCACAGTGACCAAAATTGCCATTTTTACAGAGTTTTACTTACTCAAAAGCTTCAATTGTGACCCGTTTCAGGCACAGAAATGACTTTAAACACACTTATTCTAGTTAACAAAGTCATCATTCACATCCAACAGTCATTTAGAGTCAAAAGATTAAATGTTGAAATTTCATCCATATTGACCATTTTGGGATCGTTCAACAGGTCCGGAGTAATCGTTTTTCATCCGAAAATTGATTTTTTGGACTGTACCAAAAATGATTCAAAATGTCAATTGGATCATGCCTCATGTTGAATAACCACTTTTTAAACCCTCACAGTGACCAAAATTGCCATTTTTACAGAATTTTGCTTACTCAAAAGCTTCCATTTTGACCCGTTTCAGGCACAGAAATGACTTTAAACACACCTATTTTAGTTGACAAAGTCACAATTCACATCCAACAGTCATTTAGAGTCAACAGAATAAATGTTAAAATTTCATCATTATAGACCATTTTGGGATCGTTCGACAGGTCCGGAGTCATCGTTTTTCATCCGAAAATTGATTTTTTGGACTGTACCAAAAATGATTCAAAATGTCAATAGGATCATGCCTCATGTTGAATACCCACTTTTTAAACCATCATAGTGACCAAAATTGCCATTTTTACAGAGTTTTGCTTACTCAAAAGCTTCCATTTTGACACGTTTCAGGCACAGAAATGATTTTAAACACACTTATTCTAGTTGACAAAGTCATAATTCACACCCAACAGTCATTTAGAGTCAAAAGATTAAATGTTGAAATTTCATCATTATAGACCATTTTGGGATCGTTCGACAGGTCCGGAGTCATCGTTTTTTATCCGAAAATGGATTTTTTGGACTGTACCAAAAATGATTCAATATGTCAATTGGATCGTGCCTCATGTTGAATAACCACTTTTTAAACCCTCAGAGTGACCAAAATTGCCATTTTTACAGAGTTTTGCTTACTCAAAAGCTTCAATTTTGACCCGTTTCAGGCACAGAAATGACTTTAAACACACTTATTTTAGTTGACAAAGCCATAATTCACATTCAACAGTCATTTAGAGTCAAAAGATTAAATGTTAAAATGTCATCATTATAGACCATTTTGGGATCGTTCGACAGGTCCGGAGTCATCATTTTTCATCCGAAAATTGATTTTTTGGACTGTACCAAAAATGATTCAAAATGTCAATTGGATCATGCCTCATGTTGAATAACCACTTTTTAAACCCTCACAGTGACCAAAATTGCCATTTTTACAGAGTTTTGCTTATTCAAAAGCTTCCTTTTTGACCCGTTTCAGGCACAGAAATGACTTTAAACACACTTATTTTAGTTGACAAAGTCATAATTCACATCCAACAATAATTTAGAGTCAAAAGATTAAATGTTAAAATTTCATCATTATAGACCATTTTGGGATCGTTTGACAGGTCCGGAGTCATCGTTTTTCATCCGAAAATGGATTTTTTGGACTGTACCAAAAATGATTCAAAATGTCAACTGGATCATGCCTCATGTTGAATAACCACTTTTTAAACACTCACAGTGACCAAAATTTCCATTTTTACAGAGTTTTGCTTACTCAAAAGCTTCAATTTTGACCCGTTTCAGGCACAGAAATGACTTTAAACACACTTATTCTAGTTAACAAAGTCATAATTCACATCCAACAGTCATCTAGAGTCAAAAGATTAAATGTTAAAATTTCATCATTATAGACCATTTTGGGATCGTTCGACAGGTCCGGAGTCATCGTTTTTCATCCGAAAATTGATTTTTTGGACTGTACCAAAAATGATTCAAAATGTCAATTGGATCGTGCCTCTTGTTGAATAACCACTTTTTAAACCCTCACAGTGACCAAAATTGCCATTTTTACAGAGTTTTGCTTACTCAAAAGCTTCAATTTTGACCCGTTTCAGGCACAGAAATGACTTTAAACACACTTATTCTAGTTAACAAAGTCATAATTCACATCCAACAGTCATTTAGAGTCAAAAGATTAAATGTTGAAATTTCATCCATATTGACCATTTTGGGATCGATCGACAGGTCCGGAGTCATCGTTTTTCATCCGAAAATTGATTTTTTGGACTGTACCAAAAATGATTCAAAATGTCAATTGGATCATGCCTCAGGTTGAATAACCACTTTTTAAACCTTCACAGTGACCAAAATTGCCATTTTTACAGAGTTTTACTTACTCAAAAGCTTCAATTGTGACCCGTTTCAGGCACAGAAATGACTTTAAACACACTTATTCTAGTTAACAAAGTCATCATTCACATCCAACAGTCATTTAGAGTCAAAAGATTAAATGTTGAAATTTCATCCATATTGACCATTTTGGGATCGTTCAACAGGTCCGGAGTAATCGTTTTTCATCCGAAAATTGATTTTTTGGACTGTACCAAAAATGATTCAAAATGTCAATTGGATCATGCCTCATGTTGAATAACCACTTTTTAAACCCTCACAGTGACCAAAATTGCCATTTTTACAGAATTTTGCTTACTCAAAAGCTTCCATTTTGACCCGTTTCAGGCACAGAAATGACTTTAAACACACCTATTTTAGTTGACAAAGTCACAATTCACATCCAACAGTCATTTAGAGTCAACAGAATAAATGTTAAAATTTCATCATTATAGACCATTTTGGGATCGTTCGACAGGTCCGGAGTCATCGTTTTTCATCCGAAAATTGATTTTTTGGACTGTACCAAAAATGATTCAAAATGTCAATAGGATCATGCCTCATGTTGAATACCCACTTTTTAAACCATCATAGTGACCAAAATTGCCATTTTTACAGAGTTTTGCTTACTCAAAAGCTTCCATTTTGACACGTTTCAGGCACAGAAATGATTTTAAACACACTTATTCTAGTTGACAAAGTCATAATTCACACCCAACAGTCATTTAGAGTCAAAAGATTAAATGTTGAAATTTCATCATTATAGACCATTTTGGGATCGTTCGACAGGTCCGGAGTCATCGTTTTTTATCCGAAAATGGATTTTTTGGACTGTACCAAAAATGATTCAATATGTCAATTGGATCGTGCCTCATGTTGAATAACCACTTTTTAAACCCTCAGAGTGACCAAAATTGCCATTTTTACAGAGTTTTGCTTACTCAAAAGCTTCAATTTTGACCCGTTTCAGGCACAGAAATGACTTTAAACACACTTATTTTAGTTGACAAAGCCATAATTCACATTCAACAGTCATTTAGAGTCAAAAGATTAAATGTTAAAATGTCATCATTATAGACCATTTTGGGATCGTTCGACAGGTCCGGAGTCATCATTTTTCATCCGAAAATTGATTTTTTGGACTGTACCAAAAATGATTCAAAATGTCAATTGGATCATGCCTCATGTTGAATAACCACTTTTTAAACCCTCACAGTGACCAAAATTGCCATTTTTACAGAGTTTTGCTTATTCAAAAGCTTCCTTTTTGACCCGTTTCAGGCACAGAAATGACTTTAAACACACTTATTTTAGTTGACAAAGTCATAATTCACATCCAACAATAATTTAGAGTCAAAAGATTAAATGTTAAAATTTCATCATTATAGACCATTTTGGGATCGTTTGACAGGTCCGGAGTCATCGTTTTTCATCCGAAAATGGATTTTTTGGACTGTACCAAAAATGATTCAAAATGTCAACTGGATCATGCCTCATGTTGAATAACCACTTTTTAAACACTCACAGTGACCAAAATTTCCATTTTTACAGAGTTTTGCTTACTCAAAAGCTTCAATTTTGACCCGTTTCAGGCACAGAAATGACTTTAAACACACTTATTCTAGTTAACAAAGTCATAATTCACATCCAACAGTCATTTAGAGTCAAAAGATTAAATGTTAAAATTTCATCATTATAGACCATTTTGGGATCGTTCGACAGGTCCGGAGTCATCGTTTTTCATCCGAAAATTGATTTTTTGGACTGTACCAAAAATGATTCAAAATGTCAATTGGATCGTGCCTCTTGTTGAATAACCACTTTTTAAACCCTCACAGTGACCAAAATTGCCATTTTTACAGAGTTTTGCTTACTCAAAAGCTTCAATTTTGACCCGTTTCAGGCACAGAAATGACTTTAAACACACTTATTCTAGTTAACAAAGTCATAATTCACATCCAACAGTCATTTAGAGTCAAAAGATTAAATGTTGAAATTTCATCCATATTGACCATTTTGGGATCGATCGACAGGTCCGGAGTCATCGTTTTTCATCCGAAAATTGATTTTTTGGACTGTACCAAAAATGATTCAAAATGTCAATTGGATCATGCCTCAGGTTGAATAACCACTTTTTAAACCTTCACAGTGACCAAAATTGCCATTTTTACAGAGTTTTACTTACTCAAAAGCTTCAATTGTGACCCGTTTCAGGCACAGAAATGACTTTAAACACACTTATTCTAGTTAACAAAGTCATCATTCACATCCAACAGTCATTTAGAGTCAAAAGATTAAATGTTGAAATTTCATCCATATTGACCATTTTGGGATCGTTCAACAGGTCCGGAGTAATCGTTTTTCATCCGAAAATTGATTTTTTGGACTGTACCAAAAATGATTCAAAATGTCAATTGGATCATGCCTCATGTTGAATAACCACTTTTTAAACCCTCACAGTGACCAAAATTGCCATTTTTACAGAATTTTGCTTACTCAAAAGCTTCCATTTTGACCCGTTTCAGGCACAGAAATGACTTTAAACACACCTATTTTAGTTGACAAAGTCACAATTCACATCCAACAGTCATTTAGAGTCAACAGAATAAATGTTAAAATTTCATCATTATAGACCATTTTGGGATCGTTCGACAGGTCCGGAGTCATCGTTTTTCATCCGAAAATTGATTTTTTGGACTGTACCAAAAATGATTCAAAATGTCAATTGGATCATGCCTCATGTTGAATAACCACTTTTTAAACCCTCACAGTGACCAAAATTGCCATTTTTACAGAGTTTTGCTTATTCAAAAGCTTCCTTTTTGACCCATTTCAGGCACAGAAATGACTTTAAACACACTTATTTTAGTTGACAAAGTCATATTTCACATCCAACAGTAATTTAGAGTCAAAAGATTAAATGTTAAAATTTCATCATTATAGACCATTTTGGGATCGTTTGACAGGTCTGGAGTCATCGTTTTTCATCCGAAAATTGATTTTTTGGACTGTACCAAAAATGATTCAAAATGTCAATTGGATCATGCCTCATGTTGAATAACCACTTTTTAAACCCTCACAGTGACCAAAATTGCCATTTTTACAGAGTTTTGCTTACTCAAAAGCTTCAATTTTGACCCGTTTCAGGCACAGAAATGACTTTAAACACACTTATTCTAGTTAACAAAGTCATAATTCACATCCAACAGTCATTTAGAGTCAAAAGATTAAATGTTGAAATTTCATCCATATTGACCATTTTGGGATCGATCGACAGGTCCGGAGTCATCGTTTTTCATCCGAAAATTGATTTTTTGGACTGTACCAAAAATGATTCAAAATGTCAATTGGATCATGCCTCAGGTTGAATAACCACTTTTTAAACCTTCACAGTGACCAAAATTGCCATTTTTACAGAGTTTTACTTACTCAAAAGCTTCAATTGTGACCCGTTTCAGGCACAGAAATGACTTTAAACACACTTATTCTAGTTAACAAAGTCATCATTCACATCCAACAGTCATTTAGAGTCAAAAGATTAAATGTTGAAATTTCATCCATATTGACCATTTTGGGATCGTTCAACAGGTCCGGAGTAATCGTTTTTCATCCGAAAATTGATTTTTTGGACTGTACCAAAAATGATTCAAAATGTCAATTGGATCATGCCTCATGTTGAATAACCACTTTTTAAACCCTCACAGTGACCAAAATTGCCATTTTTACAGAATTTTGCTTACTCAAAAGCTTCCATTTTGACCCGTTTCAGGCACAGAAATGACTTTAAACACACCTATTTTAGTTGACAAAGTCACAATTCACATCCAACAGTCATTTAGAGTCAACAGAATAAATGTTAAAATTTCATCATTATAGACCATTTTGGGATCGTTCGACAGGTCCGGAGTCATCGTTTTTCATCCGAAAATTGATTTTTTGGACTGTACCAAAAATGATTCAAAATGTCAATAGGATCATGCCTCATGTTGAATACCCACTTTTTAAACCATCATAGTGACCAAAATTGCCATTTTTACAGAGTTTTGCTTACTCAAAAGCTTCCATTTTGACACGTTTCAGGCACAGAAATGATTTTAAACACACTTATTCTAGTTGACAAAGTCATAATTCACACCCAACAGTCATTTAGAGTCAAAAGATTAAATGTTGAAATTTCATCATTATAGACCATTTTGGGATCGTTCGACAGGTCCGGAGTCATCGTTTTTTATCCGAAAATGGATTTTTTGGACTGTACCAAAAATGATTCAATATGTCAATTGGATCGTGCCTCATGTTGAATAACCACTTTTTAAACCCTCAGAGTGACCAAAATTGCCATTTTTACAGAGTTTTGCTTACTCAAAAGCTTCAATTTTGACCCGTTTCAGGCACAGAAATGACTTTAAACACACTTATTTTAGTTGACAAAGCCATAATTCACATTCAACAGTCATTTAGAGTCAAAAGATTAAATGTTAAAATGTCATCATTATAGACCATTTTGGGATCGTTCGACAGGTCCGGAGTCATCATTTTTCATCCGAAAATTGATTTTTTGGACTGTACCAAAAATGATTCAAAATGTCAATTGGATCATGCCTCATGTTGAATAACCACTTTTTAAACCCTCACAGTGACCAAAATTGCCATTTTTACAGAGTTTTGCTTATTCAAAAGCTTCCTTTTTGACCCGTTTCAGGCACAGAAATGACTTTAAACACACTTATTTTAGTTGACAAAGTCATAATTCACATCCAACAATAATTTAGAGTCAAAAGATTAAATGTTAAAATTTCATCATTATAGACCATTTTGGGATCGTTTGACAGGTCCGGAGTCATCGTTTTTCATCCGAAAATGGATTTTTTGGACTGTACCAAAAATGATTCAAAATGTCAACTGGATCATGCCTCATGTTGAATAACCACTTTTTAAACACTCACAGTGACCAAAATTTCCATTTTTACAGAGTTTTGCTTACTCAAAAGCTTCAATTTTGACCCGTTTCAGGCACAGAAATGACTTTAAACACACTTATTCTAGTTAACAAAGTCATAATTCACATCCAACAGTCATCTAGAGTCAAAAGATTAAATGTTAAAATTTCATCATTATAGACCATTTTGGGATCGTTCGACAGGTCCGGAGTCATCGTTTTTCATCCGAAAATTGATTTTTTGGACTGTACCAAAAATGATTCAAAATGTCAATTGGATCGTGCCTCTTGTTGAATAACCACTTTTTAAACCCTCACAGTGACCAAAATTGCCATTTTTACAGAGTTTTGCTTACTCAAAAGCTTCAATTTTGACCCGTTTCAGGCACAGAAATGACTTTAAACACACTTATTCTAGTTAACAAAGTCATAATTCACATCCAACAGTCATTTAGAGTCAAAAGATTAAATGTTGAAATTTCATCCATATTGACCATTTTGGGATCGATCGACAGGTCCGGAGTCATCGTTTTTCATCCGAAAATTGATTTTTTGGACTGTACCAAAAATGATTCAAAATGTCAATTGGATCATGCCTCAGGTTGAATAACCACTTTTTAAACCTTCACAGTGACCAAAATTGCCATTTTTACAGAGTTTTACTTACTCAAAAGCTTCAATTGTGACCCGTTTCAGGCACAGAAATGACTTTAAACACACTTATTCTAGTTAACAAAGTCATCATTCACATCCAACAGTCATTTAGAGTCAAAAGATTAAATGTTGAAATTTCATCCATATTGACCATTTTGGGATCGTTCAACAGGTCCGGAGTAATCGTTTTTCATCCGAAAATTGATTTTTTGGACTGTACCAAAAATGATTCAAAATGTCAATTGGATCATGCCTCATGTTGAATAACCACTTTTTAAACCCTCACAGTGACCAAAATTGCCATTTTTACAGAATTTTGCTTACTCAAAAGCTTCCATTTTGACCCGTTTCAGGCACAGAAATGACTTTAAACACACCTATTTTAGTTGACAAAGTCACAATTCACATCCAACAGTCATTTAGAGTCAACAGAATAAATGTTAAAATTTCATCATTATAGACCATTTTGGGATCGTTCGACAGGTCCGGAGTCATCGTTTTTCATCCGAAAATTGATTTTTTGGACTGTACCAAAAATGATTCAAAATGTCAATAGGATCATGCCTCATGTTGAATACCCACTTTTTAAACCATCATAGTGACCAAAATTGCCATTTTTACAGAGTTTTGCTTACTCAAAAGCTTCCATTTTGACACGTTTCAGTCACAGAAATGATTTTAAACACACTTATTCTAGTTGACAAAGTCATAATTCACACCCAACAGTCATTTAGAGTCAAAAGATTAAATGTTGAAATTTCATCATTATAGACCATTTTGGGATCGTTCGACAGGTCCGGAGTCATCGTTTTTTATCCGAAAATGGATTTTTTGGACTGTACCAAAAATGATTCAATATGTCAATTGGATCGTGCCTCATGTTGAATAACCACTTTTTAAACCCTCAGAGTGACCAAAATTGCCATTTTTACAGAGTTTTGCTTACTCAAAAGCTTCAATTTTGACCCGTTTCAGGCACAGAAATGACTTTAAACACACTTATTTTAGTTGACAAAGCCATAATTCACATTCAACAGTCATTTAGAGTCAAAAGATTAAATGTTAAAATGTCATCATTATAGACCATTTTGGGATCGTTCGACAGGTCCGGAGTCATCATTTTTCATCCGAAAATTGATTTTTTGGACTGTACCAAAAATGATTCAAAATGTCAATTGGATCATGCCTCATGTTGAATAACCACTTTTTAAACCCTCACAGTGACCAAAATTGCCATTTTTACAGAGTTTTGCTTATTCAAAAGCTTCCTTTTTGACCCGTTTCAGGCACAGAAATGACTTTAAACACACTTATTTTAGTTGACAAAGTCATAATTCACATCCAACAGTAATTTAGAGTCAAAAGATTAAATGTTAAAATTTCATCATTATAGACCATTTTGGGATCGTTTGACAGGTCCGGAGTCATCGTTTTTCATCCGAAAATGGATTTTTTGGACTGTACCAAAAATGATTCAAAATGTCAACTGGATCATGCCTCATGTTGAATAACCACTTTTTAAACACTCACAGTGACCAAAATTTCCATTTTTACAGAGTTTTGCTTACTCAAAAGCTTCAATTTTGACCCGTTTCAGGCACAGAAATGACTTTAAACACACTTATTCTAGTTAACAAAGTCATAATTCACATCCAACAGTCATTTAGAGTCAAAAGATTAAATGTTAAAATTTCATCATTATAGACCATTTTGGGATCGTTCGACAGGTCCGGAGTCATCGTTTTTCATCCGAAAATTGATTTTTTGGACTGTACCAAAAATGATTCAAAATGTCAATTGGATCGTGCCTCTTGTTGAATAACCACTTTTTAAACCCTCACAGTGACCAAAATTGCCATTTTTACAGAGTTTTGCTTACTCAAAAGCTTCCATTTTGACCCGTTTCAGGCACAGACATGAATTTAAACACACTTATACTAGTTGACAAAGTCATAATTCACATTCAACAGTCATTTAGAGTCAAAAGATTAAATGTTGAAATTTCATCATTATAGACCATTTTGGGATTGTTCGACAGGTCCGGAGTCATCGTTTTTTATCCGAAAATGGATTTTTTGGACTGTACCAAAAATGATTCAATATGTCAATTGGATCGTGCCTCGTGTTGAATAACCACTTTTTAAACCCTCACAGTGACCAAAATTGTCATTTTTAAAGAGTTTTACTTACTCAAAAGCTTCAATTTTGACCCGTTTCAGGCACAGAAATGACTTTAAACACACTTATTCTAGTTAACAAAGTCATAATTCACATCCAACAGTCATTTAGAGTCAAATGATTAAATGTTGAAATTTCATCCATATTGACCATTTTGGGATCGTTCAACAGGTCCGGAGTCATCGTTTTTCATCCGAAAATTGATTTTTTGGACTGTACCAAAAATGATTCAAAATGTCAATTGGATCATGCCTCATGTTGAATAACCACTTCTTAAACCCTCACAGTGACCAAAATTGCCATTTTTACAGAGTTTTGCTTACTCAAAAGCTTCCATTTTGACCCGTTTTAGGCACAGAAATGACTTTAAACACACCTATTTTAGTTGACAAAGTCACAATTCACATCCAACAGTCATTTAGAGTCAAAAGATTAAATGTTGAAATTTCATCCATATTGACCATTTTGGGATCCTTCGACAGGTCCGGAGTCATCGTTTTTCATCCGAAAATTGATTTTTTGGACTGTACCAAAAATGATTCAAAATGTCGATTGGATCGTGCATCATGTTGAATAACCACTTTATAAACCCTCACAGTGACCAGAATTGCCATTTTTACAGAGTTGGGCTTACTCAAAAGCTTCAATTTTGACCCGTTTCAGGCACAGAAATGACTTTAAACACACTTATTTTAGTTGACAAAATCATAATTCACATCCAACAGTAATTTAGAGTCAAAAGATTAAATGTTAAAATGTCATCATTATAGACCATTTTGGGATCGTTCGACAGGTCCGGAGTCATCGTTTTTCATCCGAAAATTGATTTTTTGGACTGTACCAAAAATGATTCAAAATGTCGATTGGATCGTGCGTCATGTTGAATAACTACTTTATAAACCCTCACAGTGACCAGAATTGCCATTTTTACAGAGTTGGGCTTACTCAAAAGCTTCAATTTTGACCCGTTTCCGGCAAAGAAATGACTTCAAACACACTTATTCTAGTTAACAAAGTCATAATTCACATCCAACAGTCATTTAGAGTCAAAAGATTAAATGTTGAAATTTCATCCATATTGACCATTTTGGGATCGATCGACAGGTCCGGAGTCATCGTTTTTCATCAGAAAATTGATTTTTTGGACTGTACCAAAAATGATTCAAAATGTCAATTGGATCATGCCTCATGTTGAATAACCACTTTTTAAACCCTCACAGGGACCAAAATTGCCATTTTTACAGAGTTTTGCTTACTCAAAAGCTTCAAATTTGACCCGTTTCAGGCACAGAAATGACTTTAAACACACTTATTTTAGTTGACAAAGTCATAATTCACATCCAACAGTAATTTAGAGTCAAAAGATAAAATGTTAAAATTTCATCATTATAGACCATTTTGGGATCGTTCGACAGGTCCGGAGTCATCGTTTTTCATCCGAAAATTGATTTTTTGGACTGTACCAAAAATGATTCAAAATGTCAATTGGATCGTGCCTCTTGTTGAATAACCACTTTTTAAACACTCACAGTGACCAAAATTGCAATTTTTACAGAGTTTTGCTTACTCAAAAGCTTCCATTTTGACCCGTTTCAGGCACAGACATGAATTTAAACACACTTATTCTAGTTGACAAAGTCATAATTCACATCCAACAGTCATTTAGAGTCAAAAGATTAAATGTTGAAATTTCATCATTATAGACCATTTTAGGATTGTTCGACAGGTCCGGAGTCATCGTTTTTTATCCGAAAATGGATTTTTTGGACTGTACCAAAAATGATTCAATATGTCAATTGGATCGTGCCTCATGTTGAATAACCACTTTTTAAACCCTCACAGTGACCAAAATTGCCATTTTTACAGAGTTTTACTTACTCAAAAGCTTCAATTTTGACCCGTTTCAGGCACAGAAATGACTTTAAACACACTTATTCTAGTTAACAAAGTCATAATTCACATCCAACAGTCATTTAGAGTCAAAAGATTAAATGTTGAAATTTCATCCATATTGACTATTTTGGGATCGTTCAACAGGTCCGGAGTCATCGTTTTTCATCCGAAAATTGATTTTTTGGACTGTACCAAAAATGATTCAAAATGTCAATTGGATCATGCCTCATGTTGAATAACCACTTCTTAACCGCATCGCTGCGGCGGCTTTTCCCGCTGTGCGCGGCAGATTCGAAATTACCGCGTTACGTGACGAGCTGGCCTTGTCATCCGCGCAGGACAGGTAAGCGCGATGACGAGCCCAGCTCGTCAATAGCCTCGAAGGGGTTAAACCCTCACAGTGACCAAAATTGTCATTTTTACAGAGTTTTGCTTACTCAAAAGCTTCCATTTTGACCCGTTTCAGGCACAGAAATGACTTTAAACACACCTATTTTAGTTGACAAAGTCACAATTCACATCCAACAGTCATTTAGAGTCAAAAGATTAAATGTTGAAATTTCATCCATATTGACCATTTTGGGATCGTTCGACAGGTCCGGAGTCATCGTGTTTCATCCGAAAATTTATTTTTTGGACTGTACCAAAAATGATTCAAAATGTCAATTGGATCGTGCCTCATGTTGAATAACCACTTTTTAAACCCTCACAGTGACCAAAATTGCCATTTTTACAGAGTTTTGCTTATTCAAAAGCTTCCATTTTGACCCGTTTCAGGCACAGAAATGACTTTAAACACACTTATTTTAGTTGACAAAGTCATAATTCACACCCAACAGTCATTTAGAGTCAAAAGATTTAATGTTGAAATTTCATCATTATAGACCATTTTAGGATCGTTTGACAGGTCCGGAGTCATCGTTTTTTATCTGAAAATGGATTTTTTGGACTGTACCAAAAATGATTCAATATGTCAATTGGATCGTGCCTCATGTTGAATAACCACTTTTTAAACCCTCACAGTGACCAAAATTGCCATTTTTACAGAGTTTTGCTTATTCAAAAGCTTCCATTTTGACCCGTTTCAGGCACAGAAATGACTTTAAACACACTTATTTTAGTTGACAAAGTCATAATTCACATCCAACAGTCATTTAGAGTCAAAAGATTAAATGTTGAAATTTCATCATTATAGACCATTTTGGGATCGTTTGACAGGTCCGGAGTCATCGTTTTTCATCCGAAAATTGATTTTTTTGGACTGTACCAAAAATGATTCAAAATGTCAATTGGATCATGCCTCATGTTGAATAACCACTTTTTAAACCCTCACAGTGACCAAAATTGCCATTTTTACAGAGTTTTGCTTACTCAAAAGCTTCAATTTTGACTCGTTTCAGGCACAGAAATGACTTTAAACACACATATTCTAGTTAACAAAGTCATAATTCACATCCAACAGTCATTTAGAGTCAACAGATTAAATGTTAAAATTTCATCATTATAGACCATTTTGGGATCGTTCGACAGGTCCGGAGTCATCGTTTTTCTTCCGAAAATTGATTTTTTGGACTGTACCAAAAATGATTCAAAATGTCAATTGGATCATGCCTCATGTTGAATAACCACTTTTTAAACCCTCACAGTGACCAAAATTGCCATTTTTACAGAGTTTTGCTTACTCAAAAGCTTCAATTTTGACTCGTTTCAGGCACAGAAATGACTTTAAACACACTTATTCTAGTTAACAAAGTCATAATTCACATCCAACAGTCATTTAGAGTCAACAGATTAAATGTTAAAATTTCATCATTATAGACCATTTTGGGATCGTTCGACAGGTCCGGAGTCATCGTTTTTCATCCGAAAATTGATTTTTTGGACTGTACCAAAAATGATTCAAAATGTCAATTGGATCATGCCTCATGTTGAATAACCACTTTTTAAACCCTCACAGTGACCAAAATTGCCATTTTTACAGAGTTTTGCTTACTCAAAAGCTTCCATTTTGACCCGTTTCAGGCACAGAAATGACTTTAAACACACTTATTTTAGTTGACAAAGTCATAATTCAAATCCAACAGTCATTTAAAGTCAAAAGATTAAATGTTGAAATTTCATCCATATTGACCATTTTGGGATCGTTCAACAGGTCCGGAGTCATCGTTTTTCATCCGAAAATTGATTTTTTGGACTGTACCAAAAATGATTCAAAATGTCAATTGGATCATGCCTCATGTTGAATAACCACTTTTTAAACCCTCACAGTGACCAAAATTGCCATTTTTACAGAGTTTTGCTTACTCAAAAGCTTCCATTTTGACCCGTTTCAGGCACAGAAATGACTTTAAACACACTTATTTTAGTTGACAAAGTCATAATTCAAATCCAACAGTCATTTAAAGTCAAAAGATTAAATGTTGAAATTTCATCCATATTGACCATTTTGGGATCGTTCAACAGGTCCGGAGTCATCGTTTTTCATCCGAAAATTGATTTTTTGGACTGTACCAAAAATGATTCAAAATGTCAATTGGATCATGCCTCATGTTGAATACCCACTTTTTAAACCCTCACAGTGACCAAAATTGCCATTTTTACAGAGTTTTGCTTAGTCAAAAGCTTCAATTTTGACTCGTTTCAGGCACAGAAATGACTTTAAACACACTTATTCTAGTTAACAAACTCATAATTCACATCCAACAGTCATTTAGAGTCAACAGATTAAATGTTAAAATTTCATCATTATAGACCATTTTGGGATCGTTCGACAGGTCCGGAGTCATCGTTTTTCATCCGAAAATTGATTTTTTGGACTGTACCAAAAATGATTCAAAATGTCAATAGGATCATGCCTCATGTTGAATAACCACTTTTTAAACCATCATAGTGACCAAAATTGCCATTTTTACAGAGTTTTGCTTACTCAAAAGCTTCCATTTTGACACGTTTCAGGCACAGAAATGATTTTAAACACACTTATTCTAGTTGACAAAGTCATAATTCACACCCAACAGTCATTTAGAGTCAAAAGATTAAATGTTGAAATTTCATCATTATAGACCATTTTGGGAACGTTCGACAGGTCCGGAGTCATCGTTTTTTATCCGAAAATGGATTTTTTGGACTGTACCAAAAATGATTCAATATGTCAAGTGGATCGTGCCTCATGTTGAATAACCACTTTTTAAACCCTCACAGTGACCAAAATTGCCATTTTTACAGAGTTTTGCTTATTCAAAAGCTTCAATTTTGACCCGTTTCAGGCACAGAAATGACTTTAAACACACTTATTTTAGTTGACAAAGCCATAATTCACATTCAACAGTCATTTAGAGTCAAAAGATTAAATGTTAAAATTTCATCCATATTGACCATTTTGGGATCGATCGACAGGTCCGGAGTCATCGTTTTTCATCAGAAAATTGATTTTTTGGACTGTACCAAAAATGATTCAAAATGTCAATTGGATCATGCCTCAGGTTGAATAACCACTTTTTAAACCTTCACAGTGACCAAAATTGCCATTTTTACAGAGTTTTACTTACTCAAAAGCTTCAATTGTGACCCGTTTCAGGCACAGAAATGACTTTAAACACACTTATTCTAGTTAACAAAGTCATCATTCACATCCAACAGTCATTTAGAGTCAAAAGATTAAATGTTGAAATTTCATCCATATTGACCATTTTGGGATCGTTCAACAGGTCCGGAGTAATCGTTTTTCATCCGAAAATTGATTTTTTGGACTGTACCAAAAATGATTCAAAATGTCAATTGGATCATGCCTCATGTTGAATAACCACTTTTTAAACCCTCACAGTGACCAAAATTGCCATTTTTACAGAATTTTGCTTACTCAAAAGCTTCCATTTTGACCCGTTTCAGGCACAGAAATGACTTTAAACACACCTATTTTAGTTGACAAAGTCACAATTCACATCCAACAGTCATTTAGAGTCAACAGAATAAATGTTAAAATTTCATCATTATAGACCATTTTGGGATCGTTCGACAGGTCCGGAGTCATCGTTTTTCATCCGAAAATTGATTTTTTGGACTGTACCAAAAATGATTCAAAATGTCAATAGGATCATGCCTCATGTTGAATACCCACTTTTTAAACCATCATAGTGACCAAAATTGCCATTTTTACAGAGTTTTGCTTACTCAAAAGCTTCCATTTTGACACGTTTCAGGCACAGAAATGATTTTAAACACACTTATTCTAGTTGACAAAGTCATAATTCACACCCAACAGTCATTTAGAGTCAAAAGATTAAATGTTGAAATTTCATCATTATAGACCATTTTGGGATCGTTCGACAGGTCCGGAGTCATCGTTTTTTATCCGAAAATGGATTTTTTGGACTGTACCAAAAATGATTCAATATGTCAATTGGATCGTGCCTCATGTTGAATAACCACTTTTTAAACCCTCAGAGTGACCAAAATTGCCATTTTTACAGAGTTTTGCTTACTCAAAAGCTTCAATTTTGACCCGTTTCAGGCACAGAAATGACTTTAAACACACTTATTTTAGTTGACAAAGCCATAATTCACATTCAACAGTCATTTAGAGTCAAAAGATTAAATGTTAAAATGTCATCATTATAGACCATTTTGGGATCGTTCGACAGGTCCGGAGTCATCATTTTTCATCCGAAAATTGATTTTTTGGACTGTACCAAAAATGATTCAAAATGTCAATTGGATCATGCCTCATGTTGAATAACCACTTTTTAAACCCTCACAGTGACCAAAATTGCCATTTTTACAGAGTTTTGCTTATTCAAAAGCTTCCTTTTTGACCCGTTTCAGGCACAGAAATGACTTTAAACACACTTATTTTAGTTGACAAAGTCATAATTCACATCCAACAATAATTTAGAGTCAAAAGATTAAATGTTAAAATTTCATCATTATAGACCATTTTGGGATCGTTTGACAGGTCCGGAGTCATCGTTTTTCATCCGAAAATGGATTTTTTGGACTGTACCAAAAATGATTCAAAATGTCAACTGGATCATGCCTCATGTTGAATAACCACTTTTTAAACACTCACAGTGACCAAAATTTCCATTTTTACAGAGTTTTGCTTACTCAAAAGCTTCAATTTTGACCCGTTTCAGGCACAGAAATGACTTTAAACACACTTATTCTAGTTAACAAAGTCATAATTCACATCCAACAGTCATTTAGAGTCAAAAGATTAAATGTTAAAATTTCATCATTATAGACCATTTTGGGATCGTTCGACAGGTCCGGAGTCATCGTTTTTCATCCGAAAATTGATTTTTTGGACTGTACCAAAAATGATTCAAAATGTCAATTGGATCGTGCCTCTTGTTGAATAACCACTTTTTAAACCCTCACAGTGACCAAAATTGCCATTTTTACAGAGTTTTGCTTACTCAAAAGCTTCAATTTTGACCCGTTTCAGGCACAGAAATGACTTTAAACACACTTATTCTAGTTAACAAAGTCATAATTCACATCCAACAGTCATTTAGAGTCAAAAGATTAAATGTTGAAATTTCATCCATATTGACCATTTTGGGATCGATCGACAGGTCCGGAGTCATCGTTTTTCATCCGAAAATTGATTTTTTGGACTGTACCAAAAATGATTCAAAATGTCAATTGGATCATGCCTCAGGTTGAATAACCACTTTTTAAACCTTCACAGTGACCAAAATTGCCATTTTTACAGAGTTTTACTTACTCAAAAGCTTCAATTGTGACCCGTTTCAGGCACAGAAATGACTTTAAACACACTTATTCTAGTTAACAAAGTCATCATTCACATCCAACAGTCATTTAGAGTCAAAAGATTAAATGTTGAAATTTCATCCATATTGACCATTTTGGGATCGTTCAACAGGTCCGGAGTAATCGTTTTTCATCCGAAAATTGATTTTTTGGACTGTACCAAAAATGATTCAAAATGTCAATTGGATCATGCCTCATGTTGAATAACCACTTTTTAAACCCTCACAGTGACCAAAATTGCCATTTTTACAGAATTTTGCTTACTCAAAAGCTTCCATTTTGACCCGTTTCAGGCACAGAAATGACTTTAAACACACCTATTTTAGTTGACAAAGTCACAATTCACATCCAACAGTCATTTAGAGTCAACAGAATAAATGTTAAAATTTCATCATTATAGACCATTTTGGGATCGTTCGACAGGTCCGGAGTCATCGTTTTTCATCCGAAAATTGATTTTTTGGACTGTACCAAAAATGATTCAAAATGTCAATTGGATCATGCCTCATGTTGAATAACCACTTTTTAAACCCTCACAGTGACCAAAATTGCCATTTTTACAGAGTTTTGCTTATTCAAAAGCTTCCTTTTTGACCCATTTCAGGCACAGAAATGACTTTAAACACACTTATTTTAGTTGACAAAGTCATATTTCACATCCAACAGTAATTTAGAGTCAAAAGATTAAATGTTAAAATTTCATCATTATAGACCATTTTGGGATCGTTTGACAGGTCTGGAGTCATCGTTTTTCATCCGAAAATTGATTTTTTGGACTGTACCAAAAATGATTCAAAATGTCAATTGGATCATGCCTCATGTTGAATAACCACTTTTTAAACCCTCACAGTGACCAAAATTGCCATTTTTACAGAGTTTTGCTTACTCAAAAGCTTCAATTTTGACCCGTTTCAGGCACAGAAATGACTTTAAACACACTTATTCTAGTTAACAAAGTCATAATTCACATCCAACAGTCATTTAGAGTCAAAAGATTAAATGTTGAAATTTCATCCATATTGACCATTTTGGGATCGATCGACAGGTCCGGAGTCATCGTTTTTCATCCGAAAATTGATTTTTTGGACTGTACCAAAAATGATTCAAAATGTCAATTGGATCATGCCTCAGGTTGAATAACCACTTTTTAAACCTTCACAGTGACCAAAATTGCCATTTTTACAGAGTTTTACTTACTCAAAAGCTTCAATTGTGACCCGTTTCAGGCACAGAAATGACTTTAAACACACTTATTCTAGTTAACAAAGTCATCATTCACATCCAACAGTCATTTAGAGTCAAAAGATTAAATGTTGAAATTTCATCCATATTGACCATTTTGGGATCGTTCAACAGGTCCGGAGTAATCGTTTTTCATCCGAAAATTGATTTTTTGGACTGTACCAAAAATGATTCAAAATGTCAATTGGATCATGCCTCATGTTGAATAACCACTTTTTAAACCCTCACAGTGACCAAAATTGCCATTTTTACAGAATTTTGCTTACTCAAAAGCTTCCATTTTGACCCGTTTCAGGCACAGAAATGACTTTAAACACACCTATTTTAGTTGACAAAGTCACAATTCACATCCAACAGTCATTTAGAGTCAACAGAATAAATGTTAAAATTTCATCATTATAGACCATTTTGGGATCGTTCGACAGGTCCGGAGTCATCGTTTTTCATCCGAAAATTGATTTTTTGGACTGTACCAAAAATGATTCAAAATGTCAATAGGATCATGCCTCATGTTGAATACCCACTTTTTAAACCATCATAGTGACCAAAATTGCCATTTTTACAGAGTTTTGCTTACTCAAAAGCTTCCATTTTGACACGTTTCAGGCACAGAAATGATTTTAAACACACTTATTCTAGTTGACAAAGTCATAATTCACACCCAACAGTCATTTAGAGTCAAAAGATTAAATGTTGAAATTTCATCATTATAGACCATTTTGGGATCGTTCGACAGGTCCGGAGTCATCGTTTTTTATCCGAAAATGGATTTTTTGGACTGTACCAAAAATGATTCAATATGTCAATTGGATCGTGCCTCATGTTGAATAACCACTTTTTAAACCCTCAGAGTGACCAAAATTGCCATTTTTACAGAGTTTTGCTTACTCAAAAGCTTCAATTTTGACCCGTTTCAGGCACAGAAATGACTTTAAACACACTTATTTTAGTTGACAAAGCCATAATTCACATTCAACAGTCATTTAGAGTCAAAAGATTAAATGTTAAAATGTCATCATTATAGACCATTTTGGGATCGTTCGACAGGTCCGGAGTCATCATTTTTCATCCGAAAATTGATTTTTTGGACTGTACCAAAAATGATTCAAAATGTCAATTGGATCATGCCTCATGTTGAATAACCACTTTTTAAACCCTCACAGTGACCAAAATTGCCATTTTTACAGAGTTTTGCTTATTCAAAAGCTTCCTTTTTGACCCGTTTCAGGCACAGAAATGACTTTAAACACACTTATTTTAGTTGACAAAGTCATAATTCACATCCAACAATAATTTAGAGTCAAAAGATTAAATGTTAAAATTTCATCATTATAGACCATTTTGGGATCGTTTGACAGGTCCGGAGTCATCGTTTTTCATCCGAAAATGGATTTTTTGGACTGTACCAAAAATGATTCAAAATGTCAACTGGATCATGCCTCATGTTGAATAACCACTTTTTAAACACTCACAGTGACCAAAATTTCCATTTTTACAGAGTTTTGCTTACTCAAAAGCTTCAATTTTGACCCGTTTCAGGCACAGAAATGACTTTAAACACACTTATTCTAGTTAACAAAGTCATAATTCACATCCAACAGTCATCTAGAGTCAAAAGATTAAATGTTAAAATTTCATCATTATAGACCATTTTGGGATCGTTCGACAGGTCCGGAGTCATCGTTTTTCATCCGAAAATTGATTTTTTGGACTGTACCAAAAATGATTCAAAATGTCAATTGGATCGTGCCTCTTGTTGAATAACCACTTTTTAAACCCTCACAGTGACCAAAATTGCCATTTTTACAGAGTTTTGCTTACTCAAAAGCTTCAATTTTGACCCGTTTCAGGCACAGAAATGACTTTAAACACACTTATTCTAGTTAACAAAGTCATAATTCACATCCAACAGTCATTTAGAGTCAAAAGATTAAATGTTGAAATTTCATCCATATTGACCATTTTGGGATCGATCGACAGGTCCGGAGTCATCGTTTTTCATCCGAAAATTGATTTTTTGGACTGTACCAAAAATGATTCAAAATGTCAATTGGATCATGCCTCAGGTTGAATAACCACTTTTTAAACCTTCACAGTGACCAAAATTGCCATTTTTACAGAGTTTTACTTACTCAAAAGCTTCAATTGTGACCCGTTTCAGGCACAGAAATGACTTTAAACACACTTATTCTAGTTAACAAAGTCATCATTCACATCCAACAGTCATTTAGAGTCAAAAGATTAAATGTTGAAATTTCATCCATATTGACCATTTTGGGATCGTTCAACAGGTCCGGAGTAATCGTTTTTCATCCGAAAATTGATTTTTTGGACTGTACCAAAAATGATTCAAAATGTCAATTGGATCATGCCTCATGTTGAATAACCACTTTTTAAACCCTCACAGTGACCAAAATTGCCATTTTTACAGAATTTTGCTTACTCAAAAGCTTCCATTTTGACCCGTTTCAGGCACAGAAATGACTTTAAACACACCTATTTTAGTTGACAAAGTCACAATTCACATCCAACAGTCATTTAGAGTCAACAGAATAAATGTTAAAATTTCATCATTATAGACCATTTTGGGATCGTTCGACAGGTCCGGAGTCATCGTTTTTCATCCGAAAATTGATTTTTTGGACTGTACCAAAAATGATTCAAAATGTCAATAGGATCATGCCTCATGTTGAATACCCACTTTTTAAACCATCATAGTGACCAAAATTGCCATTTTTACAGAGTTTTGCTTACTCAAAAGCTTCCATTTTGACACGTTTCAGTCACAGAAATGATTTTAAACACACTTATTCTAGTTGACAAAGTCATAATTCACACCCAACAGTCATTTAGAGTCAAAAGATTAAATGTTGAAATTTCATCATTATAGACCATTTTGGGATCGTTCGACAGGTCCGGAGTCATCGTTTTTTATCCGAAAATGGATTTTTTGGACTGTACCAAAAATGATTCAATATGTCAATTGGATCGTGCCTCATGTTGAATAACCACTTTTTAAACCCTCAGAGTGACCAAAATTGCCATTTTTACAGAGTTTTGCTTACTCAAAAGCTTCAATTTTGACCCGTTTCAGGCACAGAAATGACTTTAAACACACTTATTTTAGTTGACAAAGCCATAATTCACATTCAACAGTCATTTAGAGTCAAAAGATTAAATGTTAAAATGTCATCATTATAGACCATTTTGGGATCGTTCGACAGGTCCGGAGTCATCATTTTTCATCCGAAAATTGATTTTTTGGACTGTACCAAAAATGATTCAAAATGTCAATTGGATCATGCCTCATGTTGAATAACCACTTTTTAAACCCTCACAGTGACCAAAATTGCCATTTTTACAGAGTTTTGCTTATTCAAAAGCTTCCTTTTTGACCCGTTTCAGGCACAGAAATGACTTTAAACACACTTATTTTAGTTGACAAAGTCATAATTCACATCCAACAGTAATTTAGAGTCAAAAGATTAAATGTTAAAATTTCATCATTATAGACCATTTTGGGATCGTTTGACAGGTCCGGAGTCATCGTTTTTCATCCGAAAATGGATTTTTTGGACTGTACCAAAAATGATTCAAAATGTCAACTGGATCATGCCTCATGTTGAATAACCACTTTTTAAACACTCACAGTGACCAAAATTTCCATTTTTACAGAGTTTTGCTTACTCAAAAGCTTCAATTTTGACCCGTTTCAGGCACAGAAATGACTTTAAACACACTTATTCTAGTTAACAAAGTCATAATTCACATCCAACAGTCATTTAGAGTCAAAAGATTAAATGTTAAAATTTCATCATTATAGACCATTTTGGGATCGTTCGACAGGTCCGGAGTCATCGTTTTTCATCCGAAAATTGATTTTTTGGACTGTACCAAAAATGATTCAAAATGTCAATTGGATCGTGCCTCTTGTTGAATAACCACTTTTTAAACCCTCACAGTGACCAAAATTGCCATTTTTACAGAGTTTTGCTTACTCAAAAGCTTCCATTTTGACCCGTTTCAGGCACAGACATGAATTTAAACACACTTATACTAGTTGACAAAGTCATAATTCACATTCAACAGTCATTTAGAGTCAAAAGATTAAATGTTGAAATTTCATCATTATAGACCATTTTGGGATTGTTCGACAGGTCCGGAGTCATCGTTTTTTATCCGAAAATGGATTTTTTGGACTGTACCAAAAATGATTCAATATGTCAATTGGATCGTGCCTCGTGTTGAATAACCACTTTTTAAACCCTCACAGTGACCAAAATTGTCATTTTTAAAGAGTTTTACTTACTCAAAAGCTTCAATTTTGACCCGTTTCAGGCACAGAAATGACTTTAAACACACTTATTCTAGTTAACAAAGTCATAATTCACATCCAACAGTCATTTAGAGTCAAATGATTAAATGTTGAAATTTCATCCATATTGACCATTTTGGGATCGTTCAACAGGTCCGGAGTCATCGTTTTTCATCCGAAAATTGATTTTTTGGACTGTACCAAAAATGATTCAAAATGTCAATTGGATCATGCCTCATGTTGAATAACCACTTCTTAAACCCTCACAGTGACCAAAATTGCCATTTTTACAGAGTTTTGCTTACTCAAAAGCTTCCATTTTGACCCGTTTTAGGCACAGAAATGACTTTAAACACACCTATTTTAGTTGACAAAGTCACAATTCACATCCAACAGTCATTTAGAGTCAAAAGATTAAATGTTGAAATTTCATCCATATTGACCATTTTGGGATCCTTCGACAGGTCCGGAGTCATCGTTTTTCATCCGAAAATTGATTTTTTGGACTGTACCAAAAATGATTCAAAATGTCGATTGGATCGTGCATCATGTTGAATAACCACTTTATAAACCCTCACAGTGACCAGAATTGCCATTTTTACAGAGTTGGGCTTACTCAAAAGCTTCAATTTTGACCCGTTTCAGGCACAGAAATGACTTTAAACACACTTATTTTAGTTGACAAAATCATAATTCACATCCAACAGTAATTTAGAGTCAAAAGATTAAATGTTAAAATGTCATCATTATAGACCATTTTGGGATCGTTCGACAGGTCCGGAGTCATCGTTTTTCATCCGAAAATTGATTTTTTGGACTGTACCAAAAATGATTCAAAATGTCGATTGGATCGTGCGTCATGTTGAATAACTACTTTATAAACCCTCACAGTGACCAGAATTGCCATTTTTACAGAGTTGGGCTTACTCAAAAGCTTCAATTTTGACCCGTTTCCGGCACAGAAATGACTTCAAACACACTTATTCTAGTTAACAAAGTCATAATTCACATCCAACAGTCATTTAGAGTCAAAAGATTAAATGTTGAAATTTCATCCATATTGACCATTTTGGGATCGATCGACAGGTCCGGAGTCATCGTTTTTCATCAGAAAATTGATTTTTTGGACTGTACCAAAAATGATTCAAAATGTCAATTGGATCATGCCTCATGTTGAATAACCACTTTTTAAACCCTCACAGGGACCAAAATTGCCATTTTTACAGAGTTTTGCTTACTCAAAAGCTTCAAATTTGACCCGTTTCAGGCACAGAAATGACTTTAAACACACTTATTTTAGTTGACAAAGTCATAATTCACATCCAACAGTAATTTAGAGTCAAAAGATAAAATGTTAAAATTTCATCATTATAGACCATTTTGGGATCGTTCGACAGGTCCGGAGTCATCGTTTTTCATCCGAAAATTGATTTTTTGGACTGTACCAAAAATGATTCAAAATGTCAATTGGATCGTGCCTCTTGTTGAATAACCACTTTTTAAACACTCACAGTGACCAAAATTGCAATTTTTACAGAGTTTTGCTTACTCAAAAGCTTCCATTTTGACCCGTTTCAGGCACAGACATGAATTTAAACACACTTATTCTAGTTGACAAAGTCATAATTCACATCCAACAGTCATTTAGAGTCAAAAGATTAAATGTTGAAATTTCATCATTATAGACCATTTTAGGATTGTTCGACAGGTCCGGAGTCATCGTTTTTTATCCGAAAATGGATTTTTTGGACTGTACCAAAAATGATTCAATATGTCAATTGGATCGTGCCTCATGTTGAATAACCACTTTTTAAACCCTCACAGTGACCAAAATTGCCATTTTTACAGAGTTTTACTTACTCAAAAGCTTCAATTTTGACCCGTTTCAGGCACAGAAATGACTTTAAACACACTTATTCTAGTTAACAAAGTCATAATTCACATCCAACAGTCATTTAGAGTCAAAAGATTAAATGTTGAAATTTCATCCATATTGACTATTTTGGGATCGTTCAACAGGTCCGGAGTCATCGTTTTTCATCCGAAAATTGATTTTTTGGACTGTACCAAAAATGATTCAAAATGTCAATTGGATCATGCCTCATGTTGAATAACCACTTCTTAACCGCATCGCTGCGGCGGCTTTTCCCGCTGTGCGCGGCAGATTCGAAATTACCGCGTTACGTGACGAGCTGGCCTTGTCATCCGCGCAGGACAGGTAAGCGCGATGACGAGCCCAGCTCGTCAATAGCCTCGAAGGGGTTAAACCCTCACAGTGACCAAAATTGTCATTTTTACAGAGTTTTGCTTACTCAAAAGCTTCCATTTTGACCCGTTTCAGGCACAGAAATGACTTTAAACACACCTATTTTAGTTGACAAAGTCACAATTCACATCCAACAGTCATTTAGAGTCAAAAGATTAAATGTTGAAATTTCATCCATATTGACCATTTTGGGATCGTTCGACAGGTCCGGAGTCATCGTGTTTCATCCGAAAATTTATTTTTTGGACTGTACCAAAAATGATTCAAAATGTCAATTGGATCGTGCCTCATGTTGAATAACCACTTTTTAAACCCTCACAGTGACCAAAATTGCCATTTTTACAGAGTTTTGCTTATTCAAAAGCTTCCATTTTGACCCGTTTCAGGCACAGAAATGACTTTAAACACACTTATTTTAGTTGACAAAGTCATAATTCACACCCAACAGTCATTTAGAGTCAAAAGATTTAATGTTGAAATTTCATCATTATAGACCATTTTAGGATCGTTTGACAGGTCCGGAGTCATCGTTTTTTATCTGAAAATGGATTTTTTGGACTGTACCAAAAATGATTCAATATGTCAATTGGATCGTGCCTCATGTTGAATAACCACTTTTTAAACCCTCACAGTGACCAAAATTGCCATTTTTACAGAGTTTTGCTTATTCAAAAGCTTCCATTTTGACCCGTTTCAGGCACAGAAATGACTTTAAACACACTTATTTTAGTTGACAAAGTCATAATTCACATCCAACAGTCATTTAGAGTCAAAAGATTAAATGTTGAAATTTCATCATTATAGACCATTTTGGGATCGTTTGACAGGTCCGGAGTCATCGTTTTTCATCCGAAAATTGATTTTTTTGGACTGTACCAAAAATGATTCAAAATGTCAATTGGATCATGCCTCATGTTGAATAACCACTTTTTAAACCCTCACAGTGACCAAAATTGCCATTTTTACAGAGTTTTGCTTACTCAAAAGCTTCAATTTTGACTCGTTTCAGGCACAGAAATGACTTTAAACACACATATTCTAGTTAACAAAGTCATAATTCACATCCAACAGTCATTTAGAGTCAACAGATTAAATGTTAAAATTTCATCATTATAGACCATTTTGGGATCGTTCGACAGGTCCGGAGTCATCGTTTTTCTTCCGAAAATTGATTTTTTGGACTGTACCAAAAATGATTCAAAATGTCAATTGGATCATGCCTCATGTTGAATAACCACTTTTTAAACCCTCACAGTGACCAAAATTGCCATTTTTACAGAGTTTTGCTTACTCAAAAGCTTCAATTTTGACTCGTTTCAGGCACAGAAATGACTTTAAACACACTTATTCTAGTTAACAAAGTCATAATTCACATCCAACAGTCATTTAGAGTCAACAGATTAAATGTTAAAATTTCATCATTATAGACCATTTTGGGATCGTTCGACAGGTCCGGAGTCATCGTTTTTCATCCGAAAATTGATTTTTTGGACTGTACCAAAAATGATTCAAAATGTCAATTGGATCATGCCTCATGTTGAATAACCACTTTTTAAACCCTCACAGTGACCAAAATTGCCATTTTTACAGAGTTTTGCTTACTCAAAAGCTTCCATTTTGACCCGTTTCAGGCACAGAAATGACTTTAAACACACTTATTTTAGTTGACAAAGTCATAATTCAAATCCAACAGTCATTTAAAGTCAAAAGATTAAATGTTGAAATTTCATCCATATTGACCATTTTGGGATCGTTCAACAGGTCCGGAGTCATCGTTTTTCATCCGAAAATTGATTTTTTGGACTGTACCAAAAATGATTCAAAATGTCAATTGGATCATGCCTCATGTTGAATAACCACTTTTTAAACCCTCACAGTGACCAAAATTGCCATTTTTACAGAGTTTTGCTTACTCAAAAGCTTCCATTTTGACCCGTTTCAGGCACAGAAATGACTTTAAACACACTTATTTTAGTTGACAAAGTCATAATTCAAATCCAACAGTCATTTAAAGTCAAAAGATTAAATGTTGAAATTTCATCCATATTGACCATTTTGGGATCGTTCAACAGGTCCGGAGTCATCGTTTTTCATCCGAAAATTGATTTTTTGGACTGTACCAAAAATGATTCAAAATGTCAATTGGATCATGCCTCATGTTGAATACCCACTTTTTAAACCCTCACAGTGACCAAAATTGCCATTTTTACAGAGTTTTGCTTAGTCAAAAGCTTCAATTTTGACTCGTTTCAGGCACAGAAATGACTTTAAACACACTTATTCTAGTTAACAAACTCATAATTCACATCCAACAGTCATTTAGAGTCAACAGATTAAATGTTAAAATTTCATCATTATAGACCATTTTGGGATCGTTCGACAGGTCCGGAGTCATCGTTTTTCATCCGAAAATTGATTTTTTGGACTGTACCAAAAATGATTCAAAATGTCAATAGGATCATGCCTCATGTTGAATAACCACTTTTTAAACCATCATAGTGACCAAAATTGCCATTTTTACAGAGTTTTGCTTACTCAAAAGCTTCCATTTTGACACGTTTCAGGCACAGAAATGATTTTAAACACACTTATTCTAGTTGACAAAGTCATAATTCACACCCAACAGTCATTTAGAGTCAAAAGATTAAATGTTGAAATTTCATCATTATAGACCATTTTGGGAACGTTCGACAGGTCCGGAGTCATCGTTTTTTATCCGAAAATGGATTTTTTGGACTGTACCAAAAATGATTCAATATGTCAAGTGGATCGTGCCTCATGTTGAATAACCACTTTTTAAACCCTCACAGTGACCAAAATTGCCATTTTTACAGAGTTTTGCTTATTCAAAAGCTTCAATTTTGACCCGTTTCAGGCACAGAAATGACTTTAAACACACTTATTTTAGTTGACAAAGCCATAATTCACATTCAACAGTCATTTAGAGTCAAAAGATTAAATGTTAAAATTTCATCCATATTGACCATTTTGGGATCGATCGACAGGTCCGGAGTCATCGTTTTTCATCAGAAAATTGATTTTTTGGACTGTACCAAAAATGATTCAAAATGTCAATTGGATCATGCCTCATGTTGAATAACCACTTTTTAAACCCTCACAGGGACCAAAATTGCCATTTTTACAGAGTTTTGCTTACTCAAAAGCTTCAAATTTGACCCGTTTCAGGCACAGAAATGACTTTAAACACACTTATTTTAGTTGACAAAGTCATAATTCACATCCAACAGTAATTTAGAGTCAAAAGATAAAATGTTAAAATTTCATCATTATAGACCATTTTGGGATCGTTCGACAGGTCCGGAGTCATCGTTTTTCATCCGAAAATTGATTTTTTGGACTGTACCAAAAATGATTCAAAATGTCAATTGGATCGTGCCTCTTGTTGAATAACCACTTTTTAAACACTCACAGTGACCAAAATTGCCATTTTTACAGAGTTTTGCTTACTCAAAAGCTTCCATTTTGACCTGTTTCAGGCACAGACATGAATTTAAACACACTTATTCTAGTTGACAAAGTCATAATTCACATCCAACAGTCATTTAGAGTCAAAAGATTAAATGTTGAAATTTCATCATTATAGACCATTTTAGGATTGTTCGACAGGTCCGGAGTCATCGTTTTTTATCCGAAAATTGATTTTTTGGACTGTACCAAAAATGATTCAATATGTCAATTGGATCGTGCCTCATGTTGAATAACCACTTTTTAAACCCTCACAGTGACCAAAATTGCCATTTTTACAGAGTTTTACTTACTCAAAAGCTTCAATTTTGACCCGTTTCCGGCACAGAAATGACTTTAAACACACTTATTCTAGTTAACAAAGTCATAATTCACATCCAACAGTCATTTAGAGTCAAAAGATTAAATGTTGAAATTTCATCCATATTGACTATTTTAGGATCGGTCAACAGGTCCGGAGTCATCGTTTTTCATCCGAAAATTGATTTTTTGGACTGTACCAAAAATGATTCAAAATGTCAATTGGATCATGCCTCATGTTGAATAACCACTTCTTAACCGCATCGCTGCGGCGGCTTTTCCCGCTGTGCGCGGCAGATTCGAAATTACCGCGTTACGTGACGAGCTGGCCTTGTCATCCGCGCAGGACAGGTAAGCGCGATGACAAGCCCAGCTCGTCAATAGCCTCGAAGGGGTTAAACCCTCACAGTGACCAAAATTGCCATTTTTACAGAGTTTTGCTTACTCAAAAGCTTCCATTTTGACCCGTTTCAGGCACAGAAATGACTTTAAACACACCTATTTTAGTTGACAAAGTCACAATTCACATCCAACAGTCATTTAGAGTCAAAAGATTAAATGTTGAAATTTCATCCATATTGACCATTTTGGGATCGTTCGACAGGTCCGGAGTCATCGTGTTTCATCCGAAAATTTATTTTTTGGACTGTACCAAAAATGATTCAAAATGTCAATTGGATCGTGCCTCATGTTGAATAACCACTTTTTAAACCCTCACAGTGACCAAAATTGCAATTTTTACAGAGTTTTGCTTATTCAAAAGCTTCCATTTTGACCCGTTTCAGGCACAAAAATGACTTTAAACACACTTATTTTAGTTGACAAAGTCATAATTCACACCCAACAGTCATTTAGAGTCAAAAGATTAAATGTTGAAATTTCATCATTATAGACCATTTTGGGATCGTTTGACAGGTCCGGAGTCATCGTTTTTTATCTGAAAATGGATTTTTTGGACTGTACCAAAAATGATTCAATATGTCAATTGGATCGTGCCTCATGTTGAATAACCACTTTTTAAACCCTCACAGTGACCAAAATTGCCATTTTTACAGAGTTTTGCTTATTCAAAAGCTTCCATTTTGACCCGTTTCAGGCACAGAAATGACTTTAAACACACTTATTTTAGTTGAAAAAGTCATAATTCACATCCAACAGTCATTTAGAGTCAAAAGATTAAATGTTGAAATTTCATCATAATAGACCATTTTGGGATCGTTTGACAGGTCCGGAGTCATCGTTTTTCATCCGAAAATTGATTTTTTTGGACTGTACAAAAAATGATTCAAAATGTCAATTGGATCATGCCTCATGTTGAATAACCACTTTTTAAACCCTCACAGTGACCAAAATTGCCATTTTTACAGAGTTTTGCTTACTCAAAAGCTTCAATTTTGACTCGTTTCAGGCACAGAAATGACTTTAAACACACTTATTCTAGTTAACAAAGTCATAATTCACATCCAACAGTCATTTAGAGTCAACAGATTAAATGTTAAAATTTCATCATTATAGACCATTTTGGGATCGTTCGACAGGTCCGGAGTCATCGTTTTTCATCCGAAAATTGATTTTTTGGACTGTACCAAAAATGATTCAAAATGTCAATTGGATCATGCCTCATGTTGAATAACCACTTTTTAAACCCTCACAGTGACCAAAATTGCCATTTTTACAGAGTTTTGCTTACTCAAAAGCTTCCATTTTGACCCGTTTCAGGCACAGAAATGACTTTAAACACACTTATTTTAGTTGACAAAGTCATAATTCAAATCCAACAGTCATTTAGAGTCAAAAGATTAAATGTTGAAATTTCATCCATATTGACCATTTTGGGATCGTTCAACAGGTCCAGAGTCATCGTTTTTCATCCGAAAATTGATTTTTTGGACTGTACCAAAAATGATTCAAAATGTCAATTGGATCATGCCTCATGTTGAATAACCACTTTTTAAACCCTCACAGTGACCAAAATTGCCATTTTTACAGAGTTTTGCTTACTCAAAAGCTTCAATTTTGACTCGTTTCAGGCACAGAAATGACTTTAAACACACTAATTCTAGTTAACAAAGTCATAATTCACATCCAACAGTCATTTAGAGTCAACAGATTAAATGTTAAAATGTCATCATTATAGACCATTTTGGGATCGTTCGACAGGTCCGGAGTCATCGTTTTTCATCCGAAAATTGATTTTTTGGACTGTACCAAAAATGATTCAAAATGTCAATTGGATCATGCCTCATGTTGAATAACCACTTTTTAAACCCTCACAGTGACCAAAATTGCCATTTTTACAGAGTTTTGCTTATTCAAAAGCTTCCTTTTTGACCCGTTTCAGGCACAGAAATGACTTTAAACACACTTATTTTAGTTGACAAAGTCATAATTCACATCCAACAGTAATTTAGAGTCAAAAGATTAAATGTTAAAATGTCATCATTATAGACCATTTTGGGATCGTTCGACAGGTCCGGAGTCATCGTTTTTCATCCGAAAATTGATTTTTTGGACTGTACCAAAAATGATTCAAAGTGTCGATTGGATCGTGCATCATGTTGAATAACCACTTTATAAACCCTCACAGTGACCAGAATTGCCATTTTTACAGAGTTGGGCTTACTCAAAAGCTTCAATTTTGACCCGTTTCCGGCACAGAAATGACTTCAAACACACTTATTCTAGTTAACAAAGTCATAATTCACATCCAACAGTCATTTAGAGTCAAAAGATTAAATGTTGAAATTTCATCCATATTGACCATTTTGGGATCGATCGACAGGTCCGGAGTCATCGTTTTTCATCCGAAAATTGATTTTTTGGACTGTACCAAAAATGATTCAAAATGTCAATTGGATCATGCCTCAGGTTGAATAACCACTTTTTAAACCTTCACAGTGACCAAAATTGCCATTTTTACAGAGTTTTACTTACTCAAAAGCTTCAATTGTGACCCGTTTCAGGCACAGAAATGACTTTAAACACACTTATTCTAGTTAACAAAGTCATCATTCACATCCAACAGTCATTTAGAGTCAAAAGATTAAATGTTGAAATTTCATCATTATAGACCATTTTGGGATCGTTCGACAGGTCCGGAGTCATCGTTTTTCATCCGAAAATTTATTTTTTGGACTGTACCAAAAATGATTCAAAATGTCAATTGGATCGTGCATCATGTTGAATAACCACTTTATAAACCCTCACAGTGACCAGAATTGCCATTTTTACAGAGTTGGGCTTACTCAAAAGCTTCCCTTTTGACCCGTTTCAGGCACAGAAATGACTTTAAACACACGTATTTTAGTTGACAAAGTCATAATTCACATCCAACAGTCATTTAGAGTCAAAAGATTAAATGTTGAAATTTCATCCATATTGACCATTTTGGGATCGTTCGACAGGTCCGGAGTCATCGTTTTTCATCAGAGAATTGATTTTTTGGACTGTACCAAAAATGATTCAATATGTCAAGTGGATCGTGCCTCATGTTGAATAACCACTTTTTAAACCCTCACAGTGACCAAAATTGCCATTTTTACAGAGTTTTGCTTACTCAAAAGCTTCAATTTTGACCCGTTTCAGGCACAGAAATGACTTTAAACACACTTATTTTAGTTGACAAAGCCATAATTCACATTCAACAGTCATTTAGAGTCAAAAGATTAAATGTTAAAATGTCATCATTATAGACCATTTTGGGATCGTTCGACAAGTCCGGAGTCATCGTTTTTCATCCGAAAATTGATTTTTTGGACTGTACCAAAAATGATTCAAAATGTCAATTGGATCATGCCTCATGTTGAATAACCACTTTTTAAACCCTCACAGTGACCAAAATTGCCATTTTTACAGAGTTTTGCTTATTCAAAAGCTTCCTTTTTGACCCGTTTCAGGCACAGAAATGACTTTAAACACACTTATTTTAGTTGACAAAGTCATAATTCACATCCAACAGTAATTTAGAGTCAAAAGATTAAATGTTAAAATTTCATCATTATAGACCATTTTGGGATCGTTTGACAGGTCCGGAGTCATCGTTTTTCATCCGAAAATTGATTTTTTGGACTGTACCAAAAATGATTCAAAATGTCAATTGGATCATGCCTCATGTTGAATAACCACTTTTTAAACCCTCACAGGGACCAAAATTGCCATTTTTACAGAGTTTTGCTTACTCAAAAGCTTCAAATTTGACCCGTTTCAGGCACAGAAATGACTTTAAACACACTTATTTTAGTTGACAAAGTCATAATTCACATCCAACAGTAATTTAGAGTCAAAAGATAAAATGTTAAAATTTCATCATTATAGACCATTTTGGGATCGTTTGACAGATCCGGAGTCATCGTTTTTCATCCGAAAATTGATTTTTTGGACTGTACCAAAAATGATTTAAAATGTCAATTGGATCGTGCCTCTTGTTGAATAACCACTTTTTAAACCCTCACAGTGACCAAAATTGCCATTTTTACAGAGTTTTGCTTACTCAAAAGCTTCCATTTTGACCCGTTTCAGGCACAGACATGAATTTAAACACACTTATTCTAGTTGACAAAGTCATAATTCACATTCAACAGTCATTTAGAGTCAAAAGATTAAATGTTGAAATTTCATCATTATAGACCATTTTGGGATTGTTCGACAGGTCCGGAGTCATCGTTTTTTATCCGAAAATGGATTTTTTGGACTGTACCAAAAATGATTCAATATGTCAATTGGATCGTGCCTCATGTTAAATAACCACTTTTTAAACCCTCACAGTGACCAAAATTGTCATTTTTACAGAGTTTTACTTACTCAAAAGCTTCAATTTTGACCCGTTTCAGGCACAGAAATGACTTTAAACACACTTATTCTAGTTAACAAAGTCATAATTCACATCCAACAGTCATTTAGAGTCAAAAGATTAAATGTTGAAATTTCATCCATATTGACCATTTTGGGATCGTTCGACAGGTCCGGAGTCATCGTTTTTCATCCAAAAATTGATTTTTTGGACTGTACCAAAAATGATTCAAAATGTCGATTGGATCGTGCATCATGTTGAATAACCACTTTATAAACCCTCACAGTGACCAGAATTGCCATTTTTACAGAGTTGGGCTTACTCAAAAGCTTCAATTTTGACCCGTTTCAGGCACAGAAATGACTTTAAACACACTTATTTTAGTTGACAAAATCATAATTCACATCCAACAGTAATTTAGAGTCAAAAGATTAAATGTTAAAATGTCATCATTATAGACCATTTTGGGATCGTTCGACAGGTCCGGAGTCATCGTTTTTCATCCGAAAAATGATTTTTTGGACTGTACCAAAAATGATTCAAAATGTCAATTGGATCATGCCTCAGGTTGAATAACCACTTTTTAAACCTTCACAGTGACCAAAATTGCCATTTTTACAGAGTTTTACTTACTCAAAAGCTTCAATTGTGACCCGTTTCAGGCACAGAAATGACTTTAAACACACTTATTCTAGTTAACAAAGTCATCATTCACATCCAACAGTCATTTAGAGTCAAAAGATTAAATGTTGAAATTTCATCATTATAGACCATTTTGGGATCGTTCGACAGGTCCGGAGTCATTGTTTTTCATCCGAAAATTTATTTTTTGGACTGTACCAAAAATGATTCAAAATGTCAATTGGATCGTGCATCATGTTGAATAACCACTTTATAAACCCTCACAGTGACCAGAATTGCCATTTTTACAGAGTTGGGCTTACTCAAAAGCTTCCCTTTTGACCCGTTTCAGGCACAGAAATGACTTTAAACACACGTATTTTAGTTGACAAAGTCATAATTCACATCCAACAGTCATTTAGAGTCAAAAGATTAAATGTTGAAATTTCATCCATATTGACCATTTTGGGATCGTTCGACAGGTCCGGAGTCATCGTTTTTCATCAGAGAATTGATTTTTTGGACTGTACCAAAAATGATTCAAAATGTCAATTGGATCATGCCTCATGTTGAATAACCACTTTTTAAACCCTCACAGGGACCAAAATTGCCATTTTTACAGAGTTTTGCTTACTCAAAAGCTTCAAATTTGACCCGTTTCAGGCACAGAAATGACTTTAAACACACTTATTTTAGTTGACAAAGTCATAATTCACATCCAACAGTAATTTAGAGTCAAAAGATAAAATGTTAAAATTTCATCATTATAGACCATTTTGGGATCGTTCGACAGGTCCGGAGTCATCGTTTTTCATCCGAAAATTGATTTTTTGGACTGTACCAAAAATGATTCAAAATGTCAATTGGATCGTGCCTCTTGTTGAATAACCACTTTTTAAACACTCACAGTGACCAAAATTGCCATTTTTACAGAGTTTTGCTTACTCAAAAGCTTCCATTTTGACCCGTTTCAGGCACAGACATGACTTTAAACACACTTATGCTAGTTAACAAAGTCATAATTCACATCCAACAGTCATTTAGAGTCAACAGATTAAATGTTAAAATTTCATCATTATAGACCATTTTGGGATCGTTCGACAGGTCCGGAGTCATCGTTTTTCATCCGAAAATTGATTTTTTGGACTGTACCAAAAATGATTCAAAATGTCAATTGGATCATGCCTCATGTTGAATAACCACTTTTTAAACCCTCACAGTGACCAAAATTGCCATTTTTACAGAGTTTTGCTTATTCAAAAGCTTCCTTTTTGACCCGTTTCAGGCACAGAAATGACTTTAAACACACTTATTTTAGTTGACAAAGTCATAATTCACATCCAACAGTAATTTAGAGTCAAAAGATTAAATGTTAAAATGTCATCATTATAGACCATTTTGGGATCGTTTGACAGGTCCGGAGTCATCGTTTTTCATCCGAAAATTGATTTTTTGGACTGTACCAAAAATGATTCAAAATGTCAATTGGATCATGCCTCATGTTGAATAACCACTTTTTAAACCCTCACAGTGACCAAAATTGCCATTTTTACAGAGTTTTGCTTACTCAAAAGCTTCAATTTTGACCCGTTTCAGGCACAGAAATGACTTTAAACACACTTATTCTAGTTAACAAAGTCATAATTCACATCCAACAGTCATTTAGAGTCAAAAGATTAAATGTTGAAATTTCATCCATATTGACCATTTTGGGATCGTTCGACAGGTCCGGAGTCATCGTTTTTTATCCGAAAATTGATTTTTTGGACTGTACCAAAAATGATTCAAAATGTCAATTGGATCATGCCTCATGTTGAATAACCACTTTTTAAACCCTCACAGTGACCAAAATTGCCATTTTTACAGAATTTTGCTTACTCAAAAGCTTCCATTTTGACCCGTTTCAGGCACAGAAATGACTTTAAACACACCTATTTTTGTTGACAAAGTCACAATTCACATCCAACAGTCATTTAGAGTCAAAAGATTAAATGTTGAAATTTCATCCATATTGACCATTTTGGGATCGTTCGACAGGTCCGGAGTCATCGTTTTTCATCCGAAAATTGATTTTTTGGACTGTACCAAAAATGATTCAAAATGTCGATTGGATCGTGCATCATGTTGAATAACCACTTTATAAACCCTCACAGTGACCAGAATTGCCATTTTTACAGAGTTGGGCTCACTCAAAAGCTTCCATTTTGACACGTTTCAGGCACAGAAATGATTTTAAACACACTTATTCTAGTTGACAAAGTCATAATTCACACCCAACAGTCATTTAGAGTCAAAAGATTAAATGTTGAAATTTCATCCATATTGACCATTTTGGGATCGTTCGACAGGTCCGGAGTCATCGTTTTTCATCCGAAAATTGATTTTTTGGACTGTACCAAAAATGATTCAAAATGTCGATTGGATCGTGCATCATGTTGAATAACCACTTTTTAAACCCTCACAGGGACCAAAATTGCCATTTTTACAGAGTTTTGCTTACTCAAAAGCTTCCATTTTGACACGTTTCAGGCACAGAAATGATTTTAAACACACTTATTCTAGTTGACAAAGTCATAATTCACACCCAACAGTCATTTAGAGTCAAAAGATTAAATGTTGAAATTTCATCATTATAGACCATTTTGGGATCGTTCGACAGGTCCGGAGTCATCGTTTTTCATCCGAAAATTGATTTTTTGGACTGTACCAAAAATGATTCAAAATGTCAATTGGATCATGCCTCATGTTGAATAACCACTTTTTAAACCCTCACAGTGACCAAAATTGCCATTTTTACAGAGTTTTGCTTATTCAAAAGCTTCCTTTTTGACCCGTTTCAGGCACAGAAATGACTTTGAACACACTTATTTTAGTTGACAAAGTCATAATTCACATCCAACAGTAATTTAGAGTCAAAAGATTAAATGTTAAAATTTCATCATTATAGACCATTTTGGGATCGTTTGACAGGTCCGGAGTCATCGTTTTTCATCCGAAAATTGATTTTTTGGACTGTACCAAAAATGATTCAAAATGTCAATTGGATCATTCCTCATGTTGAAAACCACTTTTTAAACCCTCACAGTGACCAAAATTGCCATTTTTACAGAGTTTTGCTTACTCAAAAGCTTCAATTTTGACCCGTTTCAGGCACAGAAATGACTTTAAACACACTTATTCTAGGTAACAAAGTCATAATTCACATCCAACAGTCATTTAGAGTCAAAAGATTAAATGTTAAAATTTCATCATTATAGACCATTTTGGGATCGTTCGACAGGTCCGGAGTCATCGTTTTTCATCCGAAAATTGATTTTTTGGACTGTACCAAAAATGATTCAAAATGTCAATTGGATCGTGCCTCGTGTTGAATAACCACTTTTTAAACCCTCACAGTGACCAAAATTGCCATTTTTACAGAGTTTTGCTTACTCAAAAGCTTTCATTTTGACCCGTTTCAGGCACAGAAATGACTTTAAACACACCTATTTTAGTTGACAAAGTCATAATTCACATCCAACAGTCATTTAGAGTCAAAAGATTAAATGTTGAAATTTCATCGATTTTGATCTTTTTGGGATCGTTCGACAGGTCCGGAGTCATCGTTTTTCATCCGAAAATTGATTTTTTGGACTGTACCAAAAATGATTCAAAATGTCAATTGGATCGTGCCTCATGTTGAATAACCACTTTTTAAACCCTCACAGTGACCAAAATTGCCATTTTTACAGAGTTTTGCTTATTCAAAAGCTTCCATTTTGACCCGTTTCAGGCACAAAAATGACTTTAAACACACTTATTTTAGTTGACAAAGTCATAATTCACACCCAACAGTCATTTAGAGTCAAAAGATTAAATGTTGAAATTTCATCATTATAGACCATTTTGGGATCGTTTGACAGGTCCGGAGTCATCGTTTTTTATCTGAAAATGGATTTTTTGGACTGTACCAAAAATGATTCAATATGTCAATTGGATCGTGCCTCATGTTGAATAACCACTTTTTAAACCCTCACAGTGACCAAAATTGCCATTTTTACAGAGTTTTGCTTATTCAAAAGCTTCCATTTTGACCCGTTTCAGGCACAGAAATGACTTTAAACACACTTATTTTAGTTGAAAAAGTCATAATTCACATCCAACAGTCATTTAGAGTCAAAAGATTAAATGTTGAAATTTCATCATAATAGACCATTTTGGGATCGTTTGACAGGTCCGGAGTCATCGTTTTTCATCCGAAAATTGATTTTTTTGGACTGTACCAAAAATGATTCAAAATGTCAATTGGATCATGCCTCATGTTGAATAACCACTTTTTAAACCCTCACAGTGACCAAAATTGCCATTTTTACAGAGTTTTGCTTACTCAAAAGCTTCAATTTTGACTCGTTTCAGGCACAGAAATGACTTTAAACACACTTATTCTAGTTAACAAAGTCATAATTCACATCCAACAGTCATTTAGAGTCAACAGATTAAATGTTAAAATTTCATCATTATAGACCATTTTGGGATCGTTCGACAGGTCCGGAGTCATCGTTTTTCATCCGAAAAATGATTTTTTGGACTGTACCAAAAATGATTCAAAATGTCAATTGGATCATGCCTCATGTTGAATAACCACTTTTTAAACCCTCACAGTGACCAAAATTGCCATTTTTACAGAGTTTTGCTTACTCAAAAGCTTCAATTTTGACTCGTTTCAGGCACAGAAATGACTTTAAACACACTAATTCTAGTTAACAAAGTCATAATTCACATCCAACAGTCATTTAGAGTCAACAGATTAAATGTTAAAATTTCATCATTATAGACCATTTTGGGATCGTTCGACAGGTCCGGAGTCATCGTTTTTCATCCGAAAATTGATTTTTTGGACTGTACCAAAAATGATTCAAAATGTCAATAGGATCATGCCTCATGTTGAATAACCACTTTTTAAACCATCATAGTGACCAAAATTGCCATTTTTACAGAGTTTTGCTTACTCAAAAGCTTCCATTTTGACACGTTTCAGGCACAGAAATGATTTTAAACACACTTATTCTAGTTGACAAAGTCATAATTCACACCCAACAGTCATTTAGAGTCAAAAGATTAAATGTTGAAATTTCATCATTATAGACCATTTTGGGATCGTTCGACAGGTCCGGAGTCATCGTTTTTTATCCGAAAATGGATTTTTTGGACTGTACCAAAAATGATTCAATATGTCAAGTGGATCGTGCCTCATGTTGAATAACCACTTTTTAAACCCTCACAGTGACCAAAATTGCCATTTTTACAGAGTTTTGCTTACTCAAAAGCTTCAATTTTGACCCGTTTCAGGCACAGAAATGACTTTAAACACACTTATTTTAGTTGACAAAGCCATAATTCACATTCAACAGTCATTTAGAGTCAAAAGATTAAATGTTAAAATGTCATCATTATAGACCATTTTGGGATCGTTCGACAGGTCCGGAGTCATCGTTTTTCATCCGAAAATTGATTTTTTGGACTGTACCAAAAATGATTCAAAATGTCAATTGGATCATGCCTCATGTTGAATAACCACTTTTTAAACCCTCACAGTGACCAAAATTGCCATTTTTACAGAGTTTTGCTTATTCAAAAGCTTCCTTTTTGACCCGTTTCAGGCACAGAAATGACTTTAAACACACTTATTTTAGTTGACAAAGTCATAATTCACATCCAACAGTAATTTAGAGTCAAAAGATTAAATGTTAAAATTTCATCATTATAGACCATTTTGGGATCGTTTGACAGGTCCGGAGTCATCGTTTTTCATCCGAAAATTGATTTTTTGGACTGTACCAAAAATGATTCAAAATGTCAATTGGATCATGCCTCATGTTGAATAACCACTTTTTAAACCCTCACAGGGACCAAAATTGCCATTTTTACAGAGTTTTGCTTACTCAAAATCTTCAAATTTGACCCGTTTCAGGCACAGAAATGACTTTAAACACACTTATTTTAGTTGACAAAGTCATAATTCACATCCAACAGTAATTTAGAGTCAAAAGATAAAATGTTAAAATTTCATCATTATAGACCATTTTGGGATCGTTCGACAGATCCGGAGTCATCGTTTTTCATCCGAAAATTGATTTTTTGGACTGTACCAAAAATGATTTAAAATGTCAATTGGATCGTGCCTCTTGTTGAATAACCACTTTTTAAACCCTCACAGTGACCAAAATTGCCATTTTTACAGAGTTTTGCTTACTCAAAAGCTTCCATTTTGACCCGTTTCAGGCACAGACATGAATTTAAACACACTTATTCTAGTTGACAAAGTCATAATTCACATTCAACAGTCATTTAGAGTCAAAAGATTAAATGTTGAAATTTCATCATTATAGACCATTTTGGGATTGTTCGACAGGTCCGGAGTCATCGTTTTTTATCCGAAAATGGATTTTTTGGACTGTACCAAAAATGATTCAATATGTCAATTGGATCGTGCCTCATGTTAAATAACCACTTTTTAAACCCTCACAGTGACCAAAATTGTCATTTTTACAGAGTTTTACTTACTCAAAAGCTTCAATTTTGACCCGTTTCAGGCACAGAAATGACTTTAAACACACTTATTCTAGTTAACAAAGTCATAATTCACATCCAACAGTCATTTAGAGTCAAAAGATTAAATGTTGAAATTTCATCCATATTGACCATTTTGGGATCGTTCGACAGGTCCGGAGTCATCGTTTTTCATCCAAAAATTGATTTTTTGGACTGTACCAAAAATGATTCAAAATGTCGATTGGATCGTGCATCATGTTGAATAACCACTTTATAAACCCTCACAGTGACCAGAATTGCCATTTTTACAGAGTTGGGCTTACTCAAAAGCTTCAATTTTGACCCGTTTCAGGCACAGAAATGACTTTAAACACACTTATTTTAGTTGACAAAATCATAATTCACATCCAACAGTAATTTAGAGTCAAAAGATTAAATGTTAAAATGTCATCATTATAGACCATTTTGGGATCGTTCGACAGGTCCGGAGTCATCGTTTTTCATCCGAAAATTGATTTTTTGGACTGTACCAAAAATGATTCAAAATGTCGATTGGATCGTGCATCATGTTGAATAACCACTTTATAAACCCTCACAGTGACCAGAATTGCCATTTTTACAGAGTTGGGCTTACTCAAAAGCTTCAATTTTGACCCGTTTCCGGCACAGAAATGACTTCAAACACACTTATTCTAGTTAACAAAGTCATAATTCACATCCAACAGTCATTTAGAGTCAAAAGATTAAATGTTGAAATTTCATCCATATTGACCATTTTGGGATCGATCGACAGGTCCGGATCCATCGTTTTTCATCCGAAAATTGATTTTTTGGACTGTACCAAAAATGATTCAAAATGTCAATTGGATCATGCCTCAGGTTGAATAACCACTTTTTAAACCTTCACAGTGACCAAAATTGCCATTTTTACAGAGTTTTACTTACTCAAAAGCTTTAATTGTGACCCGTTTCAGGCACAGAAATGACTTTAAACACACTTATTCTAGTTAACAAAGTCATCATTCACATCCAACAGTCATTTAGAGTCAAAAGATTAAATGTTGAAATTTCATCATTATAGACCATTTTGGGATCGTTCGACAGGTCCGGAGTCATCGTTTTTCATCCGAAAATTTATTTTTTGGACTGTACCAAAAATGATTCAAAATGTCAATTGGATCGTGCATCATGTTGAATAACCACTTTATAAACCCTCACAGTGACCAGAATTGCCATTTTTACAGAGTTGGGCTTACTCAAAAGCTTCCCTTTTGACCCGTTTCAGGCACAGAAATGACTTTAAACACACGTATTTTAGTTGACAAAGTCATAATTCACATCCAACAGTCATTTAGAGTCAAAAGATTAAATGTTGAAATTTCATCCATATTGACCATTTTGGGATCGTTCGACAGGTCCGGAGTCATCGTTTTTCATCAGAGAATTGATTTTTTGGACTGTACCAAAAATGATTCAAAATGTCAATTGGATCATGCCTCATGTTGAATAACCACTTTTTAAACCCTCACAGGGACCAAAATTGCCATTTTTACAGAGTTTTGCTTACTCAAAAGCTTCAAATTTGACCCGTTTCAGGCACAGAAATGACTTTAAACACACTTATTTTAGTTGACAAAGTCATAATTCACATCCAACAGTAATTTAGAGTCAAAAGATAAAATGTTAAAATTTCATCATTATATACCATTTTGGGATCGTTCGACAGGTCCGGAGTCATCGTTTTTCATCCGAAAATTGATTTTTTGGACTGTACCAAAAATGATTCAAAATGTCAATTGGATCGTGCCTCTTGTTGAATAACCACTTTTTAAACACTCACAGTGACCAAAATTGCCATTTTTACAGAGTTTTGCTTACTCAAAAGCTTCCATTTTGACCCGTTTCAGGCACAGACATGACTTTAAACACACTTATGCTAGTTAACAAAGTCATAATTCACATCCAACAGTCATTTAGAGTCAACAGATTAAATGTTAAAATTTCATCATTATAGACCATTTTGGGATCGTTCGACAGGTCCGGAGTCATCGTTTTTCATCCGAAAATTGATTTTTTGGACTGTACCAAAAATGATTCAAAATGTCAATTGGATCATGCCTCATGTTGAATAACCACTTTTTAAACCCTCACAGTGACCAAAATTGCCATTTTTACAGAGTTTTGCTTATTCAAAAGCTTCCTTTTTGACCCGTTTCAGGCACAGAAATGACTTTAAACACACTTATTTTAGTTGACAAAGTCATAATTCACATCCAACAGTAATTTAGAGTCAAAAGATTAAATGTTAAAATGTCATCATTATAGACCATTTTGGGATCGTTTGACAGGTCCGGAGTCATCGTTTTTCATCCGAAAATTGATTTTTTGGACTGTACCAAAAATGATTCAAAATGTCAATTGGATCATGCCTCATGTTGAATAACCACTTTTTAAACCCTCACAGTGACCAAAATTGCCATTTTTACAGAGTTTTGCTTACTCAAAAGCTTCAATTTTGACCCGTTTCAGGCACAGAAATGACTTTAAACACACTTATTCTAGTTAACAAAGTCATAATTCACATCCAACAGTCATTTAGAGTCAAAAGATTAAATGTTGAAATTTCATCCATATTGACCATTTTGGGATCGTTCGACAGGTCCGGAGTCATCGTTTTTTATCCGAAAATTGATTTTTTGGACTGTACCAAAAATGATTCAAAATGTCAATTGGATCATGCCTCATGTTGAATAACCACTTTTTAAACCCTCACAGTGACCAAAATTGCCATTTTTACAGAGTTTTGCTTACTCAAAAGCTTCAATTTTGACCCGTTTCCGGCACAGAAATGACTTTAAACACACTTATTCTAGTTAACAAAGTCATAATTCACATCCAACAGTCATTTAGAGTCAAAAGATGAAATGTTGAAATTTCATCCATATTGACCATTTTGGGATCGATCGACAGGTCCGGAGTCATCGTTTTTCATCCGAAAATTGATTTTTTGGACTGTACCAAAAATGATTCAAAATGTCAATTGGATCATGCCTCATGTTGAATAACCACTTTTTAAACCCTCACAGTGACCAAAATTGCCATTTTTACAGAATTTTGCTTACTCAAAAGCTTCCATTTTGACCCGTTTCAGGCACAGAAATGACTTTAAACACACCTATTTTTGTTGACAAAGTCACAATTCACATCCAACAGTCATTTAGAGTCAAAAGATTAAATGTTGAAATTTCATCCATATTGACCATTTTGGGATCGTTCGACAGGTCCGGAGTCATCGTTTTTCATCCGAAAATTGATTTTTTGGACTGTACCAAAAATGATTCAAAATGTCGATTGGATCGTGCATCATGTTGAATAACCACTTTATAAACCCTCACAGTGACCAGAATTGCCATTTTTACAGAGTTGGGCTCACTCAAAAGCTTCCATTTTGACACGTTTCAGGCACAGAAATGATTTTAAACACACTTATTCTAGTTGACAAAGTCATAATTCACACCCAACAGTCATTTAGAGTCAAAAGATTAAATGTTGAAATTTCATCCATATTGACCATTTTGGGATCGTTCGACAGGTCCGGAGTCATCGTTTTTCATCCGAAAATTGATTTTTTGGACTGTACCAAAAATGATTCAAAATGTCGATTGGATCGTGCATCATGTTGAATAACCACTTTTTAAACCCTCACAGGGACCAAAATTGCCATTTTTACAGAGTTTTGCTTACTCAAAAGCTTCCATTTTGACACGTTTCAGGCACAGAAATGATTTTAAACACACTTATTCTAGTTGACAAAGTCATAATTCACACCCAACAGTCATTTAGAGTCAAAAGATTAAATGTTGAAATTTCATCATTATAGACCATTTTGGGATCGTTCGACAGGTCCGGAGTCATCGTTTTTCATCCGAAAATTGATTTTTTGGACTGTACCAAAAATGATTCAAAATGTCAATTGGATCATGCCTCATGTTGAATAACCACTTTTTAAACCCTCACAGTGACCAAAATTGCCATTTTTACAGAGTTTTGCTTATTCAAAAGCTTCCTTTTTGACCCGTTTCAGGCACAGAAATGACTTTAAACACACTTATTTTAGTTGACAAAGTCATAATTCACATCCAACAGTAATTTAGAGTCAAAAGATTAAATGTTAAAATGTCATCATTATAGACCATTTTGGGATCGTTTGACAGGTCCGGAGTCATCGTTTTTTATCCGAAAATTGATTTTTTGGACTGTACCAAAAATGATTCAAAATGTCAATTGGATCATGCCTCATGTTGAATAACCACTTTTTAAACCCTCACAGTGACCAAAATTGCCATTTTTACAGAGTTTTGCTTACTCAAAAGCTTCAATTTTGACCCGTTTCAGGCACAGAAATGACTTTAAACACACTTATTCTAGTTAACAAAGTCATAATTCACATCCAACAGTCATTTAGAGTCAAAAGATTAAATGTTGAAATTTCATCCATATTGACCATTTTGGGATCGTTCGACAGGTCCGGAGTCATCGTTTTTTATCCGAAAATTGATTTTTTGGACTGTACCAAAAATGATTCAAAATGTCAATTGGATCATGCCTCATGTTGAATAACCACTTTTTAAACCCTCACAGTGACCAAAATTGCCATTTTTACAGAATTTTGCTTACTCAAAAGCTTCCATTTTGACCCGTTTCAGGCACAGAAATGACTTTAAACACACCTATTTTTGTTGACAAAGTCACAATTCACATCCAACAGTCATTTAGAGTCAAAAGATTAAATGTTGAAATTTCATCCATATTGACCATTTTGGGATCGTTCGACAGGTCCGGAGTCATCGTTTTTCATCCGAAAATTGATTTTTTGGACTGTACCAAAAATGATTCAAAATGTCGATTGGATCGTGCATCATGTTGAATAACCACTTTTTAAACCCTCACAGGGACCAAAATTGCCATTTTTACAGAGTTTTGCTTACTCAAAAGCTTCCATTTTGACACGTTTCAGGCACAGAAATGATTTTAAACACACTTATTCTAGTTGACAAAGTCATAATTCACACCCAACAGTCATTTAGAGTCAAAAGATTAAATGTTGAAATTTCATCATTATAGACCATTTTGGGATCGTTCGACAGGTCCGGAGTCATCGTTTTTCATCCGAAAATTGATTTTTTGGACTGTACCAAAAATGATTCAAAATGTCAATTGGATCATGCCTCATGTTGAATAACCACTTTTTAAACCCTCACAGTGACCAAAATTGCCATTTTTACAGAGTTTTGCTTATTCAAAAGCTTCCTTTTTGACCCGTTTCAGGCACAGAAATGACTTTGAACACACTTATTTTAGTTGACAAAGTCATAATTCACATCCAACAGTAATTTAGAGTCAAAAGATTAAATGTTAAAATTTCATCATTATAGACCATTTTGGGATCGTTTGACAGGTCCGGAGTCATCGTTTTTCATCCGAAAATTGATTTTTTGGACTGTACCAAAAATGATTCAAAATGTCAATTGGATCATTCCTCATGTTGAAAACCACTTTTTAAACCCTCACAGTGACCAAAATTGCCATTTTTACAGAGTTTTGCTTACTCAAAAGCTTCAATTTTGACCCGTTTCAGGCACAGAAATGACTTTAAACACACTTATTCTAGGTAACAAAGTCATAATTCACATCCAACAGTCATTTAGAGTCAAAAGATTAAATGTTAAAATTTCATCATTATAGACCATTTTGGGATCGTTCGACAGGTCCGGAGTCATCGTTTTTCATCCGAAAATTGATTTTTTGGACTGTACCAAAAATGATTCAAAATGTCAATTGGATCGTGCCTCTTGTTGAATAACCACTTTTTAAACCCTCACAGTGACCAAAATTGCCATTTTTACAGAGTTTTGCTTACTCAAAAGCTTCCATTTTGACCCGTTTCAGGCACAGAAATGACTTTAAACACACCTATTTTAGTTGACAAAGTCATAATTCACATCCAACAGTCATTTAGAGTCAAAAGATTAAATGTTGAAATTTCATCGATTTTGATCTTTTTGGGATCGTTCGACAGGTCCGGAGTCATCGTTTTTCATCCGAAAATTGATTTTTTGGACTGTACCAAAAATGATTCAAAATGTCAATTGGATCGTGCCTCATGTTGAATAACCACTTTTTAAACCCTCACAGTGACCAAAATTGCCATTTTTACAGAGTTTTGCTTACTCAAAAGCTTCCATTTTGACCCGTTTCAGGCACAGAAATGACTTTAAACACACTTATTCTAGTTAACAAAGTCATAATTCACATCCAACAGTCATTTAGAGTCAAAAGATTAAATGTTGAAATTTCATCATTATAGACCATTTTGGGATCGTTTGACAGGTCCGGAGTCATCGTTTTTTATCCGAAAATGGATTTTTTGGACTGTACCAAAAATGATTCAATATGTCAATTGGATCGTGCCTCATGTTGAATAACCACTTTTTAAACCCTCACAGTGACCAAAATTGCCATTTTTACAGAGTTTTACTTACTCAAAAGCTTCAATTTTGACCCGTTTCAGGCACAGAAATGACTTTAAACACACTTATTCTAGTTAACAAAGTCATAATTCACATCCAACAGTCATTTAGAGTCAAAAGATTAAATGTTGAAATTTCATCCATATTGACCATTTTGGGATCGTTCAACAGGTCCGGAGTCATCGTTTTTCATCCGAAAATTGATTTTTTGGACTGTACCAAAAATGATTCAAAATGTCAATTGGATCATGCCTCATGTTGAATAACCACTTTTTAAACCCTCACAGTGACCAAAATTGCCATTTTTACAGAGTTTTGCTTACTCAAAAGCTTCCATTTTGACCCGTTTCAGGCACAGAAATGACTTTAAACACACCTATTTTAGTTGACAAAGTCATAATTCACATCCAACAGTCATTTAGAGTCAAAAGATTAAATGTTGAAATTTCATCCATATTGACCATTTTGGGATCGTTCGACAGGTCCGGAGTCATCGTTTTTCATCCGAAAATTGATTTTTTGGACTGTACCAAAAATGATTCAAAATGTCAATTGGATCATGCCTCAGGTTGAATAACCACTTTTTAAACCTTCACAGTGACCAAAATTGCCATTTTTACAGAGTTTTACTTACTAAAAACCTTCAATTTTGACCCGTTTCAGGCACAGAAATGACTTTAAACACACTTATTCTAGTTAACAAAGTCATAATTCACATCCAACAGTCATTTAGAGTCAAAAGATTAAATGTTGAAATTTCATCCATATTGACCATTTTGGGATCGTTCAACAGGTCCGGAGTCCTCGTTTTTCATCCGAAAAATTGATTTTTTGGACTGTACCAAAAATGATTCAAAATGTCAATTGGATCATGCCTCATGTTGAATAACCACTTTTTAAACCCTCACAGTGACCAAAATTGCCATTTTTACAGAGTTTTGCTTACTCAAAAGCTTCCATTTTGACCCGTTTCAGGCACAGAAATGACTTTAAACACACCTATTTTAGTTGACAAAGTCATAATTCACATCCAACAGTCATTTAGAGTCAAAAGATTAAATGTTGAAATTTCATCCATATTGACCATTTTGGGATCGTTCGACAGGTCCGGAGTCATCGTTTTTCATCTGAAAATTGATTTTTTGGACTGTACCAAAAATGATTCAAAATGTCAATTGGATCGTGCAACATGTTGAATAACCACTTTATAAACCCTCACAGTGACCAAAATTGCCATTTTTACAGAGTTGGGCTTACTCAAAAGCTTCCATTTTGACCCGTTTCAGGCACAGAAATGACTTTAAACACACTTATTTTAGTTGACAAAGTCATAATTCACATCCAACAGTCATTTAGAGTCAAAAGATTAAATGTTGAAATTTCATCCATATTGACCATTTTGGGATCGTACGACAGGTCCGGAGTCATCGTTTTTCATCCGAAAATTGATTTTTTGGACTGTACCAAAAATGATTCAAAATGTCAATTGGATCGGGCCTCATGTTGAATAACCACTTTATAAACCCTCACAGTGACGAAAATTGACATTTTTACAGAGGTTTGCTTACTCAAAAGCTTCAATTTTGACCCATTTCAGGCACAGAAATGACTTTAAACACACTTATTTTAGTTGACAAAGTCATAATTAACATCCAACAGTCATTTAGAGTCAAAAGATTAAATGTTAAAATTTCATCATTATAGACCATTTTGGGATCGTTCGACAGGTCCGGAGTCATCGTTTTTCATCAGAAAATTGATATTTTGTACTGTACCAAAAATGATTCAAAATGTCAATTGGATCATGCCTCATGTTGAATAACCACTTTTTAAACCTTCACAGTGACCAAAATTGCCATTTTTACAGAGTTTTGCTTACTCAAAAGCTTCCATTTTGACCCGTTTCAGGCACAGAGAGTCAAAAGATTAAATTTTAAAATTTCATCCATATTGACCATTTTGGGATCGTTCGACAGGTCCGGAGTCATCGTTTTTCATCCGAAAATTTATTTTTTGGACTGTACAAAAAATGATTCAAAATGTCAATTGGATCGTGCCTCAGGTTGAATAACCACTTTTTAAACACTCACAGTGACCAAAATTGCCATTTTTACAGAGTTTTGCTTACTCAAAAGCTTCAATTTTGACCCGTTTCAGGCACAGACATGAATTTAAACACACTTATTCTAGTTGACAAAGTCATAATTCACATCCAACAGTCATTTAGAGTCAAAAGATTAAATGTTAAAATGTCATCATTATAGACCATTTTGGGATCGTTCGACAGGTCCGGAGTCATTGTTTTTCATCCGAAAATTGATTTTTTGGACTGTACCAAAAATGATTCAAAATGTCAATTGGATCATGCCTCATGTTGAATAACCACTTTTTAAACCATCATAGTGACCAAAATTGCCATTTTTACAGAGTTTTGCTTACTCAAAAGCTTCCATTTTGACACGTTTCAGGCACAGAAATGATTTTAAACACACTTATTCTAGTTGACAAGTCATAATTCACACCCAACAGTCATTTAGAGTCAAAAGATTAAATGTTGAAATTTCATCATTAAGACCATTTTGGGATCGTTCGACAGGTCCGGAGTCATCGTTTTTTATCCGAAAATGGATTTTTTGGACTGTACCAAAAATGATTCAATATGTCAATTGGATCGTGCCTCATGTTGAATAACCACTTTTTAAACCCTCACAGTGACCAAAATTGCCATTTTTACAGAGTTTTGCTCACTCAAAAGCTTCAATTTTGACCCGTTTCAGGCACAGAAATGACTTTAAACACACTTATTTTAGTTGACAAAGCCATAATTCACATTCAACAGTCATTTAGAGTCAAAAGATTAAATGTTGAAATTTCATCATTATAGACCATTTTAGGATTGTTCGACAGGTCCGGAGTCATCGTTTTTTATCCGAAAATTGATTTTTTGGACTGTACCAAAAATGATTCAATATGTCAATTGGATCGTGCCTCATGTTGAATAACCACTTTTTAAACCCTCACAGTGACCAAAATTGCCATTTTTACAGAGTTTTACTTACTCAAAAGCTTCAATTTTGACCCGTTTCCGGCACAGAAATGACTTTAAACACACTTATTCTAGTTAACAAAGTCATAATTCACATCCAACAGTCATTTAGAGTCAAAAGATTAAATGTTGAAATTTCATCCATATTGACTATTTTAGGATCGGTCAACAGGTCCGGAGTCATCGTTTTTCATCCGAAAATTGATTTTTTGGACTGTACCAAAAATGATTCAAAATGTCAATTGGATCATGCCTCATGTTGAATAACCACTTCTTAACCGCATCGCTGCGGCAGCTTTTCCCGCTGTGCGCGGCAGATTCGAAATTACCGCGTTACGTGACGAGCTGGCCTTGTCATCCGCGCAGGACAGGTAAGCGCGATGACAAGCCCAGCTCGTCAATAGCCTCGAAGGGGTTAAACCCTCACAGTGACCAAAATTGCCATTTTTACAGAGTTTTGCTTACTCAAAAGCTTCCATTTTGACCCGTTTCAGGCACAGAAATGACTTTAAACACACCTATTTTAGTTGACAAAGTCACAATTCACATCCAACAGTCATTTAGAGTCAAAAGATTAAATGTTGAAATTTCATCCATATTGACCATTTTGGGATCGTTCGACAGGTCCGGAGTCATCGTGTTTCATCCGAAAATTTATTTTTTGGACTGTACCAAAAATGATTCAAAATGTCAATTGGATCGTGCCTCATGTTGAATAACCACTTTTTAAACCCTCACAGTGACCAAAATTGCCATTTTTACAGAGTTTTGCTTACTCAAAAGCTTCAATTTTGACTCGTTTCAGGCACAGAAATGACTTTAAACACACTTATTCTAGTTAACAAAGTCATAATTCACATCCAACAGTCATTTAGAGTCAACAGATTAAATGTTAAAATTTCATCATTATAGACCATTTTGGGATCGTTCGACAGGTCCGGAGTCATCGTTTTTCATCCGAAAATTGATTTTTTGGACTGTACCAAAAATGATTCAAAATGTCAATTGGATCATGCCTCATGTTGAATAACCACTTTTTAAACCCTCACAGTGACCAAAATTGCCATTTGTACAGAGTTTTGCTTACTCAAAAGCTTCCATTTTGACCCGTTTCAGGCACAGAAATGACTTTAAACACACTTATTTTAGTTGACAAAGTCATAATTCAAATCCAACAGTCATTTAGAGTCAAAAGATTAAATGTTGAAATTTCATCCATATTGACCATTTTGGGATCGTTCAACAGGTCCAGAGTCATCGTTTTTCATCCGAAAATTGATTTTTTGGACTGTACCAAAAATGATTCAAAATGTCAATTGGATCATGCCTCATGTTGAATAACCACTTTTTAAACCATCATAGTGACCAAAATTGCCATTTTTACAGAGTTTTGCTTACTCAAAAGCTTCCATTTTGACACGTTTCAGGCACAGAAATGATTTTAAACACACTTATTCTAGTTGACAAAGTCATAATTCACACCCAACAGTCATTTAGAGTCAAAAGATTAAATGTTGAAATTTCATCATTATAGACCATTTTGGGATCGTTCGACAGGTCCGGAGTCATCGTTTTTTATCCGAAAATTGATTTTTTGGACTGTACCAAAAATGATTCAATATGTCAAGTGGATCGTGCCTCATGTTGAATAACCACTTTTTAAACCCTCACAGTGACCAAAATTGCCATTTTTACAGAGTTTTGCTTACTCAAAAGCTTCAATTTTGACCCGTTTCAGGCACAGAAATGACTTTAAACACACTTATTTTAGTTGACAAAGCCATAATTCACATTCAACAGTCATTTAGAGTCAAAAGATTAAATGTTAAAATGTCATCATTATAGACCATTTTGGGATCGTTTGACAGGTCCGGAGTCATCGTTTTTCATCCGAAAATTGATTTTTTGGACTGTACCAAAAATGATTCAAAATGTCAATTGGATCATGCCTCATGTTGAATAACCACTTTTTAAACCCTCACAGTGACCAAAATTGCCATTTTTACAGAGTTTTGCTTACTCAAAAGCTTCAATTTTGACCCGTTTCAGGCACAGAAATGACTTTAAACACACTTATTCTAGTTAACAAAGTCATAATTCACATCCAACAGTCATTTAGAGTCAAAAGATTAAATGTTGAAATTTCATCCATATTGACCATTTTGGGATCGTTCGACAGGTCCGGAGTCATCGTTTTTTATCCGAAAATTGATTTTTTGGACTGTACCAAAAATGATTCAAAATGTCAATTGGATCATGCCTCATGTTGAATAACCACTTTTTAAACCCTCACAGTGACCAAAATTGCCATTTTTACAGAGTTTTGCTTACTCAAAAGCTTCAATTTTGACCCGTTTCCGGCACAGAAATGACTTTAAACACACTTATTCTAGTTAACAAAGTCATAATTCACATCCAACAGTCATTTAGAGTCAAAAGATGAAATGTTGAAATTTCATCCATATTGACCATTTTGGGATCGATCGACAGGTCCGGAGTCATCGTTTTTCATCCGAAAATTGATTTTTTGGACTGTACCAAAAATGATTCAAAATGTCAATTGGATCATGCCTCATGTTGAATAACCACTTTTTAAACCCTCACAGTGACCAAAATTGCCATTTTTACAGAATTTTGCTTACTCAAAAGCTTCCATTTTGACCCGTTTCAGGCACAGAAATGACTTTAAACACACCTATTTTTGTTGACAAAGTCACAATTCACATCCAACAGTCATTTAGAGTCAAAAGATTAAATGTTGAAATTTCATCCATATTGACCATTTTGGGATCGTTCGACAGGTCCGGAGTCATCGTTTTTCATCCGAAAATTGATTTTTTGGACTGTACCAAAAATGATTCAAAATGTCGATTGGATCGTGCATCATGTTGAATAACCACTTTATAAACCCTCACAGTGACCAGAATTGCCATTTTTACAGAGTTGGGCTCACTCAAAAGCTTCCATTTTGACACGTTTCAGGCACAGAAATGATTTTAAACACACTTATTCTAGTTGACAAAGTCATAATTCACACCCAACAGTCATTTAGAGTCAAAAGATTAAATGTTGAAATTTCATCCATATTGACTATTTTGGGATCGTTCGACAGGTCCGGAGTCATCGTTTTTCATCCGAAAATTGATTTTTTGGACTGTACCAAAAATGATTCAAAATGTCGATTGGATCGTGCATCATGTTGAATAACCACTTTTTAAACCCTCATAGTGACCAAAATTGCCATTTTTACAGAGTTTTGCTTACTCAAAAGCTTCAATTTTGACCCGTTTCAGGCACAGAAATGATTTTAAACACACTTATTCTAGTTGACAAAGTCATAATTCACACCCAACAGTCATTTAGAGTCAAAAGATTAAATGTTAAAATTTCATCATTATAGACCATTTTGGGATCGTTCGACAGGTCCGGAGTCATCGTTTTTCATCCGAAAATTGATTTTTTGGACTGTACCAAAAATGATTCAAAATGTCAATTGGATCGTGCCTCTTGTTGAATAACCACTTTTTAAACCCTCACAGTGACCAAAATTGCCATTTTTACAGAGTTTTGCTTACTCAAAAGCTTCCATTTTGACCCGTTTCAGGCACAGAAATGACTTTAAATACACCTATTTTAGTTGACAAAGTCATAATTCACATCCAACAGTCATTTAGAGTCAAAAGATTAAATGTTGAAATTTCATCGATTTTGATCTTTTTGGGATCGTTCGACAGGTCCGGAGTCATCGTTTTTCATCCGAAAATTGATTTTTTGGATTGTACCAAAAATGATTCAAAATGTCAATTGGATCGTGCCTCATGTTGAATAACCACTTTTTAAACCCTCACAGTGACCAAAATTGCCATTTTTACAGAGTTTTACTTACTCAAAAGCTTCAATTTTGACCCGTTTCAGGCACAGAAATGACTTTAAACACACTTATTCTAGTTAACAAAGTCATAATTCACATCCAACAGTCATTTAGAGTCAAAAGATTAAATGTTGAAATTTCATCCATATTGACCATTTTGGGATCGTTCAACAGGTCCGGAGTCATCGTTTTTCATCCGAAAATTGATTTTTTGGACTGTACCAAAAATGATTCAAAATGTCAATTGGATCATGCCTCATGTTGAATAACCACTTTTTAAACCCTCACAGTGACCAAAATTGCCATTTTTACAGAGTTTTGCTTACTCAAAAGCTTCCATTTTGACCCGTTTCAGGCACAGAAATGACTTTAAACACACCTATTTTAGTTGACAAAGTCATAATTCACATCCAACAGTCATTTAGAGTCAAAAGATTAAATGTTGAAATTTCATCCATATTGACCATTTTGGGATCGTTCGACAGGTCCGGAGTCATCGTTTTTCATCCGAAAATTGATTTTTTGGACTGTACCAAAAATGATTCAAAATGTCAATTGGATCATGCCTCAGGTTGAATAACCACTTTTTAAACCTTCACAGTGACCAAAATTGCCATTTTTACAGAGTTTTACTTACTAAAAACCTTCAATTTTGACCCGTTTCAGGCACAGAAATGACTTTAAACACACTTATTCTAGTTAACAAAGTCATAATTCACATCCAACAGTCATTTAGAGTCAAAAGATTAAATGTTGAAATTTCATCCATATTGACCATTTTGGGATCGTTCAACAGGTCCGGAGTCCTCGTTTTTCATCCGAAAATTGATTTTTTGGACTGTACCAAAAATGATTCAAAATGTCAATTGGATCATGCCTCATGTTGAATAACCACTTTTTAAACCCTCACAGTGACCAAAATTGCCATTTTTACAGAGTTTTTCTTACTCAAAAGCTTCCATTTTGACCCGTTTCAGGCACAGAAATGACTTTAAACACACCTATTTTAGTTGACAAAGTCATAATTCACATCCAACAGTCATTTAGAGTCAAAAGATTAAATGTTGAAATTTCATCCATATTGACCATTTTGGGATCGTTCGACAGGTCCGGAGTCATCGTTTTTCATCCGAAAATTGATTTTTTGGACTGTACCAAAAATGATTCAAAATGTCAATTGGATCATGCCTCAGGTTGAATAACCACTTTTTAAACCTTCACAGTGACCAAAATTGCCATTTTTACAGAGTTTTACTTACTAAAAACCTTCAATTTTGACCCGTTTCAGGCACAGAAATGACTTTAAACACACTTATTCTAGTTAACAAAGTCATAATTCACATCCAACAGTCATTTAGAGTCAAAAGATTAAATGTTGAAATTTCATCCATATTGACCATTTTGGGATCGTTCAACAGGTCCGGAGTCCTCGTTTTTCATCCGAAAAATTGATTTTTTGGACTGTACCAAAAATGATTCAAAATGTCAATTGGATCATGCCTCATGTTGAATAACCACTTTTTAAACCCTCACAGTGACCAAAATTGCCATTTTTACAGAGTTTTGCTTACTCAAAAGCTTCCATTTTGACCCGTTTCAGGCACAGAAATGACTTTAAACACACCTATTTTAGTTGACAAAGTCATAATTCACATCCAACAGTCATTTAGAGTCAAAAGATTAAATGTTGAAATTTCATCCATATTGACCATTTTGGGATCGTTCGACAGGTCCGGAGTCATCGTTTTTCATCTGAAAATTGATTTTTTGGACTGTACCAAAAATGATTCAAAATGTCAATTGGATCGTGCAACATGTTGAATAACCACTTTATAAACCCTCACAGTGACCAAAATTGCCATTTTTACAGAGTTGGGCTTACTCAAAAGCTTCCATTTTGACCCGTTTCAGGCACAGAAATGACTTTAAACACACTTATTTTAGTTGACAAAGTCATAATTCACATCCAACAGTCATTTAGAGTCAAAAGATTAAATGTTGAAATTTCATCCATATTGACCATTTTGGGATCGTACGACAGGTCCGGAGTCATCGTTTTTCATCCGAAAATTGATTTTTTGGACTGTACCAAAAATGATTCAAAATGTCAATTGGATCGGGCCTCATGTTGAATAACCACTTTATAAACCCTCACAGTGACGAAAATTGACATTTTTACAGAGGTTTGCTTACTCAAAAGCTTCAATTTTGACCCATTTCAGGCACAGAAATGACTTTAAACACACTTATTTTAGTTGACAAAGTCATAATTAACATCCAACAGTCATTTAGAGTCAAAAGATTAAATGTTAAAATTTCATCATTATAGACCATTTTGGGATCGTTCGACAGGTCCGGAGTCATCGTTTTTCATCAGAAAATTGATATTTTGTACTGTACCAAAAATGATTCAAAATGTCAATTGGATCATGCCTCATGTTGAATAACCACTTTTTAAACCTTCACAGTGACCAAAATTGCCATTTTTACAGAGTTTTGCTTACTCAAAAGCTTCCATTTTGACCCGTTTCAGGCACAGAGAGTCAAAAGATTAAATTTTAAAATTTCATCCATATTGACCATTTTGGGATCGTTCGACAGGTCCGGAGTCATCGTTTTTCATCCGAAAATTTATTTTTTGGACTGTACAAAAAATGATTCAAAATGTCAATTGGATCGTGCCTCAGGTTGAATAACCACTTTTTAAACACTCACAGTGACCAAAATTGCCATTTTTACAGAGTTTTGCTTACTCAAAAGCTTCAATTTTGACCCGTTTCAGGCACAGACATGAATTTAAACACACTTATTCTAGTTGACAAAGTCATAATTCACATCCAACAGTCATTTAGAGTCAAAAGATTAAATGTTAAAATGTCATCATTATAGACCATTTTGGGATCGTTCGACAGGTCCGGAGTCATTGTTTTTCATCCGAAAATTGATTTTTTGGACTGTACCAAAAATGATTCAAAATGTCAATTGGATCATGCCTCATGTTGAATAACCACTTTTTAAACCATCATAGTGACCAAAATTGCCATTTTTACAGAGTTTTGCTTACTCAAAAGCTTCCATTTTGACACGTTTCAGGCACAGAAATGATTTTAAACACACTTATTCTAGTTGACAAAGTCATAATTCACACCCAACAGTCATTTAGAGTCAAAAGATTAAATGTTGAAATTTCATCATTAAGACCATTTTGGGATCGTTCGACAGGTCCGGAGTCATCGTTTTTTATCCGAAAATGGATTTTTTGGACTGTACCAAAAATGATTCAATATGTCAATTGGATCGTGCCTCATGTTGAATAACCACTTTTTAAACCCTCACAGTGACCAAAATTGCCATTTTTACAGAGTTTTGCTCACTCAAAAGCTTCAATTTTGACCCGTTTCAGGCACAGAAATGACTTTAAACACACTTATTTTAGTTGACAAAGCCATAATTCACATTCAACAGTCATTTAGAGTCAAAAGATTAAATGTTGAAATTTCATCATTATAGACCATTTTAGGATTGTTCGACAGGTCCGGAGTCATCGTTTTTTATCCGAAAATTGATTTTTTGGACTGTACCAAAAATGATTCAATATGTCAATTGGATCGTGCCTCATGTTGAATAACCACTTTTTAAACCCTCACAGTGACCAAAATTGCCATTTTTACAAAGTTTTACTTACTCAAAAGCTTCAATTTTGACCCGTTTCCGGCACAGAAATGACTTTAAACACACTTATTCTAGTTAACAAAGTCATAATTCACATCCAACAGTCATTTAGAGTCAAAAGATTAAATGTTGAAATTTCATCCATATTGACTATTTTAGGATCGGTCAACAGGTCCGGAGTCATCGTTTTTCATCCGAAAATTGATTTTTTGGACTGTACCAAAAATGATTCAAAATGTCAATTGGATCATGCCTCATGTTGAATAACCACTTCTTAACCGCATCGCTGCGGCAGCTTTTCCCGCTGTGCGCGGCAGATTCGAAATTACCGCGTTACGTGACGAGCTGGCCTTGTCATCCGCGCAGGACAGGTAAGCGCGATGACAAGCCCAGCTCGTCAATAGCCTCGAAGGGGTTAAACCCTCACAGTGACCAAAATTGCCATTTTTACAGAGTTTTGCTTACTCAAAAGCTTCCATTTTGACCCGTTTCAGGCACAGAAATGACTTTAAACACACCTATTTTAGTTGACAAAGTCACAATTCACATCCAACAGTCATTTAGAGTCAAAAGATTAAATGTTGAAATTTCATCCATATTGACCATTTTGGGATCGTTCGACAGGTCCGGAGTCATCGTGTTTCATCCGAAAATTTATTTTTTGGACTGTACCAAAAATGATTCAAAATGTCAATTGGATCGTGCCTCATGTTGAATAACCACTTTTTAAACCCTCACAGTGACCAAAATTGCCATTTTTACAGAGTTTTGCTTACTCAAAAGCTTCAATTTTGACTCGTTTCAGGCACAGAAATGACTTTAAACACACTTATTCTAGTTAACAAAGTCATAATTCACATCCAACAGTCATTTAGAGTCAACAGATTAAATGTTAAAATTTCATCATTATAGACCATTTTGGGATCGTTCGACAGGTCCGGAGTCATCGTTTTTCATCCGAAAATTGATTTTTTGGACTGTACCAAAAATGATTCAAAATGTCAATTGGATCATGCCTCATGTTGAATAACCACTTTTTAAACCCTCACAGTGACCAAAATTGCCATTTGTACAGAGTTTTGCTTACTCAAAAGCTTCCATTTTGACCCGTTTCAGGCACAGAAATGACTTTAAACACACTTATTTTAGTTGACAAAGTCATAATTCAAATCCAACAGTCATTTAGAGTCAAAAGATTAAATGTTGAAATTTCATCCATATTGACCATTTTGGGATCGTTCAACAGGTCCAGAGTCATCGTTTTTCATCCGAAAATTGATTTTTTGGACTGTACCAAAAATGATTCAAAATGTCAATTGGATCATGCCTCATGTTGAATAACCACTTTTTAAACCCTCACAGTGACCAAAATTGCCATTTTTACAGAGTTTTGCTTACTCAAAAGCTTCAATTTTGACTCGTTTCAGGCACAGAAATGACTTTAAACACACTAATTCTAGTTAACAAAGTCATAATTCACATCCAACAGTCATTTAGAGTCAACAGATTAAATGTTAAAATTTCATCATTATAGACCATTTTGGGATCGTTCGACAGGTCCGGAGTCATCGTTTTTCATCCGAAAATTGATTTTTTGGACTGTACCAAAAATGATTCAAAATGTCAATAGGATCATGCCTCATGTTGAATAACCACTTTTTAAACCATCATAGTGACCAAAATTGCCATTTTTACAGAGTTTTGCTTACTCAAAAGCTTCCATTTTGACACGTTTCAGGCACAGAAATGATTTTAAACACACTTATTCTAGTTGACAAAGTCATAATTCACACCCAACAGTCATTTAGAGTCAAAAGATTAAATGTTGAAATTTCATCATTATAGACCATTTTGGGATCGTTCGACAGGTCCGGAGTCATCGTTTTTTATCCGAAAATTGATTTTTTGGACTGTACCAAAAATGATTCAATATGTCAAGTGGATCGTGCCTCATGTTGAATAACCACTTTTTAAACCCTCACAGTGACCAAAATTGCCATTTTTACAGAGTTTTGCTTACTCAAAAGCTTCAATTTTGACCCGTTTCAGGCACAGAAATGACTTTAAACACACTTATTTTAGTTGACAAAGCCATAATTCACATTCAACAGTCATTTAGAGTCAAAAGATTAAATGTTAAAATGTCATCATTATAGACCATTTTGGGATCGTTTGACAGGTCCGGAGTCATCGTTTTTCATCCGAAAATTGATTTTTTGGACTGTACCAAAAATGATTCAAAATGTCAATTGGATCATGCCTCATGTTGAATAACCACTTTTTAAACCCTCACAGTGACCAAAATTGCCATTTTTACAGAGTTTTGCTTACTCAAAAGCTTCAATTTTGACCCGTTTCAGGCACAGAAATGACTTTAAACACACTTATTCTAGTTAACAAAGTCATAATTCACATCCAACAGTCATTTAGAGTCAAAAGATTAAATGTTGAAATTTCATCCATATTGACCATTTTGGGATCGTTCGACAGGTCCGGAGTCATCGTTTTTTATCCGAAAATTGATTTTTTGGACTGTACCAAAAATGATTCAAAATGTCAATTGGATCATGCCTCATGTTGAATAACCACTTTTTAAACCCTCACAGTGACCAAAATTGCCATTTTTACAGAGTTTTGCTTACTCAAAAGCTTCAATTTTGACCCGTTTCCGGCACAGAAATGACTTTAAACACACTTATTCTAGTTAACAAAGTCATAATTCACATCCAACAGTCATTTAGAGTCAAAAGATGAAATGTTGAAATTTCATCCATATTGACCATTTTGGGATCGATCGACAGGTCCGGAGTCATCGTTTTTCATCCGAAAATTGATTTTTTGGACTGTACCAAAAATGATTCAAAATGTCAATTGGATCATGCCTCATGTTGAATAACCACTTTTTAAACCCTCACAGTGACCAAAATTGCCATTTTTACAGAATTTTGCTTACTCAAAAGCTTCCATTTTGACCCGTTTCAGGCACAGAAATGACTTTAAACACACCTATTTTTGTTGACAAAGTCACAATTCACATCCAACAGTCATTTAGAGTCAAAAGATTAAATGTTGAAATTTCATCCATATTGACCATTTTGGGATCGTTCGACAGGTCCGGAGTCATCGTTTTTCATCCGAAAATTGATTTTTTGGACTGTACCAAAAATGATTCAAAATGTCGATTGGATCGTGCATCATGTTGAATAACCACTTTATAAACCCTCACAGTGACCAGAATTGCCATTTTTACAGAGTTGGGCTCACTCAAAAGCTTCCATTTTGACACGTTTCAGGCACAGAAATGATTTTAAACACACTTATTCTAGTTGACAAAGTCATAATTCACACCCAACAGTCATTTAGAGTCAAAAGATTAAATGTTGAAATTTCATCCATATTGACTATTTTGGGATCGTTCGACAGGTCCGGAGTCATCGTTTTTCATCCGAAAATTGATTTTTTGGACTGTACCAAAAATGATTCAAAATGTCGATTGGATCGTGCATCATGTTGAATAACCACTTTTTAAACCCTCACAGTGACCAAAATTGCCATTTTTACAGAGTTTTGCTTACTCAAAAGCTTCAATTTTGACCCGTTTCAGGCACAGAAATGATTTTAAACACACTTATTCTAGTTGACAAAGTCATAATTCACACCCAACAGTCATTTAGAGTCAAAAGATTAAATGTTAAAATTTCATCATTATAGACCATTTTGGGATCGTTCGACAGGTCCGGAGTCATCGTTTTTCATCCGAAAATTGATTTTTTGGACTGTACCAAAAATGATTCAAAATGTCAATTGGATCGTGCCTCTTGTTGAATAACCACTTTTTAAACCCTCACAGTGACCAAAATTGCCATTTTTACAGAGTTTTGCTTACTCAAAAGCTTCCATTTTGACCCGTTTCAGGCACAGAAATGACTTTAAAGACACCTATTTTAGTTGACAAAGTCATAATTCACATCCAACAGTCATTTAGAGTCAAAAGATTAAATGTTGAAATTTCATCGATTTTGATCTTTTTGGGATCGTTCGACAGGTCCGGAGTCATCGTTTTTCATCCGAAAATTGATTTTTTGGATTGTACCAAAAATGATTCAAAATGTCAATTGGATCGTGCCTCATGTTGAATAACCACTTTTTAAACCCTCACAGTGACCAAAATTGCCATTTTTACAGAGTTTTACTTACTCAAAAGCTTCAATTTTGACCCGTTTCAGGCACAGAAATGACTTTAAACACACTTATTCTAGTTAACAAAGTCATAATTCACATCCAACAGTCATTTAGAGTCAAAAGATTAAATGTTGAAATTTCATCCATATTGACCATTTTGGGATCGTTCAACAGGTCCGGAGTCATCGTTTTTCATCCGAAAATTGATTTTTTGGACTGTACCAAAAATGATTCAAAATGTCAATTGGATCATGCCTCATGTTGAATAACCACTTTTTAAACCCTCACAGTGACCAAAATTGCCATTTTTACAGAGTTTTGCTTACTCAAAAGCTTCCATTTTGACCCGTTTCAGGCACAGAAATGACTTTAAACACACCTATTTTAGTTGACAAAGTCATAATTCACATCCAACAGTCATTTAGAGTCAAAAGATTAAATGTTGAAATTTCATCCATATTGACCATTTTGGGATCGTTCGACAGGTCCGGAGTCATCGTTTTTCATCCGAAAATTGATTTTTTGGACTGTACCAAAAATGATTCAAAATGTCAATTGGATCATGCCTCAGGTTGAATAACCACTTTTTAAACCTTCACAGTGACCAAAATTGCCATTTTTACAGAGTTTTACTTACTAAAAACCTTCAATTTTGACCCGTTTCAGGCACAGAAATGACTTTAAACACACTTATTCTAGTTAACAAAGTCATAATTCACATCCAACAGTCATTTAGAGTCAAAAGATTAAATGTTGAAATTTCATCCATATTGACCATTTTGGGATCGTTCAACAGGTCCGGAGTCCTCGTTTTTCATCCGAAAATTGATTTTTTGGACTGTACCAAAAATGATTCAAAATGTCAATTGGATCATGCCTCATGTTGAATAACCACTTTTTAAACCCTCACAGTGACCAAAATTGCCATTTTTACAGAGTTTTTCTTACTCAAAAGCTTCCATTTTGACCCGTTTCAGGCACAGAAATGACTTTAAACACACCTATTTTAGTTGACAAAGTCATAATTCACATCCAACAGTCATTTAGAGTCAAAAGATTAAATGTTGAAATTTCATCCATATTGACCATTTTGGGATCGTTCGACAGGTCCGGAGTCATCGTTTTTCATCTGAAAATTGATTTTTTGGACTGTACCAAAAATGATTCAAAATGTCAATTGGATCGTGCAACATGTTGAATAACCACTTTATAAACCCTCACAGTGACCAAAATTGCCATTTTTACAGAGTTGGGCTTACTCAAAAGCTTCCATTTTGACCCGTTTCAGGCACAGAAATGACTTTAAACACACTTATTTTAGTTGACAAAGTCATAATTCACATCCAACAGTCATTTAGAGTCAAAAGATTAAATGTTGAAATTTCATCCATATTGACCATTTTGGGATCGTTCAACAGGTCCGGAGTCATCGTTTTTCATCCGAAAATTGATTTTTTGGACTGTACCAAAAATGATTCAAAATGTCAATTGGATCGGGCCTCATGTTGAATAACCACTTTATAAACCCTCACAGTGACGAAAATTGACATTTTTACAGAGGTTTGCTTACTCAAAAGCTTCAATTTTGACCCATTTCAGGCACAGAAATGACTTTAAACACACGTATTTTAGTTGACAAAGTCATAATTAACATCCAACAGTCATTTAGAGTCAAAAGATTAAATGTTAAAATTTCATCATTATAGACCATTTTGGGATCGTTCGACAGGTCCGGAGTCATCGTTTTTCATCAGAAAATTGATATTTTGTACTGTACCAAAAATGATTCAAAATGTCAATTGGATCATGCCTCATGTTGAATAACCACTTTTTAAACCTTCACAGTGACCAAAATTGCCATTTTTACAGAGTTTTGCTTACTCAAAAGCTTCCATTTTGACCCGTTTCAGGCACAGAGAGTCAAAAGATTAAATTTTAAAATTTCATCCATATTGACCATTTTGGGATCGTTCGACAGGTCCGGAGTCATCGTTTTTCATCCGAAAATTTATTTTTTGGACTGTACCAAAAATGATTCAAAATGTCAATTGGATCGTGCCTCAGGTTGAATAACCACTTTTTAAACACTCACAGTGACCAAAATTGCCATTTTTACAGAGTTTTGCTTACTCAAAAGCTTCAATTTTGACCCGTTTCAGGCACAGACATGAATTTAAACACACTTATTCTAGTTGACAAAGTCATAATTCACATCCAACAGTCATTTAGAGTCAAAAGATTAAATGTTAAAATTTCATCATTATAGACCATTTTGGGATCGTTCGACAGGTCCGGAGTCATTGTTTTTCATCCGAAAATTGATTTTTTGGACTGTACCAAAAATGATTCAAAATGTCAATTGGATCATGCCTCATGTTGAATAACCACTTTTTAAACCATCATAGTGACCAAAATTGCCATTTTTACAGAGTTTTGCTTACTCAAAAGCTTCCATTTTGACACGTTTCAGGCACAGAAATGATTTTAAACACACTTATTCTAGTTGACAAAGTCATAATTCACACCCAACAGTCATTTAGAGTCAAAAGATTAAATGTTGAAATTTCATCATTATAGACCATTTTGGGATCGTTCGACAGGTCCGGAGTCATCGTTTTTTATCCGAAAATGGATTTTTTGGACTGTACCAAAAATGATTCAATATGTCAATTGGATCGTGCCTCATGTTGAATAACCACTTTTTAAACCCTCACAGTGACCAAAATTGCCATTTTTACAGAGTTTTGCTCACTCAAAAGCTTCAATTTTGACCCGTTTCAGGCACAGAAATGACTTTAAACACACTTATTTTAGTTGACAAAGCCATAATTCACATTCAACAGTCATTTAGAGTCAAAAGATTAAATGTTGAAATTTCATCATTATAGACCATTTTAGGATTGTTCGACAGGTCCGGAGTCATCGTTTTTTATCTGAAAATTGATTTTTTGGACTGTACCAAAAATGATTCAATATGTCAATTGGATCGTGCCTCATGTTGAATAACCACTTTTTAAACCCTCACAGTGACCAAAATTGCCATTTTTACAGAGTTTTACTTACTCAAAAGCTTCAATTTTGACCCGTTTCCGGCACAGAAATGACTTTAAACACACTTATTCTAGTTAACAAAGTCATAATTCACATCCAACAGTCATTTAGAGTCAAAAGATTAAATGTTGAAATTTCATCCATATTGACTATTTTAGGATCGGTCAACAGGTCCGGAGTCATCGTTTTTCATCCGAAAATTGATTTTTTGGACTGTACCAAAAATGATTCAAAATGTCAATTGGATCATGCCTCATGTTGAATAACCACTTCTTAACCGCATCGCTGCGGCGGCTTTTCCCGCTGTGCGCGGCAGATTCGAAATTACCGCGTTACGTGACGAGCTGGCCTTGTCATCCGCGCAGGACAGGTAAGCGCGATGACAAGCCCAGCTCGTCAATAGCCTCGAAGGGGTTAAACCCTCACAGTGACCAAAATTGCCATTTTTACAGAGTTTTGCTTACTCAAAAGCTTCCATTTTGACCCGTTTCAGGCACAGAAATGACTTTAAACACACCTATTTTAGTTGACAAAGTCACAATTCACATCCAACAGTCATTTAGAGTCAAAAGATTAAATGTTGAAATTTCATCCATATTGACCATTTTGGGATCGTTCGACAGGTCCGGAGTCATCGTGTTTCATCCGAAAATTTATTTTTTGGACTGTACCAAAAATGATTCAAAATGTCAATTGGATCGTGCCTCATGTTGAATAACCACTTTTTAAACCCTCACAGTGACCAAAATTGCCATTTTTACAGAGTTTTGCTTATTCAAAAGCTTCCATTTTGACCCGTTTCAGGCACAAAAATGACTTTAAACACACTTTTTTTAGTTGACAAAGTCATAATTCACACCCAACAGTCATTTAGAGTCAAAAGATTAAATGTTGAAATTTCATCATTATAGACCATTTTGGGATCGTTTGACAGGTCCGGAGTCATCGTTTTTTATCTGAAAATGGATTTTTTGGACTGTACCAAAAATGATTCAATATGTCAATTGGATCGTGCCTCATGTTGAATAACCACTTTTTAAACCCTCACAGTGACCAAAATTGCCATTTTTACAGAGTTTTGCTTATTCAAAAGCTTCCATTTTGACCCGTTTCAGGCACAGAAATGACTTTAAACACACTTATTTTAGTTGAAAAAGTCATAATTCACATCCAACAGTCATTTAGAGTCAAAAGATTAAATGTTGAAATTTCATCATAATAGACCATTTTGGGATCGTTTGACAGGTCCGGAGTCATCGTTTTTCATCCGAAAATTGATTTTTTTGGACTGTACCAAAAATGATTCAAAATGTCAATTGGATCATGCCTCATGTTGAATAACCACTTTTTAAACCCTCACAGTGACCAAAATTGCCATTTTTACAGAGTTTTGCTTACTCAAAAGCTTCAATTTTGACTTGTTTCAGGCACAGAAATGACTTTAAACACACTTATTCTAGTTAACAAAGTCATAATTCACATCCAACAGTCATTTAGAGTCAACAGATTAAATGTTAAAATTTCATCATTATAGACCATTTTGGGATCGTTCGACAGGTCCGGAGTCATCGTTTTTCATCCGAAAATTGATTTTTTGGACTGTACCAAAAATGATTCAAAATGTCAATTGGATCATGCCTCATGTTGAATAACCACTTTTTAAACCCTCACAGTGACCAAAATTGCCATTTTTACAGAGTTTTGCTTACTCAAAAGCTTCCATTTTGACCCGTTTCAGGCACAGAAATGACTTTAAACACACTTATTTTAGTTGACAAAGTCATAATTCAAATCCAACAGTCATTTAGAGTCAAAAGATTAAATGTTGAAATTTCATCCATATTGACCATTTTGGGATCGTTCGACAGGTCCGGAGTCATCGTTTTTCATCCGAAAATTTATTTTTTGGACTGTACCAAAAATGATTCAAAATGTCAATTGGATCGTGCCTCAGGTTGAATAACCACTTTTTAAACACTCACAGTGACCAAAATTGCCATTTTTACAGAGTTTTGCTTACTCAAAAGCTTCAATTTTGACCCGTTTCAGGCACAGACATGAATTTAAACACACTTATTCTAGTTGACAAAGTCATAATTCACATCCAACAGTCATTTAGAGTGAAAAGATTAAATGTTAAAATTTCATCATTATAGACCATTTTGGGATCGTTCGACAGGTCCGGAGTCATTGTTTTTCATCCGAAAATTGATTTTTTGGACTGTACCAAAAATGATTCAAAATGTCAATTGGATCATGCCTCATGTTGAATAACCACTTTTTAAACCATCATAGTGACCAAAATTGCCATTTTTACAGAGTTTTGCTTACTCAAAAGCTTCCATTTTGACACGTTTCAGGCACAGAAATGATTTTAAACACACTTATTCTAGTTGACAAAGTCATAATTCACACCCAACAGTCATTTAGAGTCAAAAGATTAAATGTTGAAATTTCATCATTATAGACCATTTTGGGATCGTTCGACAGGTCCGGAGTCATCGTTTTTTATCCGAAAATGGATTTTTTGGACTGTACCAAAAATGATTCAATATGTCAATTGGATCGTGCCTCATGTTGAATAACCACTTTTTAAACCCTCACAGTGACCAAAATTGCCATTTTTACAGAGTTTTGCTCACTCAAAAGCTTCAATTTTGACCCGTTTCAGGCACAGAAATGACTTTAAACACACTTATTTTAGTTGACAAAGCCATAATTCACATTCAACAGTCATTTAGAGTCAAAAGATTAAATGTTGAAATTTCATCATTATAGACCATTTTAGGATTGTTCGACAGGTCCGGAGTCATCGTTTTTTATCCGAAAATTGATTTTTTGGACTGTACCAAAAATGATTCAATATGTCAATTGGATCGTGCCTCATGTTGAATAACCACTTTTTAAACCCTCACAGTGACCAAAATTGCCATTTTTACAGAGTTTTACTTACTCAAAAGCTTCAATTTTGACCCGTTTCCGGCACAGAAATGACTTTAAACACACTTATTCTAGTTAACAAAGTCATAATTCACATCCAACAGTCATTTAGAGTCAAAAGATTAAATGTTGAAATTTCATCCATATTGACTATTTTAGGATCGGTCAACAGGTCCGGAGTCATCGTTTTTCATCCGAAAATTGATTTTTTGGACTGTACCAAAAATGATTCAAAATGTCAATTGGATCATGCCTCATGTTGAATAACCACTTCTTAACCGCATCGCTGCGGCGGCTTTTCCCGCTGTGCGCGGCAGATTCGAAATTACCGCGTTACGTGACGAGCTGGCCTTGTCATCCGCGCAGGACAGGTAAGCGCGATGACAAGCCCAGCTCGTCAATAGCCTCGAAGGGGTTAAACCCTCACAGTGACCAAAATTGCCATTTTTACAGAGTTTTGCTTACTCAAAAGCTTCCATTTTGACCCGTTTCAGGCACAGAAATGACTTTAAACACACCTATTTTAGTTGACAAAGTCACAATTCACATCCAACAGTCATTTAGAGTCAAAAGATTAAATGTTGAAATTTCATCCATATTGACCATTTTGGGATCGTTCGACAGGTCCGGAGTCATCGTGTTTCATCCGAAAATTTATTTTTTGGACTGTACCAAAAATGATTCAAAATGTCAATTGGATCGTGCCTCATGTTGAATAACCACTTTTTAAACCCTCACAGTGACCAAAATTGCCATTTTTACAGAGTTTTGCTTATTCAAAAGCTTCCATTTTGACCCGTTTCAGGCACAAAAATGACTTTAAACACACTTTTTTTAGTTGACAAAGTCATAATTCACACCCAACAGTCATTTAGAGTCAAAAGATTAAATGTTGAAATTTCATCATTATAGACCATTTTGGGATCGTTTGACAGGTCCGGAGTCATCGTTTTTTATCTGAAAATGGATTTTTTGGACTGTACCAAAAATGATTCAATATGTCAATTGGATCGTGCCTCATGTTGAATAACCACTTTTTAAACCCTCACAGTGACCAAAATTGCCATTTTTACAGAGTTTTGCTTATTCAAAAGCTTCCATTTTGACCCGTTTCAGGCACAGAAATGACTTTAAACACACTTATTTTAGTTGAAAAAGTCATAATTCACATCCAACAGTCATTTAGAGTCAAAAGATTAAATGTTGAAATTTCATCATAATAGACCATTTTGGGATCGTTTGACAGGTCCGGAGTCATCGTTTTTCATCCGAAAATTGATTTTTTTGGACTGTACCAAAAATGATTCAAAATGTCAATTGGATCATGCCTCATGTTGAATAACCACTTTTTAAACCCTCACAGTGACCAAAATTGCCATTTTTACAGAGTTTTGCTTACTCAAAAGCTTCAATTTTGACTTGTTTCAGGCACAGAAATGACTTTAAACACACTTATTCTAGTTAACAAAGTCATAATTCACATCCAACAGTCATTTAGAGTCAACAGATTAAATGTTAAAATTTCATCATTATAGACCATTTTGGGATCGTTCGACAGGTCCGGAGTCATCGTTTTTCATCCGAAAATTGATTTTTTGGACTGTACCAAAAATGATTCAAAATGTCAATTGGATCATGCCTCATGTTGAATAACCACTTTTTAAACCCTCACAGTGACCAAAATTGCCATTTTTACAGAGTTTTGCTTACTCAAAAGCTTCCATTTTGACCCGTTTCAGGCACAGAAATGACTTTAAACACACTTATTTTAGTTGACAAAGTCATAATTCAAATCCAACAGTCATTTAGAGTCAAAAGATTAAATGTTGAAATTTCATCCATATTGACCATTTTGGGATCGTTCAACAGGTCCAGAGTCATCGTTTTTCATCCGAAAATTGATTTTTTGGACTGTACCAAAAATGATTCAAAATGTCAATTGGATCATGCCTCATGTTGAATAACCACTTTTTAAACCCTCACAGTGACCAAAATTGCCATTTTTACAGAGTTTTGCTTACTCAAAAGCTTCAATTTTGACTCGTTTCAGGCACAGAAATGACTTTAAACACACTAATTCTAGTTAACAAAGTCATAATTCACATCCAACAGTCATTTAGAGTCAACAGATTAAATGTTAAAATTTCATCATTATAGACCATTTTGGGATCGTTCGACAGGTCCGGAGTCATCGTTTTTCATCCGAAAATTGATTTTTTGGACTGTACCAAAAATGATTCAAAATGTCAATAGGATCATGCCTCATGTTGAATAACCACTTTTTAAACCATCATAGTGACCAAAATTGCCATTTTTACAGAGTTTTGCTTACTCAAAAGCTTCCATTTTGACACGTTTCAGGCACAGAAATGATTTTAAACACACTTATTCTAGTTGACAAAGTCATAATTCACACCCAACAGTCATTTAGAGTCAAAAGATTAAATGTTGAAATTTCATCATTATAGACCATTTTGGGATCGTTCGACAGGTCCGGAGTCATCGTTTTTTATCCGAAAATGGATTTTTTGGACTGTACCAAAAATGATTCAATATGTCAAGTGGATCGTGCCTCATGTTGAATAACCACTTTTTAAACCCTCACAGTGACCAAAATTGCCATTTTTACAGAGTTTTGCTTACTCAAAAGCTTCAATTTTGACCCGTTTCAGGCACAGAAATGACTTTAAACACACTTATTTTAGTTGACAAAGCCATAATTCACATTCAACAGTCATTTAGAGTCAAAAGATTAAATGTTAATATGTCATCATTATAGACCATTTTGGGATCGTTCGACAGGTCCGGAGTCATCGTTTTTCATCCGAAAATTGATTTTTTGGACTGTACCAAAAATGATTCAAAATGTCAATTGGATCATGCCTCATGTTGAATAACCACTTTTTAAACCCTCACAGGGACCAAAATTGCCATTTTTACAGAGTTTTGCTTACTCAAAAGCTTCAAATTTGACCCGTTTCAGGCACAGAAATGACTTTAAACACACTTATTTTAGTTGACAAAGTCATAATTCACATCCAACAGTAATTTAGAGTCAAAAGATAAAATGTTAAAATTTCATCATTATAGACCATTTTGGGATCGTTCGACAGATCCGGAGTCATCGTTTTTCATCCGAAAATTGATTTTTTGGACTGTACCAAAAATGATTTAAAATGTCAATTGGATCGTGCCTCTTGTTGAATAACCACTTTTTAAACCCTCACAGTGACCAAAATTGCCATTTTTACAGAGTTTTGCTTACTCAAAAGCTTCCATTTTGACCCGTTTCAGGCACAGACATGAATTTAAACACACTTATTCTAGTTGACAAAGTCATAATTCACATTCAACAGTCATTTAGAGTCAAAAGATTAAATGTTGAAATTTCATCATTATAGACCATTTTGGGATTGTTCGACAGGTCCGGAGTCATCGTTTTTTATCCGAAAATGGATTTTTTGGACTGTACCAAAAATGATTCAATATGTCAATTGGATCGTGCCTCATGTTAAATAACCACTTTTTAAACCCTCACAGTGACCAAAATTGTCATTTTTACAGAGTTTTACTTACTCAAAAGCTTCAATTTTGACCCGTTTCAGGCACAGAAATGACTTTAAACACACTTATTCTAGTTAACAAAGTCATAATTCACATCCAACAGTCATTTAGAGTCAAAAGATTAAATGTTGAAATTTCATCCATATTGACCATTTTGGGATCGTTCGACAGGTCCGGAGTCATCGTTTTTCATCCAAAAATTGATTTTTTGGACTGTACCAAAAATGATTCAAAATGTCGATTGGATCGTGCATCATGTTGAATAACCACTTTATAAACCCTCACAGTGACCAGAATTGCCATTTTTACAGAGTTGGGCTTACTCAAAAGCTTCAATTTTGACCCGTTTCCGGCACAGAAATGACTTCAAACACACTTATTCTAGTTAACAAAGTCATAATTCACATCCAACAGTCATTTAGAGTCAAAAGATTAAATGTTGAAATTTCATCCATATTGACCATTTTGGGATCGATCGACAGGTCCGGAGTCATCGTTTTTCATCCGAAAATTGATTTTTTGGACTGTACCAAAAATGATTCAAAATGTCAATTGGATCATGCCTCAGGTTGAATAACCACTTTTTAAACCTTCACAGTGACCAAAATTGCCATTTTTACAGAGTTTTACTTACTCAAAAGCTTCAATTGTGACCCGTTTCAGGCACAGAAATGACTTTAAACACACTTATTCTAGTTAACAAAGTCATCATTCACATCCAACAGTCATTTAGAGTCAAAAGATTAAATGTTGAAATTTCATCATTATAGACAATTTTGGGATCGTTCGACAGGTCCGGAGTCATCGTTTTTCATCCGAAAATTTATTTTTTGGACTGTACCAAAAATGATTCAAAATGTCAATTGGATCGTGCATCATGTTGAATAACCACTTTATAAACCCTCACAGTGACCAGAATTGCCATTTTTACAGAGTTGGGCTTACTCAAAAGCTTCCCTTTTGACCCGTTTCAGGCACAGAAATGACTTTAAACACACGTATTTTAGTTGACAAAGTCATAATTCACATCCAACAGTCATTTAGAGTCAAAAGATTAAATGTTGAAATTTCATCCATATTGACCATTTTGGGATCGTTCGACAGGTCCGGAGTCATCGTTTTTCATCAGAGAATTGATTTTTTGGACTGTACCAAAAATGATTCAAAATGTCAATTGGATCATGCCTCATGTTGAATAACCACTTTTTAAACCCTCACAGGGACCAAAATTGCCATTTTTACAGAGTTTTGCTTACTCAAAAGCTTCAAATTTGACCCGTTTCAGGCACAGAAATGACTTTAAACACACTTATTTTAGTTGACAAAGTCATAATTCACATCAAACAGTCATTTAGAGTCAAAAGATAAAATGTTAAAATTTCATCATTATAGACCATTTTGGGATCGTTCGACAGGTCCGGAGTCATCGTTTTTCATCCGAAAATTGATTTTTTGGACTGTACCAAAAATGATTCAAAATGTCAATTGGATCGTGCCTCTTGTTGAATAACCACTTTTTAAACACTCACAGTGACCAAAATTGCCATTTTTACAGAGTTTTGCTTACTCAAAAGCTTCCATTTTGACCCGTTTCAGGCACAGACATGACTTTAAACACACTTATGCTAGTTAACAAAGTCATAATTCACATCCAACAGTCATTTAGAGTCAACAGATTAAATGTTAAAATTTCATCATTATAGACCATTTTGGGATCGTTCGACAGGTCCGGAGTCATCGTTTTTCATCCGAAAATTGATTTTTTGGACTGTACCAAAAATGATTCAAAATGTCAATTGGATCATGCCTCATGTTGAATAACCACTTTTTAAACCCTCACAGTGACCAAAATTGCCATTTTTACAGAGTTTTGCTTATTCAAAAGCTTCCTTTTTGGACCCGTTTCAGGCACAGAAATGACTTTAAACACACTTATTCTAGTTAACAAAGTCATAATTCACATCCAACAGTCATTTAGAGTCAAAAGATTAAATGTTGAAATTTCATCCATATTGACCATTTTGGGATCGTTCGACAGGTCCGGAGTCATCGTTTTTTATCCGAAAATTGATTTTTTGGACTGTACCAAAAATGATTCAAAATGTCAATTGGATCATGCCTCATGTTGAATAACCACTTTTTAAACCCTCACAGTGACCAAAATTGCCATTTTTACAGAGTTTTGCTTACTCAAAAGCTTCAATTTTGACCCGTTTCCGGCACAGAAATGACTTTAAACACACTTATTCTAGTTAACAAAGTCATAATTCACATCCAACAGTCATTTAGAGTCAAAAGATGAAATGTTGAAATTTCATCCATATTGACCATTTTGGGATCGATCGACAGGTCCGGAGTCATCGTTTTTCATCCGAAAATTGATTTTTTGGACTGTACCAAAAATGATTCAAAATGTCAATTGGATCATGCCTCATGTTGAATAACCACTTTTTAAACCCTCACAGTGACCAAAATTGCCATTTTTACAGAATTTTGCTTACTCAAAAGCTTCCATTTTGACCCGTTTCAGGCACAGAAATGACTTTAAACACACCTATTTTTGTTGACAAAGTCACAATTCACATCCAACAGTCATTTAGAGTCAAAAGATTAAATGTTGAAATTTCATCCATATTGACCATTTTGGGATCGTTCGACAGGTCCGGAGTCATCGTTTTTCATCCGAAAATTGATTTTTTGGACTGTACCAAAAATGATTCAAAATGTCGATTGGATCGTGCATCATGTTGAATAACCACTTTATAAACCCTCACAGTGACCAGAATTGCCATTTTTACAGAGTTGGGCTCACTCAAAAGCTTCCATTTTGACACGTTTCAGGCACAGAAATGATTTTAAACACACTTATTCTAGTTGACAAAGTCATAATTCACACCCAACAGTCATTTAGAGTCAAAAAATTAAATGTTGAAATTTCATCCATATTGACCATTTTGGGATCGTTCGACAGGTCCGGAGTCATCGTTTTTCATCCGAAAATTGATTTTTTGGACTGTACCAAAAATGATTCAAAATGTCGATTGGATCGTGCATCATGTTGAATAACCACTTTTTAAACCCTCACAGGGACCAAAATTGCCATTTTTACAGAGTTTTGCTTACTCAAAAGCTTCCATTTTGACACGTTTCAGGCACAGAAATGATTTTAAACACACTTATTCTAGTTGACAAAGTCATAATTCACACCCAACAGTCATTTAGAGTCAAAAGATTAAATGTTGAAATTTCATCATTATAGACCATTTTGGGATCGTTCGACAGGTCCGGAGTCATCGTTTTTCATCCGAAAATTGATTTTTTGGACTGTACCAAAAATGATTCAAAATGTCAATTGGATCATGCCTCATGTTGAATAACCACTTTTTAAACCCTCACAGTGACCAAAATTGCCATTTTTACAGAGTTTTGCTTATTCAAAAGCTTCCTTTTTGACCCGTTTCAGGCACAGAAATGACTTTAAACACACTTATTTTAGTTGACAAAGTCATAATTCACATCCAACAGTAATTTAGAGTCAAAAGATTAAATGTTAAAATTTCATCATTATAGACCATTTTGGGATCGTTTGACAGGTCCGGAGTCATCGTTTTTCATCCGAAAATTGATTTTTTGGACTGTACCAAAAATGATTCAAAATGTCAATTGGATCATTCCTCATGTTGAAAACCACTTTTTAAACCCTCACAGTGACCAAAATTGCCATTTTTACAGAGTTTTGCTTACTCAAAAGCTTCAATTTTGACCCGTTTCAGGCACAGAAATGACTTTAAACACACTTATTCTAGGTAACAAAGTCATAATTCACATCCAACAGTCATTTAGAGTCAAAAGATTAAATGTTAAAATTTCATCATTATAGACCATTTTGGGATCGTTCGACAGGTCCGGAGTCATCGTTTTTCATCCGAAAATTGATTTTTTGGACTGTACCAAAAATGATTCAAAATGTCAATTGGATCGTGCCTCTTGTTGAATAACCACTTTTTAAACCCTCACAGTGACCAAAATTGCCATTTTTACAGAGTTTTGCTTACTCAAAAGCTTCCATTTTGACCCGTTTCAGGCACAGAAATGACTTTAAACACACCTATTTTAGTTGACAAAGTCATAATTCACATCCAACAGTCATTTAGAGTCAAAAGATTAAATGTTGAAATTTCATCGATTTTGATCTTTTTGGGATCGTTCGACAGGTCCGGAGTCATCGTTTTTCATCCGAAAATTGATTTTTTGGACTGTACCAAAAATGATTCAAAATGTCAATTGGATCGTGCCTCATGTTGAATAACCACTTTTTAAACCCTCACAGTGACCAAAATTGCCATTTTTACAGAGTTTTGCTTACTCAAAAGCTTCCATTTTGACCCGTTTCAGGCACAGAAATGACTTTAAACACACTTATTCTAGTTAACAAAGTCATAATTCACATCCAACAGTCATTTAGAGTCAAAAGATTAAATGTTGAAATTTCATCATTATAGACCATTTTGGGATCGTTTGACAGGTCCGGAGTCATCGTTTTTTATCCGAAAATGGATTTTTTGGACTGTACCAAAAATGATTCAATATGTCAATTGGATCGTGCCTCATGTTGAATAACCACTTTTTAAACCCTCACAGTGACCAAAATTGCCATTTTTACAGAGTTTTACTTACTCAAAAGCTTCAATTTTGACCCGTTTCAGGCACAGAAATGACTTTAAACACACTTATTCTAGTTAACAAAGTCATAATTCACATCCAACAGTCATTTAGAGTCAAAAGATTAAATGTTGAAATTTCATCCATATTGACCATTTTGGGATCGTTCAACAGGTCCGGAGTCATCGTTTTTCATCCGAAAATTGATTTTTTGGACTGTACCAAAAATGATTCAAAATGTCAATTGGATCATGCCTCATGTTGAATAACCACTTTTTAAACCCTCACAGTGACCAAAATTGCCATTTTTACAGAGTTTTGCTTACTCAAAAGCTTCAATTTTGACCCGTTTCAGGCACAGAAATGACTTTAAACACACCTATTTTAGTTGACAAAGTCATAATTCACATCCAACAGTCATTTAGAGTCAAAAGATTAAATGTTGAAATTTCATCCATATTGACCATTTTGGGATCGTTCGACAGGTCCGGAGTCATCGTTTTTCATCCGAAAATTGATTTTTTGGACTGTACCAAAAATGATTCAAAATGTCAATTGGATCATGCCTCAGGTTGAATAACCACTTTTTAAACCTTCACAGTGACCAAAATTGCCATTTTTACAGAGTTTTACTTACTAAAAACCTTCAATTTTGACCCGTTTCAGGCACAGAAATGACTTTAAACACACTTATTCTAGTTAACAAAGTCATAATTCACATCCAACAGTCATTTAGAGTCAAAAGATTAAATGTTGAAATTTCATCCATATTGACCATTTTGGGATCGTTCAACAGGTCCGGAGTCCTCGTTTTTCATCCGAAAATTGATTTTTTGGACTGTACCAAAAATGATTCAAAATGTCAATTGGATCATGCCTCATGTTGAATAACCACTTTTTAAACCCTCACAGTGACCAAAATTGCCATTTTTACAGAGTTTTGCTTACTCAAAAGCTTCCATTTTGACCCGTTTCAGGCACAGAAATGACTTTAAACACACCTATTTTAGTTGACAAAGTCATAATTCACATCCAACAGTCATTTAGAGTCAAAAGATTAAATGTTGAAATTTCATCCATATTGACCATTTTGGGATCGTTCGACAGGTCCGGAGTCATCGTTTTTCATCTGAAAATTGATTTTTTGGACTGTACCAAAAATGATTCAAAATGTCAATTGGATCGTGCAACATGTTGAATAACCACTTTATAAACCCTCACAGTGACCAAAATTGCCATTTTTACAGAGTTGGGCTTACTCAAAAGCTTCCATTTTGACCCGTTTCAGGCACAGAAATGACTTTAAACACACTTATTTTAGTTGACAAAGTCATAATTCACATCCAACAGTCATTTAGAGTCAAAAGATTAAATGTTGAAATTTCATCCATATTGACCATTTTGGGATCGTACGACAGGTCCGGAGTCATCGTTTTTCATCCGAAAATTGATTTTTTGGACTGTACCAAAAATGATTCAAAATGTCAATTGGATCGTGCCTCAGGTTGAATAACCACTTTTTAAACACTCACAGTGACCAAAATTGCCATTTTTACAGAGTTTTGCTTACTCAAAAGCTTCAATTTTGACCCGTTTCAGGCACAGACATGAATTTAAACACACTTATTCTAGTTGACAAAGTCATAATTCACATCCAACAGTCATTTAGAGTCAAAAGATTAAATGTTAAAATTTCATCATTATAGACCATTTTGGGATCGTTCGACAGGTCCGGAGTCATCGTTTTTCATCCGAAAATTGATTTTTTGGACTGTACCAAAAATGATTCAAAATGTCAATTGGATCATGCCTCATGTTGAATAACCACTTTTTAAACCATCATAGTGACCAAAATTGCCATTTTTACAGAGTTTTGCTTACTCAAAAGCTTCCATTTTGACACGTTTCAGGCACAGAAATGATTTTAAACACACTTATTCTAGTTGACAAAGTCATAATTCACACCCAACAGTCATTTAGAGTCAAAAGATTAAATGTTGAAATTTCATCATTATAGACCATTTTGGGATCGTTCGACAGGTCCGGAGTCATCGTTTTTTATCCGAAAATGGATTTTTTGGACTGTACCAAAAATGATTCAATATGTCAATTGGATCGTGCCTCATGTTGAATAACCACTTTTTAAACCCTCACAGTGACCAAAATTGCCATTTTTACAGAGTTTTGCTCCCTCAAAAGCTTCAATTTTGACCCGTTTCAGGCACAGAAATGACTTTAAACACACTTATTTTAGTTGACAAAGCCATAATTCACATTCAACAGTCATTTAGAGTCAAAAGATTAAATGTTAAAATGTCATCATTATAGACCATTTTGGGATCGTTCGACAGGTCCGGAGTCATCGTTTTTCATCCGAAAATTGATTTTTTGGACTGTACCAAAAATGATTCAAAATGTCAATTGGATCATGCCTCATGTTGAATAACCACTTTTTAAACCCTCACAGTGACCAAAATTGCCATTTTTACAGAGTTTTGCTTACTCAAAAGCTTCAATTTTGACCCGTTTCAGGCACAGAAATGACTTTAAACACACTTATTCTAGTTAACAAAGTCATAATTCACATCCAACAGTCATTTAGAGTCAAAAGATTAAATGTTGAAATTTCATCCATATTGACCATTTTGGGATCATTCGACAGGTCCGGAGTCATCGTTTTTTATCCGAAAATTGATTTTTTGGACTGTACCAAAAATGATTCAAAATGTCAATTGGATCATGCCTCATGTTGAATACCCACTTTTTAAACCCTCACAGTGACCAAAATTGCCATTTTTACAGAGTTTTGCTTACTCAAAAGCTTCAATTTTGACCCGTTTCCGGCACAGAAATGACTTTAAACACACTTATTCTAGTTAACAAAGTCATAATTCACATCCAACAGTCATTTAGAGTCAAAAGATTAAATGTTGAAATTTCATCCATATTGACCATTTTGGGATCGATCGACAGGTCCGGAGTCATCGTTTTTCATCCGAAAATTGATTTTTTGGACTGTACCAAAAATGATTCAAAATGTCAATTGGATCATGCCTCAGGTTGAATAACCACTTTTTAAACCTTCACAGTGACCAAAATTGCCATTTTTACAGAGTTTTACTTACTCAAAAGCTTCAATTGTGACCCGTTTCAGGCACAGAAATGACTTTAAACACACTTATTCTAGTTAACAAAGTCATCATTCACATCCAACAGTCATTTAGAGTCAAAAGATTAAATGTTGAAATTTCATCCATATTGACCATTTTGGGATCGTTCGACAGGTCCGGAGTCATCGTTTTTCATCTGAAAATTGATTTTTTGGACTGTACCAAAAATGATTCAAAATGTCAATTGGATCGTGCAACATGTTGAATAACCACTTTATAAACCCTCACAGTGACCAAAATTGCCATTTTTACAGAGTTGGGCTTACTCAAAAGCTTCCATTTTGACCCGTTTCAGGCACAGAAATGACTTTAAACACACTTATTTTAGTTGACAAAGTCATAATTCACATCCAACAGTCATTTAGAGTCAAAAGATTAAATGTTGAAATTTCATCCATATTGACCATTTTGGGATCGTACGACAGGTCCGGAGTCATCGTTTTTCATCCGAAAATTGATTTTTTGGACTGTACCAAAAATGATTCAAAATGTCAATTGGATCGGGCCTCATGTTGAATAACCACTTTATAAACCCTCACAGTGACGAAAATTGACATTTTTACAGAGGTTTGCTTACTCAAAAGCTTCAATTTTGACCCATTTCAGGCACAGAAATGACTTTAAACACACTTATTTTAGTTGACAAAGTCATAATTAAGATCCAACAGTCATTTAGAGTCAAAAGATTAAATGTTAAAATTTCATCATTATAGACCATTTTGGGATCGTTCGACAGGTCCGGAGTCATCGTTTTTCATCAGCAAATTGATATTTTGTACTGTACCAAAAATGATTCAAAATGTCAATTGGATCATGCCTCATGTTGAATAACCACTTTTTAAACCTTCACAGTGACCAAAATTGCCATTTTTACAGAGTTTTGCTTACTCAAAAGCTTCCATTTTGACCCGTTTCAGGCACAGAAATGACTTTAAACACACTTATTTTAGTTGACAAAGTCATAATTCACATCCAACAGTCATTTAGAGTCAAAAGATTAAATTTTAAAATTTCATCCATATTGACCATTTTGGGATCGTTCGACAGGTCCGGAGTCATCGTTTTTCATCCGAAAATTTATTTTTTGGACTGTACCAAAAATGATTCAAAATGTCAATTGGATCGTGCCTCAGGTTGAATAACCACTTTTTAAACACTCACAGTGACCAAAATTGCCATTTTTACAGAGTTTTGCTTACTCAAAAGCTTCAATTTTGACCCGTTTCAGGCACAGACATGAATTTAAACACACTTATTCTAGTTGACAAAGTCATAATTCACATCCAACAGTCATTTAGAGTCAAAAGATTAAATGTTAAAATTTCATCATTATAGACCATTTTGGGATCGTTCGACAGGTCCGGAGTCATCGTTTTTCATCCGAAAATTGATTTTTTGGACTGTACCAAAAATGATTCAAAATGTCAATTGGATCATGCCTCATGTTGAATAACCACTTTTTAAACCATCATAGTGACCAAAATTGCCATTTTTACAGAGTTTTGCTTACTCAAAAGCTTCCATTTTGACACGTTTCAGGCACAGAAATGATTTTAAACACACTTATTCTAGTTGACAAAGTCATAATTCACACCCAACAGTCATTTAGAGTCAAAAGATTAAATGTTGAAATTTCATCATTATAGACCATTTTGGGATCGTTCGACAGGTCCGGAGTCATCGTTTTTTATCCGAAAATGGATTTTTTGGACTGTACCAAAAATGATTCAATATGTCAATTGGATCGTGCCTCATGTTGAATAACCACTTTTTAAACCCTCACAGTGACCAAAATTGCCATTTTTACAGAGTTTTGCTCCCTCAAAAGCTTCAATTTTGACCCGTTTCAGGCACAGAAATGACTTTAAACACACTTATTTTAGTTGACAAAGTCATAATTCACATCCAACAGTAATTTAGAGTCAAAAGATTAAATGTTAAAATTTCATCATTATAGACCATTTTGGGATCGTTTGACAGGTCCGGAGTCATCGTTTTTCATCCGAAAATTGATTTTTTGGACTGTACCAAAAATGATTCAAAATGTCAATTGGATCATGCCTCATGTTGAATAACCACTTTTTAAACCCTCACAGTGACCAAAATTGCCATTTTTACAGAGTTTTGCTTACTCAAAAGCTTCAATTTTGACCCGTTTCAGGCACAGAAATGACTTTAAACACACTTATTCTAGTTAACAAAGTCATAATTCACATCCAACAGTCATTTAGAGTCAAAAGATTAAATGTTGAAATTTCATCCATATTGACCATTTTGGGATCATTCGACAGGTCCGGAGTCATCGTTTTTTATCCGAAAATTGATTTTTTGGACTGTACCAAAAATGATTCAAAATGTCAATTGGATCATGCCTCATGTTGAATAACCACTTTTTAAACCCTCACAGTGACCAAAATTGCCATTTTTACAGAGTTTTGCTTACTCAAAAGCTTCAATTTTGACCCGTTTCCGGCACAGAAATGACTTTAAACACACTTATTCTAGTTAACAAAGTCATAATTCACATCCAACAGTCATTTAGAGTCAAAAGATTAAATGTTGAAATTTCATCCATATTGACCATTTTGGGATCGATCGACAGGTCCGGAGTCATCGTTTTTCATCCGAAAATTGATTTTTTGGACTGTACCAAAAATGATTCAAAATGTCAATTGGATCATGCCTCATGTTGAATAACCACTTTTTAAACCCTCACAGTGACCAAAATTGCCATTTTTACAGAATTTTGCTTACTCAAAAGCTTCCATTTTGACCCGTTTCAGGCACAGAAATGACTTTAAACACACCTATTTTTGTTGACAAAGTCACAATTCACATCCAACAGTCATTTAGAGTCAAAAGATTAAATGTTGAAATTTCATCCATATTGACCATTTTGGGATCGTTCGACAGGTCCGGAGTCATCGTTTTTCATCCGAAAATTGATTTTTTGGACTGTACCAAAAATGATTCAAAATGTCGATTGGATCGTGCATCATGTTGAATAACCACTTTATAAACCCTCACAGTGACCAGAATTGCCATTTTTACAGAGTTGGGCTCACTCAAAAGCTTCCATTTTGACACGTTTCAGGCACAGAAATGATTTTAAACACACTTATTCTAGTTGACAAAGTCATAATTCACACCCAACAGTCATTTAGAGTCAAAAAATTAAATGTTGAAATTTCATCCATATTGACCATTTTGGGATCGTTCGACAGGTCCGGAGTCATCGTTTTTCATCCGAAAATTGATTTTTTGGACTGTACCAAAAATGATTCAAAATGTCGATTGGATCGTGCATCATGTTGAATAACCACTTTTTAAACCCTCACAGGGACCAAAATTGCCATTTTTACAGAGTTTTGCTTACTCAAAAGCTTCCATTTTGACACGTTTCAGGCACAGAAATGATTTTAAACACACTTATTCTAGTTGACAAAGTCATAATTCACACCCAACAGTCATTTAGAGTCAAAAGATTAAATGTTGAAATTTCATCATTATAGACCATTTTGGGATCGTTCGACAGGTCCGGAGTCATCGTTTTTCATCCGAAAATTGATTTTTTGGACTGTACCAAAAATGATTCAAAATGTCAATTGGATCATGCCTCATGTTGAATAACCACTTTTTAAACCCTCACAGTGACCAAAATTGCCATTTTTACAGAGTTTTGCTTATTCAAAAGCTTCCTTTTTGACCCGTTTCAGGCACAGAAATGACTTTAAACACACTTATTTTAGTTGACAAAGTCATAATTCACATCCAACAGTAATTTAGAGTCAAAAGATTAAATGTTAAAATTTCATCATTATAGACCATTTTGGGATCGTTTGACAGGTCCGGAGTCATCGTTTTTCATCCGAAAATTGATTTTTTGGACTGTACCAAAAATGATTCAAAATGTCAATTGGATCATTCCTCATGTTGAAAACCACTTTTTAAACCCTCACAGTGACCAAAATTGCCATTTTTACAGAGTTTTGCTTACTCAAAAGCTTCAATTTTGACCCGTTTCAGGCACAGAAATGACTTTAAACACACTTATTCTAGGTAACAAAGTCATAATTCACATCCAACAGTCATTTAGAGTCAAAAGATTAAATGTTAAAATTTCATCATTATAGACCATTTTGGGATCGTTCGACAGGTCCGGAGTCATCGTTTTTCATCCGAAAATTGATTTTTTGGACTGTACCAAAAATGATTCAAAATGTCAATTGGATCGTGCCTCTTGTTGAATAACCACTTTTTAAACCCTCACAGTGACCAAAATTGCCATTTTTACAGAGTTTTGCTTACTCAAAAGCTTCCATTTTGACCCGTTTCAGGCACAGAAATGACTTTAAACACACCTATTTTAGTTGACAAAGTCATAATTCACATCCAACAGTCATTTAGAGTCAAAAGATTAAATGTTGAAATTTCATCGATTTTGATCTTTTTGGGATCGTTCGACAGGTCCGGAGTCATCGTTTTTCATCCGAAAATTGATTTTTTGGACTGTACCAAAAATGATTCAAAATGTCAATTGGATCGTGCCTCATGTTGAATAACCACTTTTTAAACCCTCACAGTGACCAAAATTGCCATTTTTACAGAGTTTTGCTTACTCAAAAGCTTCCATTTTGACCCGTTTCAGGCACAGAAATGACTTTAAACACACTTATTCTAGTTAACAAAGTCATAATTCACATCCAACAGTCATTTAGAGTCAAAAGATTAAATGTTGAAATTTCATCATTATAGACCATTTTGGGATCGTTTGACAGGTCCGGAGTCATCGTTTTTTATCCGAAAATGGATTTTTTGGACTGTACCAAAAATGATTCAATATGTCAATTGGATCGTGCCTCATGTTGAATAACCACTTTTTAAACCCTCACAGTGACCAAAATTGCCATTTTTACAGAGTTTTACTTACTCAAAAGCTTCAATTTTGACCCGTTTCAGGCACAGAAATGACTTTAAACACACTTATTCTAGTTAACAAAGTCATAATTCACATCCAACAGTCATTTAGAGTCAAAAGATTAAATGTTGAAATTTCATCCATATTGACCATTTTGGGATCGTTCAACAGGTCCGGAGTCATCGTTTTTCATCCGAAAATTGATTTTTTGGACTGTACCAAAAATGATTCAAAATGTCAATTGGATCATGCCTCATGTTGAATAACCACTTTTTAAACCCTCACAGTGACCAAAATTGCCATTTTTACAGAGTTTTGCTTACTCAAAAGCTTCAATTTTGACCCGTTTCAGGCACAGAAATGACTTTAAACACACCTATTTTAGTTGACAAAGTCATAATTCACATCCAACAGTCATTTAGAGTCAAAAGATTAAATGTTGAAATTTCATCCATATTGACCATTTTGGGATCGTTCGACAGGTCCGGAGTCATCGTTTTTCATCCGAAAATTGATTTTTTGGACTGTACCAAAAATGATTCAAAATGTCAATTGGATCATGCCTCAGGTTGAATAACCACTTTTTAAACCTTCACAGTGACCAAAATTGCCATTTTTACAGAGTTTTACTTACTAAAAACCTTCAATTTTGACCCGTTTCAGGCACAGAAATGACTTTAAACACACTTATTCTAGTTAACAAAGTCATAATTCACATCCAACAGTCATTTAGAGTCAAAAGATTAAATGTTGAAATTTCATCCATATTGACCATTTTGGGATCGTTCAACAGGTCCGGAGTCCTCGTTTTTCATCCGAAAATTGATTTTTTGGACTGTACCAAAAATGATTCAAAATGTCAATTGGATCATGCCTCATGTTGAATAACCACTTTTTAAACCCTCACAGTGACCAAAATTGCCATTTTTACAGAGTTTTGCTTACTCAAAAGCTTCCATTTTGACCCGTTTCAGGCACAGAAATGACTTTAAACACACCTATTTTAGTTGACAAAGTCATAATTCACATCCAACAGTCATTTAGAGTCAAAAGATTAAATGTTGAAATTTCATCCATATTGACCATTTTGGGATCGTTCGACAGGTCCGGAGTCATCGTTTTTCATCTGAAAATTGATTTTTTGGACTGTACCAAAAATGATTCAAAATGTCAATTGGATCGTGCAACATGTTGAATAACCACTTTATAAACCCTCACAGTGACCAAAATTGCCATTTTTACAGAGTTGGGCTTACTCAAAAGCTTCCATTTTGACCCGTTTCAGGCACAGAAATGACTTTAAACACACCTATTTTAGTTGACAAAGTCACAATTCACATCCAACAGTCATTTAGAGTCAAAAGATTAAATGTTGAAATTTCATCCATATTGACCATTTTGGGATCGTTCGACAGGTCCGGAGTCATCGTTTTTCATCCGAAAATTGATTTTTTGGACTGTACCAAAAATGATTCAAAATGTCGATTGGATCGTGCATCATGTTGAATAACCACTTTATAAACCCTCACAGTGACCAGAATTGCCATTTTTACAGAGTTGGGCTCACTCAAAAGCTTCCCTGTTGACCCGTTTCAGGCACAGAAATGACTTTAAACACACTTATTTTAGTTGACAAAGTCATAATTCACATCCAACAGTCATTTAGAGTCAAAAGATTAAATGTTGAAATTTCATCCATATTGACCATTTTGGGATCGTTCAACAGGTCCGGAGTCATCGTTTTTCATCCGAAAATTGATTTTTTGGACTGTACCAAAAATGATTCAAAATGTCAATTGGATCATGCCTCATGTTGAATAACCACTTCTTAAACCCTCACAGTGACCAAAATTGCCATTTTTACAGAGTTTTGCTTACTCAAAAGCTTCCATTTTGACCCGTTTCAGGCACAGAAATGACTTTAAACACACCTATTTTAGTTGACAAAGTCACAATTCACATCCAACAGTCATTTAGAGTCAAAAGATTAAATGTTGAAATTTCATCCATATTGACCATTTTGGGATCGTTCGACAGGTCCGGAGTCATCGTTTTTCATCCGAAAATTGATTTTTTGGACTGTACCAAAAATGATTCAAAATGTCGATTGGATCGTGCATCATGTTGAATAACCACTTTATAAACCCTCACAGTGACCAGAATTGCCATTTTTACAGAGTTGGGCTTACTCAAAAGCTTCCATTTTGACCCGTTTCAGGCACAGAAATGACTTTAAACACACTTATTTTAGTTGAGAAAGTCATAATTCACATCCAACAGTCATTTAGAGTCAAAAGATTAAATGTTAAAATGTCATCCATATTGACCATTTTGGGATCGTTCGACAGGTCCAGAGTCATCGTGTTTCATCCAAAAATTTATTTTTGGACTGTACCAAAAATGATTCAAAATGTCAATTGAATCGTGCCTCATGTTGAATAACCACTTTTTAACCCCTCACAGTGACCAAAATTGCCATTTTTACAGAGTTTTGCTTACTCAAAAGCTTCAATTTTGACCCGTTTCAGGCACAGACATGAATTTAAACACACTTATTCTAGTTGACAAAGTCATAATTCACATCCAACAGTCATTTAGAGTCAAAAGATTAAATGTTGAAATTTCATCATTATAGACCATTTTGGGATTGTTCGACAGGTCCGGAGTCATCGTTTTTTATCCGAAAATTGATTTTTTGGACTGTACCAAAAATGATTCAATATGTCAATTGGATCGTGCCTCATGTTGAATAACCACTTTTTAAACCCTCACAGTGACCAAAATTGCCATTTTTACAGAGTTTTGCTTACTCAAAAGCTTCAATTTTGACCCGTTTCAGGCACAGAAATGACTTTAAACACACTTATTTTAGTTGACAAAGTCATAATTCACACCCAACAGTCATTTAGAGTCAAAAGATTAAATGTTGAAATTTCATCATTATAGACCATTTTGGGATCGTTCGACAGGTCCGGAGTCATCGTTTTTTATCCGAAAATGGATTTTTTGGACTGTACCAAAAATGATTCAATATGTCAATTGGATCGTGCCTCATGTTGAATAACCACTTTTTAAACCCTCACAGTGACCAAAATTGCCATTTTTACAGAGTTTTGCTTACTCAAAAGCTTCCATTTTGACCCGTTTCAGGCACAGAAATGACTTTAAACACACTTATTTTAGTTGACAAAGTCATAATTCACATCCAACAGTCATTTAGAGTCAAAAGATTAAATGTTACAATTTCATCCATATTGACCATTTTGGGATCGTTCGACAGGTCCGGAGTCATCGTTTTTCATCCGAAAATTGATTTTTTGGACTGTACCAAAAATGATTCAAAATGTCAATTAGATCATGCCTCATGTTGAATAACCACTTTTTAAACCCTCACAGTGACCAAAATTGCCATTTTTACAGAGTTTTGCTTACTCAAAAGCTTAAATTTTGACCCGTTTCAGGCACAGAAATGACTTTAAACACACTTATTTTAGTTGACAAAGTCATAATTCACACCCAACAGTCATTTAGAGTCAAAAGATTAAATGTTGAAATTTCATCATTATAGACGATTTTGGGATCGTTCGACAGGTCCGGAGTCATCGTTTTTTATCTGAAAATTGATTTTTTGGACTGTACCAAAAATGATTCAATATGTCAATTGGATCGTGCCTCATGTTGAATAACCACTTTTTAAACCCTCACATTGACCAAAATTGCCATTTTTACAGAGTTTTGCTTACTCAAAAGCTTCAATTTTGACCCGTTTCAGGCACAGAAATGACTTTAAACACACTTATTTTAGTTAACAAAGCCATAATTCACATTCAACAGTCATTTAGAGTCAAAAGATTAAATGTTAAAATGTCATCATTATAGACCATTTTGGGAACGTTCGACAGGTCCGGAGTCATCGTTTTTCATCCGAAAATTGATTTTTTGGACTGTACCAAAAATGATTCAAAATGTCAAGTGGATCATGCCTCATGTTGAATAACCACTTTTTAAACCCTCACAGTGACCAAAATTGCCATTTTTACAGAGTTTTGCTTACTCAAAAGCTTCAATTTTGACCCGTTTCAGGCACAGAAATGACTTTAAACACACTTATTCTAGTTAACAAAGTCATAATTCAAATCCAACAGTCATTTAGAGTCAAAAGATTAAATGTTGAAATTTCATCCATATTGACCATTTTGGGATCGTTCAACAGGTCCGGAGTCATCGTTTTTCATCCGAAAATTGATTTTTTGGACTGTACCAAAAATGATTCAAAATGTCAATTGGATCATGCCTCATGTTGAATAACCACTTTTTAAACCCTCACAGTGACCAAAATTGCCATTTTTACAGAGTTTTGCTTACTCAAAAGCTTCCATTTTGACCCGTTTCAGGCACAGAAATGACTTTAAACACACCTATTTTAGTTGACAAAGTCATAATTCACATCCAACAGTCATTTAGAGTCAAAAGATTAAATGTTAAAATTTCATCATTATAGACCATTTTGGGATCGTTCGACAGGTCCGGAGTCATCGTTTTTCATCAGAAAATTGATATTTTGTACTGTACCAAAAATGATTCAAAATGTCAATTGGATCATGCCTCATGTTGAATAACCACTTTTTAAACCCTCACAGTGACCAAAATTGCCATTTTTACAGAGTTTTGCTTACTCAAAAGCTTCCATTTTGACCCGTTTCAGGCACAGAAATGACTTTAAACACACTTATTTTAGTTGACAAAGTCATAATTCACATCCAACAGTCATTTAGAGTTAAAAGATTAAATTTTAAAATTTCATCCATATTGACCATTTTGGGATCGTTCGACAGGTCCGGAGTCATCGTTTTTCATCCGAAAATTTATTTTTTGGACTGTACCAAAAATGATTCAAAATGTCAATTGGATCATGCCTCATGTTGAATAACCACTTTTTAAACCATCATAGTGACCAAAATTGCCATTTTTACAGAGTTTTGCTTACTCAAAAGCTTCCATTTTGACACGTTTCAGGCACAGAAATGATTTTAAACACAGTTATTCTAGTTGACAAAGTCATAATTCACACCCAACAGTCATTTAGAGTCAAAAGATTAAATGTTGAAATTTCATCATTATAGACCATTTTGGGATCGTTCGACAGGTCCGGAGTCATCGTTTTTATCCGAAAATGGATTTTTTGGACTGTACCAAAAATGATTCAATATGTCAATTGGATCGTGCCTCATGTTGAATAACCACTTTTTAAACCCTCACAGTGACCAAAATTGCCATTTTTACAGAGTTTTGCTCACTCAAAAGCTTCAATTTTGACCCGTTTCAGGCACAGAAATGACTTTAAACACACTTATTTTAGTTGACAAAGCCATAATTCACATTCAACAGTCATTTAGAGTCAAAAGATTAAATGTTAAAATGTCATCATTATAGACCATTTTGGGATCGTTCGACAGGTCCGGAGTCATCGTTTTTCATCCGAAAATTGATTTTTTGGACTGTACCAAAAATGATTCAAAATGTCAATTGGATCATGCCTCATGTTGAATAACCACTTTTTAAACCCTCACAGTGACCAAAATTGCCATTTTTACAGAGTTTTGCTTACTCAAAAGCTTCAATTTTGACCCGTTTCAGGCACAGAAATGACTTTAAACACACTTATTCTAGTTAACAAAGTCATAATTCACATCCAACAGTCATTTAGAGTCAAAAGATTAAATGTTGAAATTTCATCCATATTGACCATTTTGGGATCGATCGACAGGTCCGGAGTCATCGTTTTTCATCCGAAAATTGATTTTTTGGACTGTACCAAAAATGATTCAAAATGTCAATTGGATCATGCCTCAGGTTGAATAACCACTTTTTAAACCTTCACAGTGACCAAAATTGCCATTTTTACAGAGTTTTACTTACTCAAAAGCTTCAACTGTGACCCGTTTCAGGCACAGAAATGACTTTAAACACACTTATTCTAGTTAACAAAGTCATCATTCACATCCAACAGTCATTTAGAGTCAAAAGATTAAATGTTGAAATTTCATCCATATTGACCATTTTGGGATCGTTCAACAGGTCCGGAGTAATCGTTTTTCATCCGAAAATTGATTTTTTGGACTGTACCAAAAATGATTCAAAATGTCAATTGGATCATGCCTCATGTTGAATAACCACTTTTTAAACCCTCACAGTGACCAAAATTGCCATTTTTACAGAATTTTGCTTACTCAAAAGCTTCCATTTTGACCCGTTTCAGGCACAGAAATGACTTTAAACACACCTATTTTAGTTGACAAAGTCACAATTCACATCCAACAGTCATTTAGAGTCAAAAGATTAAATGTTGAAATTTCATCCATATTGACCATTTTGGGATCGTTCGACAGGTCCGGAGTCATCGTTTTTCATCCGAAAATTGATTTTTTGGACTGTACCAAAAATGATTCAAAATGTCGATTAGATCGTGCATCATGTTGAATAACCACTTTATAAACCCTCACAGTGACCAGAATTGCCATTTTTACAGAGTTGGGCTCACTCAAAAGCTTCCCTTTTGACCCGTTTCAGGCACAGAAATGACTTTAAACACACTTATTTTAGTTGACAAAGTCATAATTCACATCCAACAGTCATTTAGAGTCAAAAGATTAAATGTTGAAATTTCATCCATATTGACCATTTTGGGATCGTTCGACAGGTCCGGAGTCATCGTTTTTCATCAGACAATTGATTTTTTGGACTGTACCAAAAATGATTCAAAATGTCAATTGGATCATGCCTCATGTTGAATAACCACTTTTTAAACCCTCACAGTGACCAAAATTGCCATTTTTACAGAGTTTTGCTTACTCAAAAGCTTCAATTTTGACTCGTTTCAGGCACAGAAATGACTTTAAACACACTTATTCTAGTTAACAAAGTCATAATTCACATCCAACAGTCATTTAGAGTCAACAGAAAAAATGTTAAAATTTCATCATTATAGACCATTTTGGGATCGTTCGACAGGTCCGGAGTCATCGTTTTTTATCCGAAAATTGATTTTTTGGACTGTACCAAAAATGATTCAAAATGTCAATAGGATCATGCCTCATGTTGAATAACCACTTTTTAAACCATCATAGTGACCAAAATTGCCATTTTTACAGAGTTTTGCTTACTCAAAAGCTTCCATTTTGACACGTTTCAGGCACAGAAATGATTTTAAACACACTTATTCTAGTTGACAAAGTCATAATTCACACCCAACAGTCATTTAGAGTCAAAAGATTAAATGTTGAAATTTCATCATTATAGACCATTTTGGGATCGTTCGACAGGTCCGGAGTCATCCTTTTTTATCCGAAAATGGATTTTTTGGACTGTACCAAAAATGATTCAATATGTCAATTGGATCGTGCCTCATGTTGAATAACCACTTTTTAAACCCTCACAGTGACCAAAATTGCCATTTTTACAGAGTTTTGCTTACTCAAAAGCTTCAATTTTGACCCGTTTCAGGCACAGAAATGACTTTAAACACACTTATTTTAGTTGACAAAGCCATAATTCACATTCAACAGTCATTTAGAGTCAAAAGATTAAATGTTAAAATGTCATCATTATAGACCATTTTGGGATCGTTCGACAGGTCCGGAGTCATCATTTTTCATCCGAAAATTGATTTTTTGGACTGTACCAAAAATGATTCAAAATGTCAATTGGATCATGCCTCATGTTGAATAAATACTTTTTAAACCCTCACAGTGACCAAAATTGCCATTTTTACAGAGTTTTGCTTATTCAAAAGCTTCCTTTTTGACCCGTTTCAGGCACAGAAATGACTTTAAACACACTTATTTTAGTTGACAAAGTCATAATTCACATCCAACAGTAATTTAGAGTCAAAAGATTAAATGTTAAAATTTCATCATTATAGACCATTTTGGGATCGTTTGACAGGTCCGGAGTCATCGTTTTTCATCCGAAAATTGATTTTTTGGACTGTACCAAAAATGATTCAAAATGTCAACTGGATCATGCCTCATGTTGAATAACCACTTTTTAAACACTCACAGTGACCAAAATTTCCATTTTTACAGAGTTTTGCTTACTCAAAAGCTTCAATTTTGACCCGTTTCAGGCACAGAAATGACGTTAAACACACTTATTCTAGTTAACAAAGTCATAATTCACATCCAACAGTCATTTAGAGTCAAAAGATTAAATGTTGAAATTTCATCCATATTGACCATTTTGGGATCGTTCAACAGGTCCGGAGTCATCGTTTTTTATCCGAAAATTGATTTTTTGGACTGTACCAAAAATGATTCAAAATGTCAATTTGATCATGCCTCATGTTGAATAACCACTTTTTAAACCCTCACAGTGACCAAAATTGCCATTTTTACAGAGTTTTGCTTACTCAAAAGCTTCAATTTTGACCCGTTTCAGGCACAGAAATGACTTTAAACACACTTATTTTAGTTGACAAAGTCATAATTCACATCCAACAGTAATTTAGAGTCAAAAGATTAAATGTTAAAATGTCATCATTATAGACCATTTTGGGATCGTTCGACAGGTCCGGAGTCATCGTTTTTCATCCGAAAATTGATTTTTTGGACTGTACCAAAAATGATTCAAAATGTCAATTGGATCATGCCTCATGTTGAATAACCACTTTTTAAACCCTCACAGGGACCAAAATTGCCATTTTTACAGAGTTTTGCTTACTCAAAAGCTTCAAATTTGACCCGTTTCAGGCACAGAAATGACTTTAAACACACTTATTTTAGTTGACAAAGTCATAATTCACATCCAACAGTAATTTAGAGTCAAAAGATAAAATGTTAAAATTTCACCATTATAGACCATTTTGGGATCGTTCGACAGGTCCGGAGTCATCGTTTTTCATCCGAAAATTGATTTTTTGGACTGTACCAAAAATGATTCAAAATGTCAATTGGATCGTGCCTCTTGTTGAATAACCACTTTTTAAACCCTCACAGTGACCAAAATTGCCATTTTTACAGAGTTTTGCTTACTCAAAAGCTTCCATTTTGACCCGTTTCAGGCACAGACATGAATTTAAACACACTTATACTAGTTGACAAAGTCATAATTCACATTCAACAGTCATTTAGAGTCAAAAGATTAAATGTTGAAATTTCATCATTATAGACCATTTTGGGATTGTTCGACAGGTCCGGAGTCATCGTTTTTTATCCGAAAATGGATTTTTTGGACTGTACCAAAAATGATTCAATATGTCAATTGGATCGTGCCTCATGTTGAATAACCACTTTTTAAACCCTCACAGTGACCAAAATTGTCATTTTTAAAGAGTTTTACTTACTCAAAAGCTTCAATTTTGACCCGTTTCAGGCACAGAAATGACTTTAAACACACTTATTCTAGTTAACAAAGTCATAATTCACATCCAACAGTCATTTAGAGTCAAATGATTAAATGTTGAAATTTCATCCATATTGACCATTTTGGGATCGTTCAACAGGTCCGGAGTCATCGTTTTTCATCCGAAAATTGATTTTTTGGACTGTACCAAAAATGATTCAAAATGTCAATTGGATCATGCCTCATGTTGAATAACCACTTCTTAAACCCTCACAGTGACCAAAATTGCCATTTTTACAGAGTTTTGCTTACTCAAAAGCTTCCATTTTGACCCGTTTTAGGCACAGAAATGACTTTAAACACACCTATTTTAGTTGACAAAGTCACAATTCACATCCAACAGTCATTTAGAGTCAAAAGATTAAATGTTGAAATTTCATCCATATTGACCATTTTGGGATCGTTCGACAGGTCCGGAGTCATCGTTTTTCATCCGAAAATTGATTTTTTGGACTGTACCAAAAATGATTCAAAATGTCGATTGGATCGTGCATCATGTTGAATAACCACTTTATAAACCCTCACAGTGACCAGAATTGCCATTTTTACAGAGTTGGGCTTACTCAAAAGCTTCAATTTTGACCCGTTTCAGGCACAGAAATGACTTTAAACACACTTATTTTAGTTGACAAAATCATAATTCACATCCAACAGTAATTTAGAGTCCAAAGATTAAATGTTAAAATGTCATCATTATAGACCATTTTGGGATCGTTCGACAGGTCCGGAGTCATCGTTTTTCATCCGAAAATTGATTTTTTGGACTGTACCAAAAATGATTCAAAATGTCGATTGGATCGTGCATCATGTTGAATAACTACTTTATAAACCCTCACAGTGACCAGAATTGCCATTTTTACAGAGTTGGGCTTACTCAAAAGCTTCAATTTTGACCCGTTTCCGGCACAGAAATGACTTCAAACACACTTATTCTAGTTAACAAAGTCATAATTCACATCCAACAGTCATTTAGAGTCAAAAGATTAAATGTTGAAATTTCATCCATATTGACCATTTTGGGATCGATCGACAGGTCCGGAGTCATCGTTTTTCATCAGAAAATTGATTTTTTGGACTGTACCAAAAATGATTCAAAATGTCAATTGGATCATGCCTCATGTTGAATAACCACTTTTTAAACCCTCACAGGGACCAAAATTGCCATTTTTACAGAGTTTTGCTTACTCAAAAGCTTCAAATTTGACCCGTTTCAGGCACAGAAATGACTTTAAACACACTTATTTTAGTTGACAAAGTCATAATTCACATCCAACAGTAATTTAGAGTCAAAAGATAAAATGTTAAAATTTCATCATTATAGACCATTTTGGGATCGTTCGACAGGTCCGGAGTCATCGTTTTTCATCCGAAAATTGATTTTTTGGACTGTACCAAAAATGATTCAAAATGTCAATTGGATCGTGCCTCTTGTTGAATAACCACTTTTTAAACACTCACAGTGACCAAAATTGCCATTTTTACAGAGTTTTGCTTACTCAAAAGCTTCCATTTTGACCCGTTTCAGGCACAGACATGAATTTAAACACACTTATTCTAGTTGACAAAGTCATAATTCACATCCAACAGTCATTTAGAGTCAAAAGATTAAATGTTGAAATTTCATCATTATAGACCATTTTAGGATTGTTCGACAGGTCCGGAGTCATCGTTTTTTATCCGAAAATGGATTTTTTGGACTGTACCAAAAATGATTCAATATGTCAATTGGATCGTGCCTCATGTTGAATAACCACTTTTTAAACCCTCACAGTGACCAAAATTGCCATTTTTACAGAGTTTTACTTACTCAAAAGCTTCAATTTTGACCCGTTTCAGGCACAGAAATGACTTTAAACACACTTATTCTAGTTAACAAAGTCATAATTCACATCCAACAGTCATTTAGAGTCAAAAGATTAAATGTTGAAATTTCATCCATATTGACTATTTTGGGATCGTTCAACAGGTCCGGAGTCATCGTTTTTCATCCGAAAATTGATTTTTTGGACTGTACCAAAAATGATTCAAAATGTCAATTGGATCATGCCTCATGTTGAATAACCACTTCTTAACCGCATCGCTGCGGCGGCTTTTCCCGCTGTGCGCGGCAGATTCGAAATTACCGCGTTACGTGACGAGCTGGCCTTGTCATCCGCGCAGGACAGGTAAGCGCGATGACGAGACCAGCTCGTCAATAGCCTCGAAGGGGTTAAACCCTCACAGTGACCAAAATTGCCATTTTTACAGAGTTTTGCTTACTCAAAAGCTTCCATTTTGACCCGTTTCAGGCACAGAAATGACTTTAAACACACCTATTTTAGTTGACAAAGTCACAATTCACATCCAACAGTCATTTAGAGTCAAAAGATTAAATGTTGAAATTTCATCCATATTGACCATTTTGGGATCGTTCGACAGGTCCGGAGTCATCGTGTTTCATCCGAAAATTTATTTTTTGGACTGTACCAAAAATGATTCAAAATGTCAATTGGATCGTGCCTCATGTTGAATAACCACTTTTTAAACCCTCACAGTGACCAAAATTGCCATTTTTACAGAGTTTTGCTTATTCAAAAGCTTCCATTTTGACCCGTTTCAGGCACAGAAATGACTTTAAACACACTTATTTTAGTTGACAAAGTCATAATTCACACCCAACAGTCATTTATAATCAAAAGATTTAATGTTGAAATTTCATCATTATAGACCATTTTGGGATCGTTTGACAGGTCCGGAGTCATCGTTTTTTATCTGAAAATGGATTTTTTGGACTGTACCAAAAATGATTCAATATGTCAATTGGATTGTGCCTCATGTTGAATAACCACTTTTTAAACCCTCACAGTGACCAAAATTGCCATTTTTACAGAGTTTTGCTTATTCAAAAGCTTCCATTTTGACCCGTTTCAGGCACAGAAATGACTTTAAACACACTGATTTTAGTTGACAAAGTCATAATTCACATCCAACAGTCATTTAGAGTCAAAAGATTAAATGTTGAAATTTCATCATTATAGACCATTTTGGGATCGTTTGACAGGTCCGGAGTCATCGTTTTTCATCCGAAAATTGATTTTTTTGGACTGTACCAAAAATGATTCAAAATGTCAATTGGATCATGCCTCATGTTGAATAACCACTTTTTAAACCCTCACAGTGACCAAAATTGCCATTTTTACAGAGTTTTGCTTACTCAAAAGCTTCAATTTTGACTCGTTTCAGGCACAGAAATGACTTTAAACACACTTATTCTAGTTAACAAAGTCATAATTCACATCCAACAGTCATTTAGAGTCAACAGATTAAATGTTAAAATTTCATCATTATAGACCATTTTGGGATAATTCGACAGGTCCGGAGACATCGTTTTTCATCCGAAAATTGATTTTTTGGACTGTACCAAAAATGATTCAAAATGTCAATTGGATCATGCCTCATGTTGAATAACCACTTTTTAAACCCTCACAGTGACCAAAATTGCCATTTTTACAGAGTTTTGCTTACTCAAAAGCTTCCATTTTGACCCGTTTCAGGCACAGAAATGACTTTAAACACACTTATTTTAGTTGACAAAGTCATAATTCAAATCCAACAGTCATTTAGAGTCAAAAGATTAAATGTTGAAATTTCATCCATATTGACCATTTTGGGATCGTTCAACAGGTCCAGAGTCATCGTTTTTCATCCGAAAATTGATTTTTTGGACTGTACCAAAAATGATTCAAAATGTCAATTGGATCATGCCTCATGTTGAATAACCACTTTTTAAACCCTCACAGTGACCAAAATTGCCATTTTTACAGAGTTTTGCTTACTCAAAAGCTTCAATTTTGACTCGTTTCAGGCACAGAAATGACTTTAAACACACTAATTCTAGTTAACAAAGTCATAATTCACATCCAACAGTCATTTAGAGTCAACAGATTAAATGTTACAATTTCATCATTATAGACCATTTTGGGATCGTTCGACAGGTCCGGAGTCATCGTTTTTCATCCGAAAATTGATTTTTTGGACTGTACCAAAAATGATTCAAAATGTCAATAGGATCATGCCTCATGTTGAATAACCACTTTTTAAACCATCATAGTGACCAAAATTGCCATTTTTACAGAGTTTTGCTTACTCAAAAGCTTCCATTTTGACACGTTTCAGGCACAGAAATGATTTTAAACACACTTATTCTAGTTGACAAAGTCATAATTCACACCCAACAGTCATTTAGAGTCAAAAGATTTAATGTTGAAATTTCATCATTATAGACCATTTTGGGATCGTTTGACAGGTCCGGAGTCATCGTTTTTTATCTGAAAATGGATTTTTTGGACTGTACCAAAAATGATTCAATATGTCAATTGGATTGTGCCTCATGTTGAATAACCACTTTTTAAACCCTCACAGTGACCAAAATTGCCATTTTTACAGAGTTTTGCTTATTCAAAAGCTTCCATTTTGACCCGTTTCAGGCACAGAAATGACTTTAAACACACTGATTTTAGTTGACAAAGTCATAATTCACATCCAACAGTCATTTAGAGTCAAAAGATTAAATGTTGAAATTTCATCATTATAGACCATTTTGGGATCGTTTGACAGGTCCGGAGTCATCGTTTTTCATCCGAAAATTGATTTTTTTGGACTGTACCAAAAATGATTCAAAATGTCAATTGGATCATGCCTCATGTTGAATAACCACTTTTTAAACCCTCACAGTGACCAAAATTGCCATTTTTACAGAGTTTTGCTTACTCAAAAGCTTCAATTTTGACTCGTTTCAGGCACAGAAATGACTTTAAACACACTTATTCTAGTTAACAAAGTCATAATTCACATCCAACAGTCATTTAGAGTCAACAGATTAAATGTTAAAATTTCATCATTATAGACCATTTTGGGATCGTTCGACAGGTCCGGAGACATCGTTTTTCATCCGAAAATTGATTTTTTGGACTGTACCAAAAATGATTCAAAATGTCAATTGGATCATGCCTCATGTTGAATAACCACTTTTTAAACCCTCACAGTGACCAAAATTGCCATTTTTACAGAGTTTTGCTTACTCAAAAGCTTCCATTTTGACCCGTTTCAGGCACAGAAATGACTTTAAACACACTTATTTTAGTTGACAAAGTCATAATTCAAATCCAACAGTCATTTAGAGTCAAAAGATTAAATGTTGAAATTTCATCCATATTGACCATTTTGGGATCGTTCAACAGGTCCAGAGTCATCGTTTTTCATCCGAAAATTGATTTTTTGGACTGTACCAAAAATGATTCAAAATGTCAATTGGATCATGCCTCATGTTGAATAACCACTTTTTAAACCCTCACAGTGACCAAAATTGCCATTTTTACAGAGTTTTGCTTACTCAAAAGCTTCAATTTTGACTCGTTTCAGGCACAGAAATGACTTTAAACACACTAATTCTAGTTAACAAAGTCATAATTCACATCCAACAGTCATTTAGAGTCAACAGATTAAATGTTACAATTTCATCATTATAGACCATTTTGGGATCGTTCGACAGGTCCGGAGTCATCGTTTTTCATCCGAAAATTGATTTTTTGGACTGTACCAAAAATGATTCAAAATGTCAATAGGATCATGCCTCATGTTGAATAACCACTTTTTAAACCATCATAGTGACCAAAATTGCCATTTTTACAGAGTTTTGCTTACTCAAAAGCTTCCATTTTGACACGTTTCAGGCACAGAAATGATTTTAAACACACTTATTCTAGTTGACAAAGTCATAATTCACACCCAACAGTCATTTAGAGTCAAAAGATTAAATGTTGAAATTTCATCATTATAGACCATTTTGGGATCGTTCGACAGGTCCGGAGTCATCGTTTTTTATCCGAAAATGGATTTTTTGGACTGTACCAAAAATGATTCAATATGTCAAGTGGATCGTGCCTCATGTTGAATAACCACTTTTTAAACCCTCACAGTGACCAAAATTGCCATTTTTACAGAGTTTTGCTTACTCAAAAGCTTCAATTTTGACCCGTTTCAGGCACAGAAATGACTTTAAACACACTTATTTTAGTTGACAAAGCCATAATTCACATTCAACAGTCATTTAGAGTCAAAAGATTAAATGTTAAAATGTCATCATTATAGACCATTTTGGGATCGTTCGACAGGTCCGGAGTCATCGTTTTTCATCCGAAAATTGATTTTTTGGACTGTACCAAAAATGATTCAAAATGTCAATTGGATCATGCCTCATGTTGAATAACCACTTTTTAAACCCTCACAGTGACCAAAATTGCCATTTTTACAGAGTTTTGCTTATTCAAAAGCTTCCTTTTTGACCCGTTTCAGGCACAGAAATGACTTTAAACACACTTATTTTAGTTGACAAAGTCATAATTCACATCCAACAGTAATTTAGAGTCAAAAGATTAAATGTTAAAATTTCATCATTATAGACCATTTTGGGATCGTTTGACAGGTCCGGAGTCATCGTTTTTCATCCGAAAATTGATTTTTTGGACTGTACCAAAAATGATTCAAAATGTCAATTGGATCATGCCTCATGTTGAATAACCACTTTTTAAACCCTCACAGGGACCAAAATTGCCATTTTTACAGAGTTTTGCTTACTCAAAAGCTTGAAATTTGACCCGTTTCAGGCACAGAAATGACTTTAATCACACTTATTTTAGTTGACAAAGTCATAATTCACATCCAACAGTAATTTAGAGTCAAAAGATAAAATGTTAAAATTTCATCATTATAGACCATTTTGGGATCGTTCGACAGATCCGGAGTCATCGTTTTTCATCCGAAAATTGATTTTTTGGACTGTACCAAAAATTATTCAAAATGTCAATTGGATCGTGCCTCTTGTTGAATAACCACTTTTTAAACCCTCACAGTGACCAAAATTGCCATTTTTACAGAGTTTTGCTTACTCAAAAGCTTCCATTTTGACCCGTTTCAGGCACAGACATGAATTTAAACACACTTATTCTAGTTGACAAAGTCATAATTCACATTCAACAGTCATTTAGAGTCAAAAGATTAAATGTTGAAATTTCATCATTATAGACCATTTTGGGATTGTTCGACAGGTCCGGAGTCATCGTTTTTTATCCGAAAATGGATTTTTTGGACTGTACCAAAAATGATTCAATATGTCAATTGGATCGTGCCTCATGTTGAATAACCACTTTTTAAACCCTCACAGTGACCAAAATTGTCATTTTTACAGAGTTTTACTTACTCAAAAGCTTCAATTTTGACCCGTTTCAGGCACAGAAATGACTTTAAACACACTTATTCTAGTTAACAAAGTCATAATTCACATCCAACAGTCATTTAGAGTCAAAAGATTAAATGTTGAAATTTCATCCATATTGACCATTTTGGGATCGTTCAACAGGTCCGGAGTCATCGTTTTTCATCCGAAAATTGATTTTTTGGACTGTACCAAAAATGATTCAAAATGTCAATTGGATCATGCCTCATGTTGAATAACCACTTCTTAAACCCTCACAGTGACCAAAATTGCCATTTTTACAGAGTTTTGCTTACTCAAAAGCTTCCATTTTGACCCGTTTTAGGCACAGAAATGACTTTAAACACACCTATTTTAGTTGACAAAGTCACAATTCACATCCAACAGTCATTTAGAGTCAAAAGATTAAATGTTGAAATTTCATCCATATTGACCATTTTGGGATCGTTCGACAGGTCCGGAGTCATCGTTTTTCATCCAAAAATTGATTTTTTGGACTGTACCAAAAATGATTCAAAATGTCGATTGGATCGTGCATCATGTTGAATAACCACTTTATAAACCCTCACAGTGACCAGAATTGCCATTTTTACAGAGTTGGGCTTACTCAAAAGCTTCAATTTTGACCCGTTTCAGGCACAGAAATGACTTTAAACACACTTATTTTAGTTGACAAAATCATAATTCACATCCAACAGTAATTTAGAGTCAAAAGATTAAATGTTAAAATGTCATCATTATAGACCATTTTGGGATCGTTCGACAGGTCCGGAGTCATCGTTTTTCATCCGAAAATTGATTTTTTGGACTGTACCAAAAATGATTCAAAATGTCGATTGGATCGTGCATCATGTTGAATAACCACTTTATAAACCCTCACAGTGACCAGAATTGCCATTTTTACAGAGTTGGGCTTACTCAAAAGGTTCAATTTTGACCCGTTTCCGGCACAGAACTGACTTCAAACACACTTATTCTAGTTAACAAAGTCATAATTCACATCCAACAGTCATTTAGAGTCAAAAGATTAAATGTTGAAATTTCATCCAAATTGACCATTTTGGGATCGATCGACAGGTCCGGAGTCATCGTTTTTCATCCGAAAATTGATTTTTTGGACTGTACCAAAAATGATTCAAAATGTCAATTGGATCATGCCTCAGGTTGAATAACCACTTTTTAAACCTTCACAGTGACCAAAATTGCCATTTTTACAGAGTTTTACTTACTCAAAAGCTTCAATTGTGACCCGTTTCAGGCACAGAAATGACTTTAAACACACTTATTCTAGTTAACAAAGTCATCATTCACATCCAACAGTCATTTAGAGTCAAAAGATTAAATGTTGAAATTTCATCATTATAGACCATTTTGGGATCGTTCGACAGGTCCGGAGTCATCGTTTTTCATCCGAAAATGTATTTTTTGGACTGTACCAAAAATGATTCAAAATGTCAATTGGATCGTGCATCATGTTGAATAACCACTTTATAAACCCTCACAGTGACCAGAATTGCCATTTTTACAGAGTTGGGCTTACTCAAAAGCTTCCCTTTTGACCCGTTTCAGGCACAGAAATGACTTTAAACACACGTATTTTAGTTGACAAAGTCATAATTCACATCCAACAGTCATTTAGAGTCAAAAGATTAAATGTTAAAATTTCATCATTATAGACCATTTTGGGATCGTTCGACAGGTCCGGCGTCATCGTTTTTCATCCGAAAATTGATTTTTTGGACTGTACCAAAAATGATTCAAAATGTCAATTGGATCGTGCCTCTTGTTGAATAACCACTTTTTAAACACTCACAGTGACCAAAATTGCCATTTTTACAGAGTTTTGCTTACTCAAAAGCTTCCATTTTGACCCGTTTCAGGCACAGACATGACTTTAAACACACTTATGCTAGTTAACAAAGTCATAATTCACATCCAACAGTCATTTAGAGTCAACAGATTAAATGTTAAAATTTCATCATTATAGACCATTTTGGGATCGTTCGACAGGTCCGGAGTCATCGTTTTTCATCCGAAAATTGATTTTTTGGACTGTACCAAAAATGATTCAAAATGTCAATTGGATCATGCCTCATGTTGAATAACCACTTTTTAAACCCTCACAGTGACCAAAATTGCAATTTTTACAGAGTTTTGCTTACTCAAAAGCTTCAATTTTGACTCGTTTCAGGCACAGAAATGACTTTAAATACACTTATGCTAGTTAACAAAGTCATAATTCACATCCAACAGTCATTTAGAGTCAACAGATTAAATGTTAAAATTTCATCATTATAGACCATTTTGGGATCGTTCGACAGGTCCGGAGTCATCGTTTTTCATCCGAAAATTGATTTTTTGGACTGTACCAAAAATGATTCAAAATGTCAATAGGATCATGCCTCATGTTGAATAACCACTTTTTAAACCATCATAGTGACCAAAATTGCCATTTTTACAGAGTTTTGCTTACTCAAAAGCTTCCATTTTGACACGTTTCAGGCACAGAAATGATTTTAAACACACTTATTCTAGTTGACAAAGTCATAATTCACACCCAACAGTCATTTAGAGTCAAAAGATTAAATGTTGAAATTTCATCATTATAGACCATTTTGGGATCGTTCGACAGGTCCGGAGTCATCGTTTTTTATCCGAAAATGGATTTTTTGGACTGTACCAAAAATGATTCAATATGTCAAGTGGATCGTGCCTCATGTTGAATAACCACTTTTTAAACCCTCACAGTGACCAAAATTGCCATTTTTACAGAGTTTTGCTTACTCAAAAGCTTCAATTTTGACCCGTTTCAGGCACAGAAATGACTTTAAACACACTTATTTTAGTTGACAAAGCCATAATTCACATTCAACAGTCATTTAGAGTCAAAAGATTAAATGTTAAAATGTCATCATTATAGACCATTTTGGGATCGTTCGACAGGTCCGGAGTCATCGTTTTTCATCCGAAAATTGATTTTTTGGACTGTACCAAAAATGATTCAAAATGTCAATTGGATCATGCCTCATGTTGAATAACCACTTTTTAAACCCTCACAGTGACCAAAATTGCCATTTTTACAGAGTTTTGCTTTTTCAAAAGCTTCCTTTTTGACCCGTTTCAGGCACAGAAATGACTTTAAACACACTTATTTTAGTTGACAAAGTCATAATTCACATCCAACAGTAATTTAGAGTCAAAAGATTAAATGTTAAAATTTCATCATTATAGACCATTTTGGGATCGTTTGACAGGTCCGGAGTCATCGTTTTTCATCCGAAAATTGATTTTTTGGACTGTACCAAAAATGATTCAAAATGTCAATTGGATCATGCCTCATGTTGAATAACCACTTTTTAAACCCTCACAGTGACCAAAATTGCCATTTTTACAGAGTTTTGCTTACTCAAAAGCTTCAATTTTGACCCGTTTCAGGCACAGAAATGACTTTAAACACACTTATTCTAGTTAACAAAGTCATAATTCACATCCAACAGTCATTTAGAGTCAAAAGATTAAATGTTGAAATTTCATCCATATTGACCATTTTGGGATCGTTCGACAGGTCCAGAGTCATCGTTTTTTATCCGAAAATTGATTTTTTGGACTGTACCAAAAATGATTCAAAATGTCAATTGGATCATGCCTCATGTTGAATAACCACTTTTTAAACCCTCACAGTGACCAAAATTGCCATTTTTACAGAGTTTTGCTTACTCAAAAGCTTCAATTTTGACCCGTTTCCGGCACAGAAATGACTTTAAACACACTTATTCTAGTTAACAAAGTCATAATTCACATCCAACAGTCATTTAGAGTCAAAAGATGAAATGTTGAAATTTCATCCATATTGACCATTTTGGGATCGATCGACAGGTCCGGAGTCATCGTTTTTCATCCGAAAATTGATTTTTTGGACTGTACCAAAAATGATTCAAAATGTCAATTGGATCATGCCTCATGTTGAATAACCACTTTTTAAACCCTCACAGTGACCAAAATTGCCATTTTTACAGAATTTTGCTTACTCAAAAGCTTCCATTTTGACCCGTTTCAGGCACAGAAATGACTTTAAACACACCTATTTTTGTTGACAAAGTCACAATTCACATCCAACAGTCATTTAGAGTCAAAAGATTAAATGTTGAAATTTCATCCATATTGACCATTTTGGGATCGTTCGACAGGTCCGGAGTCATCGTTTTTCATCCAAAAATTGATTTTTTGGACTGTACCAAAAATGATTCAAAATGTCGATTGGATCGTGCATCATGTTGAATAACCACTTTATAAACCCTCACAGTGACCAGAATTGCCATTTTTACAGAGTTGGGCTTACTCAAAAGCTTCAATTTTGACCCGTTTCAGGCACAGAAATGACTTTAAACACACTTATTTTAGTTGACAAAATCATAATTCACATCCAACAGTAATTTAGAGTCAAAAGATTAAATGTTAAAATGTCATCATTATAGACCATTTTGGGATCGTTCGACAGGTCCGGAGTCATCGTTTTTCATCCGAAAATTGATTTTTTGGACTGTACCAAAAATGATTCAAAATGTCGATTGGATCGTGCATCATGTTGAATAACCACTTTATAAACCCTCACAGTGACCAGAATTGCCATTTTTACAGAGTTGGGCTTACTCAAAAGGTTCAATTTTGACCCGTTTCCGGCACAGAAATGACTTCAAACACACTTATTCTAGTTAACAAAGTCATAATTCACATCCAACAGTCATTTAGAGTCAAAAGATTAAATGTTGAAATTTCATCCATATTGACCATTTTGGGATCGATCGACAGGTCCGGAGTCATCGTTTTTCATCCGAAAATTGATTTTTTGGACTGTACCAAAAATGATTCAAAATGTCAATTGGATCATGCCTCAGGTTGAATAACCACTTTTTAAACCTTCACAGTGACCAAAATTGCCATTTTTACAGAGTTTTACTTACTCAAAAGCTTCAATTGTGACCCGTTTCAGGCACAGAAATGACTTTAAACACACTTATTCTAGTTAACAAAGTCATCATTCACATCCAACAGTCATTTAGAGTCAAAAGATTAAATGTTGAAAATTCATCATTATAGACCATTTTGGGATCGTTCGACAGGTCCGGAGTCATCGTTTTTCATCCGAAAATTTATTTTTTGGACTGTACCAAAAATGATTCAAAATGTCAATTGGATCGTGCATCATGTTGAATAACCACTTTATAAACCCTCACAGTGACCAGAATTGCCATTTTTACAGAGTTGGGCTTACTCAAAAGCTTCCCTTTTGACCCGTTTCAGGCACAGAAATGACTTTAAACACACGTATTTTAGTTGACAAAGTCATAATTCACATCCAACAGTCATTTAGAGTCAAAAGATTAAATGTTGAAATTTCATCCATATTGACCATTTTGGGATCGTTCGACAGGTCCGGAGTCATCGTTTTTCATCAGAGAATTGATTTTTTGGACTGTACCAAAAATGATTCAAAATGTCAATTGGATCATGCCTCATGTTGAATAACCACTTTTTAAACCCTCACAGGGACCAAAATTGCCATTTTTACAGAGTTTTGCTTACTCAAAAGCTTCAAATTTGACCCGTTTCAGGCACAGAAATGACTTTAAACACACTTATTTTAGTTGACAAAGTCATAATTCACATCCAACAGTAATTTAGAGTCAAAAGATAAAATGTTAAAATTTCATCATTATAGACCATTTTGGGATCGTTCGACAGGTCCGGAGTCATCGTTTTTCATCCGAAAATTGATTTTTTGGACTGTACCAAAAATGATTCAAAATGTCAATTGGATCGTGCCTCTTGTTGAATAACCACTTTTTAAACACTCACAGTGACCAAAATTGCCATTTTTACAGAGTTTTGCTTACTCAAAAGCTTCCATTTTGACCCGTTTCAGGCACAGACATGACTTTAAACACACTTATGCTAGTTAACAAAGTCATAATTCACATCCAACAGTCATTTAGAGTCAACAGATTAAATGTTAAAATTTCATCATTATAGACCATTTTGGGATCGTTCGACAGGTCCGGAGTCATCGTTTTTCATCCGAAAATTGATTTTTTGGACTGTACCAAAAATGATTCAAAATGTCAATTGGATCATGCCTCATGTTGAATAACCACTTTTTAAACCCTCACAGTGACCAAAATTGCAATTTTTACAGAGTTTTGCTTACTCAAAAGCTTCAATTTTGACTCGTTTCAGGCACAGAAATGACTTTAAACACACTTATGCTAGTTAACAAAGTCATAATTCACATCCAACAGTCATTTAGAGTCAACAGATTAAATGTTAAAATGTCATCATTATAGACCATTTTGGGATCGTTCGACAGGTCCGGAGTCATCGTTTTTCATCCGAAAATTGATTTTTTGGACTGTACCAAAAATGATTCAAAATGTCAATAGGATCATGCCTCATGTTGAATAACCACTTTTTAAACCATCATAGTGACCAAAATTGCCATTTTTACAGAGTTTTGCTTACTCAAAAGCTTCCATTTTGACACGTTTCAGGCACAGAAATGATTTTAAACACACTTATTCTAGTTGACAAAGTCATAATTCACACCCAACAGTCATTTAGAGTCAAAAGATTAAATGTTGAAATTTCATCATTATAGACCATTTTGGGATCGTTCGACAGGTCCGGAGTCATCGTTTTTTATCCGAAAATGGATTTTTTGGACTGTACCAAAAATGATTCAATATGTCAAGTGGATCGTGCCTCATGTTGAATAACCACTTTTTAAACCCTCACAGTGACCAAAATTGCCATTTTTACAGAGTTTTGCTTACTCAAAAGCTTCAATTTTGACCCGTTTCAGGCACAGAAATGACTTTAAACACACTTATTTTAGTTGACAAAGCCATAATTCACATTCAACAGTCATTTAGAGTCAAAAGATTAAATGTTAAAATGTCATCATTATAGACCATTTTGGGATCGTTCGACAGGTCCGGAGTCATCGTTTTTCATCCGAAAATTGATTTTTTGGACTGTACCAAAAATGATTCAAAATGTCAATTGGATCATGCCTCATGTTGAATAACCACTTTTTAAACCCTCACAGTGACCAAAATTGCCATTTTTACAGAGTTTTGCTTATTCAAAAGCTTCCTTTTTGACCCGTTTCAGGCACAGAAATGACTTTAAACACACTTATTCTAGTTAACAAAGTCATAATTCACATCCAACAGTCATTTAGAGTCAAAAGATTAAATGTTGAAATTTCATCCATATTGACCATTTTGGGATCGTTCGACAGGTCCAGAGTCATCGTTTTTTATCCGAAAATTGATTTTTTGGACTGTACCAAAAATGATTCAAAATGTCAATTGGATCATGCCTCATGTTGAATAACCACTTTTTAAACCCTCACAGTGACCAAAATTGCCATTTTTACAGAGTTTTGCTTACTCAAAAGCTTCAATTTTGACCCGTTTCCGGCACAGAAATGACTTTAAACACACTTATTCTAGTTAACAAAGTCATAATTCACATCCAACAGTCATTTAGAGTCAAAAGATGAAATGTTGAAATTTCATCCATATTGACCATTTTGGGATCGTTCAACAGGTCCGGAGTCATCGTTTTTCATCCGAAAATTGATTTTTTGGACTGTACCAAAAATGATTCAAAATGTCAATTGGATCATGCCTCATGTTGAATAACCACTTTTTAAACCCTCACAGTGACCAAAATTGCCATTTTTACAGAATTTTGCTTACTCAAAAGCTTCCATTTTGACCCGTTTCAGGCACAGAAATGACTTTAAACACACCTATTTTTGTTGACAAAGTCACAATTCACATCCAACAGTCATTTAGAGTCAAAAGATTAAATGTTGAAATTTCATCCATATTGACCATTTTGGGATCGTTCGACAGGTCCGGAGTCATCGTTTTTCATCCGAAAATTGATTTTTTGGACTGTACCAAAAATGATTCAAAATGTCGATTGGATCGTGCATCATGTTGAATAACCACTTTATAAACCCTCACAGTGACCAGAATTGCCATTTTTACAGAGTTGGGCTCACTCAAAAGCTTCCATTTTGACACGTTTCAGGCACAGAAATGATTTTAAACACACTTATTCTAGTTGACAAAGTCATAATTCACACCCAACAGTCATTTAGAGTCAAAAGATTAAATGTTGAAATTTCATCCATATTGACCATTTTGGGATCGTTCGACAGGTCCGGAGTCATCGTTTTTCATCCGAAAATTGATTTTTTGGACTGTACCAAAAATGATTCAAAATGTCGATTGGATCGTGCATCATGTTGAATAACCACTTTTTAAACCCTCACAGGGACCAAAATTGCCATTTTTACAGAGTTTTGCTTACTCAAAAGCTTCCATTTTGACACGTTTCAGGCACAGAAATGATTTTAAACACACTTATTCTAGTTGACAAAGTCATAATTCACACCCAACAGTCATTTAGAGTCAAAAGATTAAATGTTGAAATTTCATCATTATAGACCATTTTGGGATCGTTCGACAGGTCCGGAGTCATCGTTTTTCATCCGAAAATTGATTTTTTGGACTGTACCAAAAATGATTCAAAATGTCAATTGGATCATGCCTCATGTTGAATAACCACTTTTTAAACCCTCACAGTGACCAAAATTGCCATTTTTACAGAGTTTTGCTTATTCAAAAGCTTCCTTTTTGACCCGTTTCAGGCACAGAAATGACTTTAAACACACCTATTTTAGTTGACAAAGTCATAATTCACATCCAACAGTCATTTAGAGTCAAAAGATTAAATGTTGAAATTTCATCCATATTGACCATTTTGGGATCGTTCAACAGGTCCGGAGTCATCGTTTTTCATCCGAAAATTGATTTTTTGGACTGTACCAAAAATGATTCAAAATGTCAATTGGATCATGCCTCATGTTGAATAACCACTTTTTAAACCCTCACAGTGACCAAAATTGCCATTTTTACAGAGTTTTGCTTACTCAAAAGCTTCCATTTTGACCCGTTTCAGGCACAGAAATGACTTTAAACACACCTATTTTAGTTGACAAAGTCATAATTCACATCCAACAGTCATTTAGAGTCAAAAGATTAAATGTTGAAATTGCATCCATATTGACCATTTTGGGATCGTTCGACAGGTCCGGAGTCATCGTTTTTCATCCGAAAATTGATTTTTTGGACTGTACCAAAAATGATTCAAAATGTCAATTGGATCATGCCTCAGGTTGAATAACCACTTTATAAACCTTCACAGTGACCAAAATTGCCATTTTTACAGAGTTTTACTTACTAAAAACCTTCAATTTTGACCCGTTTCAGGCACAGAAATGACTTTAAACACACTTATTCTAGTTAACAAAGTCATAATTCACATCCAACAGTCATTTAGAGTCAAAAGATTAAATGTTGAAATTTCATCCATATTGACCATTTTGGGATCGTTCAACAGGTCCGGAGTCATCGTTTTTCATCCGAAAATTGATTTTTTGGACTGTACCAAAAATGATTCAAAATGTCAATTGGATCATGCCTCATGTTGAATAACCACTTTTTAAACCCTCACAGTGACCAAAATTGCCATTTTTACAGAGTTTTGCTTACTCAAAAGCTTCCATTTTGACCCGTTTCAGGCACAGAAATGACTTTAAACACACCTATTTTAGTTGACAAAGTCATAATTCACATCCAACAGTCATTTAGAGTCCAAAGATTAAATGTTGAAATTTCATCCATGTTGACCATTTTGGGATCGTTTGACAGGTCCGGAGTCATCGTTTTTCATCCGAAAATTGATTTTTTGGACTGTACCAAAAATGATTCAAAATGTCAATTGGATCGTGCCTCTTGTTGAATAACCACTTTTTAAACCCTCACAGTGACTAAAATTGTTATTTTTACAGAGTTTTGCTTACTCAAAAGCTTCCATTTTGACCCGTTTCAGGCACAGACATGAATTTAAACACACTTATTCTAGTTGACAAAGTCATAATTCACATCCAAAAGTCATTTAGAGTCAAAAGATTAAATGTTGAAATTTCATCATTATAGACCATTTTGGGATTGTTCGACAGGTCCGGAGTCATCGTTTTTTATCCGAAAATGGATTTTTTGGACTGTACCAAAAATGATTCAATATGTCAATTGGATCGTGCCTCATGTTGAATAACCACTTTTTAAACCCTCACAGTGACCAAAATTGCAATTTTTACAGAGTTTTACTTACTCAAAAGCTTCAATTTTGACCCGTTTCAGGCACAGAAATGACTTTAAACACACTTATTCTAGTTAACAAAGTCATAATTCACATCCAACAGTCATTTAGAGTCAAAAGATTAAATGTTGAAATTTCATCCATATTGACCATTTTGGGATCGTTCAACAGGTCCGGAGTCATCGTTTTTCATCCGAAAATGGATTTTTTGGACTGTACCAAAAATGATTCAAAATGTCAATTGGATCATGCCTCATGTTGAATAACCACTTCTTAAACCCTCACAGTGACCAAAATTGCCATTTTTACAGAGTTTTGCTTACTCAAAAGCTTCCATTTTGACCCGTTTCAGGCACAGAAATGACTTTAAACACACCTATTTTAGTTGACAAAGTCACAATTCACATCCAACAGTCATTTAGAGTCAAAAGATTAAATGTTGAAATTTCATCCATATTCACCATTTTGGGATCGTTCGACAGGTCCGGAGTCATCGTTTTTCATCCGAAAATTGATTTTTTGGACTGTACCAAAAATGATTCAAAATGTCGATTGGATCGTGCATCATGTTGAATAACCACTTTATAAACCCTCACAGTGACCAGAATTGCCATTTTTACAGAGTTGGGCTTACTCAAAAGCTTCCATTTTGACCCGTTTCAGGCACAGAAATGACTTTAAACACACTTATTTTAGTTGACAAAGTCATAATTCACATCCAACAGTAATTTAGAGTCAAAAGATAAAATGTTAAAATTTCATCATTATAGACCATTTTGGGATCGTTCGACAGGTCCGGAGTCATCGTTTTTTATCCGAAAATGGATTTTTTGGACTGTACCAAAAATGATTCAATATGTCAATTGGATCGTGCCTCATGTTGAATAACCACTTTTTAAACCCTCACAGTGACCAAAATTGCCATTTTTACAGAGTTTTGCTTACTCAAAAGCTTCAATTTTGACCCGTTTCAGGCACAGAAACGACTTTAAACACACTTATTTTAGTTGACAAAGTCATAATTCACACCCAACAGTCATTTAGAGTCAAAAGATTAAATGTTGAAATTTCATCATTATAGACCATTTTGGGATCGTTCGACAGGTCCGGAGTCATCGTTTTTTATCCGAAAATGGATTTTTTGGACTGTACCAAAAATTATTCAATATGTCAATTGGATCGTGCCTCATGTTGAATAACCACTTTTTAAACCCTCACAGTGACCAAAATTGCCATTTTTACAGAGTTTTGCTTACTCAAAAGCTTCAATTTTTTACCCGTTTCAGGCACAGAAATGACTTTAAACACACTTATTTTAGTTGACAAAGCCATAATTCACATTCAACAGTCATTTAGAGTCAAAAGATTAAATGTTAAAATGTCATCATTATAGACCATTTTGGGAACGTTCGACAGGTCCGGAGTCATCGTTTTTCATCCGAAAATGGATTTTTTGGACTGTACCAAAAATGATTCAATATGTCAATTGGATCGTGCCTCATGTTGAATAACCACTTTTTAAACCCTCACAGTGACCAAAATTGCCATTTTTACAGAGTTTTGCTTACTCAAAAGCTTCAATTTTGACCCGTTTCAGGCACAGAAACGACTTTAAACACACTTATTTTAGTTGACAAAGTCATAATTCACACCCAACAGTCATTTAGAGTCAAAAGATTAAATGTTGAAATTTCATCATTATAGACCATTTTGGGATCGTTCGACAGGTCCGGAGTCATCGTTTTTTATCCGAAAATGGATTTTTTGGACTGTACCAAAAATGATTCAATATGTCAATTGGATCGTGCCTCATGTTGAATAACCACTTTTTAAACCCTCACAGTGACCAAAATTGCCATTTTTACAGAGTTTTGCTTACTCAAAAGCTTCCATTTTGACCCGTTTCAGGCACAGAAATGACTTTAAACACACTTATTTTAGTTGACAAAGTCATAATTCACATCCAACAGTCATTTAGAGTCAAAAGATTAAATGTTAAAATTTCATCCATATTGACCATTTTGGGATCGTTCGACAGGTCCGGAGTCATCGTTTTTCATCCGAAAATTGATTTTTTGGACTGTACCAAAAATGATTCAAAATGTCAATTAGATCATGCCTCATGTTGAATAACCACTTTTTAAACCCTCACAGTGACCAAAATTGCCATTTTTACAGAGTTTTGCTTACTCAAAAGCTTAAATTTTGACCCGCTTCAGGCACAGAAATGACTTTAAACACACTTATTTTAGTTGACAAAGTCATAATTCACACCCAACAGTCATTTAGAGTCAAAAGATTAAATGTTGAAATTTCATCATTATAGACCATTTTGGGATCGTTCGACAGGTCCGGAGTCATCGTTTTTTATCCGAAAATGGATTTTTTGGACTGTACCAAAAATTATTCAATATGTCAATTGGATCGTGCCTCATGTTGAATAACCACTTTTTAAACCCTCACAGTGACCAAAATTGCCATTTTTACAGAGTTTTGCTTACTCAAAAGCTTCAATTTTTTACCCGTTTCAGGCACAGAAATGACTTTAAACACACTTATTTTAGTTGACAAAGCCATAATTCACATTCAACAGTCATTTAGAGTCAAAAGATTAAATGTTAAAATGTCATCATTATAGACCATTTTGGGAACGTTCGACAGGTCCGGAGTCATCGTTTTTCATCCAAAAATTGATTTTTTGGACTGTACCAAAAATGATTCAAAATGTCAAGTGGATCATGCCTCATGTTGAATAACCACTTTTTAAACCCTCACAGTGACCAAAATTGCCATTTTTACAGAGTTTTGCTTATTCAAAAGCTTCCATTTTGACCCGTTTCAGGCACAGAAATGACTTTAAACACACTTATTTTAGTTGACAAAGTCATAATTCACATCCAACAGTCATTTAGAGTCAAAAGATTAAATGTTGAAATTTCATCATTATAGACCATTTTTGGATCGTTTGACAGGTCCGGAGTCATCGTTTTTCATCCGAAAATTGATTTTTTGGACTGTACTAAAAATGATTCAAAATGTCAATTGGATCATGCCTCATGTTGAATAACCACTTTTTAAACCCTCACAGTGACCAAAATTGCCATTTTTACAGAGTTTTGCTTACTCAAAAGCTTCAATTTTGACTCGTTTCAGGCACAGAAATGACTTTAAACACACTTATTCTAGTTAACAAAGTCATAATTCACATCCAACAGTCATTTAGAGTCAACAGATTAAATGTTAAAATTTCATCATTATAGACCATTTTGGGATCGTTCGACAGGTCCGGAGTCATCGTTTTTCATCCGAAAATTGATTTTTTGGACTGTACCAAAAATAATTCAAAATGTCAATTGGATCATGCCTCATGTTGAATAACCACTTTTTAAACCCTCACAGTGACCAAAATTGCCATTTTTACAGAGTTTTGCTTACTCAAAAGATTCCATTTTGACCCGTTTCAGGCACAGAAATGACTTTAAACACACCTATTTTAGTTGACAAAGTCATAATTCACATCCAACAGTCATTTAGAGTCAAAAGATTAAATGTTGAAATTTCATCCATATTGACCATTTTGGGATCGTTCGACAGGTCCGGAATCATCGTTTTTCATCTGAAAATTGATTTTTTGGACTGTACAAAAAATGATTCAAAATGTCAATTGGATCGTGCAACATGTTGAATAACCACTTTATAAACCCTCACAGTGACCAAAATTGCCATTTTTACAGAGTTGGGCTTACTCAAAAGCTTCCATTTTGACCCGTTTCAGGCACAGAAATGACTTTAAACACACTTATTTTAGTTGACAAAGTCATAATTCACATCCAACAGTAATTTAGAGTCAAAAGATAAAATGTTAAAATTTCATCATTATAGACCATTTTGGGATCGTTCGACAGATCCGGAGTCATCGTTTTTCATCCGAAAATTGATTTTTTGGACTGTACCAAAAATTATTCAAAATGTCAATTGGATCGTGCCTCTTGTTGAATAACCACTTTTTAAACCCTCACAGTGACCAAAATTGCCATTTTTACAGAGTTTTGCTTACTCAAAAGCTTCCATTTTGACCCGTTTCAGGCACAGACATGAATTTAAACACACTTATTCTAGTTGACAAAGTCATAATTCACATTCAACAGTCATTTAGAGTCAAAAGATTAAATGTTGAAATTTCATCATTATAGACCATTTTGGGATTGTTCGACAGGTCCGGAGTCATCGTTTTTTATCCGAAAATGGATTTTTTGGACTGTACCAAAAATGATTCAATATGTCAATTGGATCGTGCCTCATGTTGAATAACCACTTTTTAAACCCTCACAGTGACCAAAATTGTCATTTTTACAGAGTTTTACTTACTCAAAAGCTTCAATTTTGACCCGTTTCAGGCACAGAAATGACTTTAAACACACTTATTCTAGTTAACAAAGTCATAATTCACATCCAACAGTCATTTAGAGTCAAAAGATTAAATGTTGAAATTTCATCCATATTGACCATTTTGGGATCGTTCAACAGGTCCGGAGTCATCGTTTTTCATCCGAAAATTGATTTTTTGGACTGTACCAAAAATGATTCAAAATGTCAATTGGATCATGCCTCATGTTGAATAACCACTTCTTAAACCCTCACAGTGACCAAAATTGCCATTTTTACAGAGTTTTGCTTACTCAAAAGCTTCCATTTTGACCCGTTTTAGGCACAGAAATGACTTTAAACACACCTATTTTAGTTGACAAAGTCACAATTCACATCCAACAGTCATTTAGAGTCAAAAGATTAAATGTTGAAATTTCATCCATATTGACCATTTTGGGATCGTTCGACAGGTCCGGAGTCATCGTTTTTCATCCAAAAATTGATTTTTTGGACTGTACCAAAAATGATTCAAAATGTCGATTGGATCGTGCATCATGTTGAATAACCACTTTATAAACCCTCACAGTGACCAGAATTGCCATTTTTACAGAGTTGGGCTTACTCAAAAGCTTCAATTTTGACCCGTTTCAGGCACAGAAATGACTTTAAAAACACTTATTTTAGTTGACAAAATCATAATTCACATCCAACAGTAATTTAGAGTCAAAAGATTAAATGTTAAAATGTCATCATTATAGACCATTTTGGGATCGTTCGACAGGTCCGGAGTCATCGTTTTTCATCCGAAAATTGATTTTTTGGACTGTACCAAAAATGATTCAAAATGTCGATTGGATCGTGCATCATGTTGAATAACCACTTTATAAACCCTCACAGTGACCAGAATTGCCATTTTTACAGAGTTGGGCTTACTCAAAAGGTTCAATTTTGACCCGTTTCCGGCACAGAAATGACTTCAAACACACTTATTCTAGTTAACAAAGTCATAATTCACATCCAACAGTCATTTAGAGTCAAAAGATTAAATGTTGAAATTTCATCCATATTGACCATTTTGGGATCGATCGACAGGTCCGGAGTCATCGTTTTTCATCCGAAAATTGATTTTTTGGACTGTACCAAAAATGATTCAAAATGTCAATTGGATCATGCCTCAGGTTGAATAACCACTTTTTAAACCTTCACAGTGACCAAAATTGCCATTTTTACAGAGTTTTACTTACTCAAAAGCTTCAATTGTGACCCGTTTCAGGCACAGAAATGACTTTAAACACACTTATTCTAGTTAACAAAGTCATCATTCACATCCAACAGTCATTTAGAGTCAAAAGATTAAATGTTGAAATTTCATCATTATAGACCATTTTGGGATCGTTCGACAGGTCCGGAGTCATCGTTTTTCATCCGAAAATTTATTTTTTGGACTGTACCAAAAATGATTCAAAATGTCAATTGGATCGTGCATCATGTTGAATAACCACTTTATAAACCCTCACAGTGACCAGAATTGCCATTTTTACAGAGTTGGGCTTACTCAAAAGCTTCCCTTTTGACCCGTTTCAGGCACAGAAATGACTTTAAACACACGTATTTTAGTTGACAAAGTCATAATTCACATCCAACAGTCATTTAGAGTCAAAAGATTAAATGTTGAAATTTCATCCATATTGACCATTTTGGGATCGTTCGACAGGTCCGGAGTCATCGTTTTTCATCAGAGAATTGATTTTTTGGACTGTACCAAAAATGATTCAAAATGTCAATTGGATCATGCCTCATGTTGAATAACCACTTTTTAAACCCTCACAGGGACCAAAATTGCCATTTTTACAGAGTTTTGCTTACTCAAAAGCTTCAAATTTGACCCGTTTCAGGCACAGAAATGACTTTAAACACACTTATTTTAGTTGACAAAGTCATAATTCACATCCAACAGTAATTTAGAGTCAAAAGATAAAATGTTAAAATTTCATCATTATAGACCATTTTGGGATCGTTCGACAGGTCCGGAGTCATCGTTTTTCATCCGAAAATTGATTTTTTGGACTGTACCAAAAATGATTCAAAATGTCAATTGGATCGTGCCTCTTGTTGAATAACCACTTTTTAAACACTCACAGTGACCAAAATTGCCATTTTTACAGAGTTTTGCTTACTCAAAAGCTTCCATTTTGACCCGTTTCAGGCACAGACATGACTTTAAACACACTTATGCTAGTTAACAAAGTCATAATTCACATCCAACAGTCATTTAGAGTCAACAGATTAAATGTTAAAATTTCATCATTATAGACCATTTTGGGATCGTTCGACAGGTCCGGAGTCATCGTTTTTCATCCGAAAATTGATTTTTTGGACTGTACCAAAAATGATTCAAAATGTCAATTGGATCATGCCTCATGTTGAATAACCACTTTTTAAACCCTCACAGTGACCAAAATTGCAATTTTTACAGAGTTTTGCTTACTCAAAAGCTTCAATTTTGACTCGTTTCAGGCACAGAAATGACTTTAAACACACTTATGCTAGTTAACAAAGTCATAATTCACATCCAACAGTCATTTAGAGTCAACAGATTAAATGTTAAAATTTCATCATTATAGACCATTTTGGGATCGTTCGACAGGTCCGGAGTCATCGTTTTTCATCCGAAAATTGATTTTTTGGACTGTACCAAAAATGATTCAAAATGTCAATAGGATCATGCCTCATGTTGAATAACCACTTTTTAAACCATCATAGTGACCAAAATTGCCATTTTTACAGAGTTTTGCTTACTCAAAAGCTTCAATTTTGACCCGTTTCAGGCACAGAAATGACTTTAAACACACTTATTTTAGTTGACAAAGCCATAATTCACATTCAACAGTCATTTAGAGTCAAAAGATTAAATGTTAAAATGTCATCATTATAGACCATTTTGGGATCGTTCGACAGGTCCGGAGTCATCGTTTTTCATCCGAAAATTGATTTTTTGGACTGTACCAAAAATGATTCAAAATGTCAATTGGATCATGCCTCATGTTGAATAACCACTTTTTAAACCCTCACAGTGACCAAAATTGCCATTTTTACAGAGTTTTGCTTATTCAAAAGCTTCCTTTTTGACCCGTTTCAGGCACAGAAATGACTTTAAACACACTTATTTTAGTTGACAAAGTCATAATTCACATCCAACAGTAATTTAGAGTCAAAAGATTAAATGTTAAAATTTCATCATTATAGACCATTTTGGGATCGTTTGACAGGTCCGGAGTCATCGTTTTTCATCCGAAAATTGATTTTTTGGACTGTACCAAAAATGATTCAAAATGTCAATTGGATCATGCCTCATGTTGAATAACCACTTTTTAAACCCTCACAGTGACCAAAATTGCCATTTTTACAGAGTTTTGCTTACTCAAAAGCTTCAATTTTGACCCGTTTCAGGCACAGAAATGACTTTAAACACACTTATTCTAGTTAACAAAGTCATAATTCACATCCAACAGTCATTTAGAGTCAAAAGATTAAATGTTGAAATTTCATCCATATTGACCATTTTGGGATCGTTCGACAGGTCCAGAGTCATCGTTTTTTATCCGAAAATTGATTTTTTGGACTGTACCAAAAATGATTCAAAATGTCAATTGGATCATGCCTCATGTTGAATAACCACTTTTTAAACCCTCACAGTGACCAAAATTGCCATTTTTACAGAGTTTTGCTTACTCAAAAGCTTCAATTTTGACCCGTTTCCGGCACAGAAATGACTTTAAACACACTTATTCTAGTTAACAAAGTCATAATTCACATCCAACAGTCATTTAGAGTCAAAAGATGAAATGTTGAAATTTCATCCATATTGACCATTTTGGGATCGATCGACAGGTCCGGAGTCATCGTTTTTCATCCGAAAATTGATTTTTTGGACTGTACCAAAAATGATTCAAAATGTCAATTGGATCATGCCTCATGTTGAATAACCACTTTTTAAACCCTCACAGTGACCAAAATTGCCATTTTTACAGAATTTTGCTTACTCAAAAGCTTCCATTTTGACCCGTTTCAGGCACAGAAATGACTTTAAACACACCTATTTTTGTTGACAAAGTCACAATTCACATCCAACAGTCATTTAGAGTCAAAAGATTAAATGTTGAAATTTCATCCATATTGACCATTTTGGGATCGTTCGACAGGTCCGGAGTCATCGTTTTTCATCCGAAAATTGATTTTTTGGACTGTACCAAAAATGATTCAAAATGTCGATTGGATCGTGCATCATGTTGAATAACCACTTTATAAACCCTCACAGTGACCAGAATTGCCATTTTTACAGAGTTGGGCTCACTCAAAAGCTTCCATTTTGACACGTTTCAGGCACAGAAATGATTTTAAACACACTTATTCTAGTTGACAAAGTCATAATTCACACCCAACAGTCATTTAGAGTCAAAAGATTAAATGTTGAAATTTCATCCATATTGACCATTTTGGGATCGTTCGACAGGTCCGGAGTCATCGTTTTTCATCCGAAAATTGATTTTTTGGACTGTACCAAAAATGATTCAAAATGTCGATTGGATCGTGCATCATGTTGAATAACCACTTTTTAAACCCTCACAGGGACCAAAATTGCCATTTTTACAGAGTTTTGCTTACTCAAAAGCTTCCATTTTGACACGTTTCAGGCACAGAAATGATTTTAAACACACTTATTCTAGTTGACAAAGTCATAATTCACACCCAACAGTCATTTAGAGTCAAAAGATTAAATGTTGAAATTTCATCATTATAGACCTTTTTGGGATCGTTCGACAGGTCCGGAGTCATCGTTTTTCATCCGAAAATTGATTTTTTGGACTGTACCAAAAATGATTCAAAATGTCAATTGGATCATGCCTCATGTTGAATAACCACTTTTTAAACCCTCACAGTGACCAAAATTGCCATTTTTACAGAGTTTTGCTTATTCAAAAGCTTCCTTTTTGACCCGTTTCAGGCACAGAAATGACTTTAAACACACTTATTTTAGTTGACAAAGTCATAATTCACATCCAACAGTAATTTAGAGTCAAAAGATTAAATGTTAAAATTTCATCATTATAGACCATTTTGGGATCGTTTGACAGGTCCGGAGTCATCGTTTTTCATCCGAAAATAGATTTTTTGGACTGTACCAAAAATGATTCAAAATGTCAATTGGATCATTCCTCATGTTGAATAACCACTTTTTAAACCCTCACAGTGACCAAAATTGCCATTTTTACAGAGTTTTGCTTACTCAAAAGCTTCAATTTTGACCCGTTTCAGGCACAGAAATGACTTTAAACACACTTATTCTAGGTAACAAAGTCATAATTCACATCCAACAGTCATTTAGAGTCAAAAGATTAAATGTTAAAATTTCATCATTATAGACCATTTTGGGATCGTTCGACAGGTCCGGAGTCATCGTTTTTCATCCGAAAATTGATTTTTTGGACTGTACCAAAAATGATTCAAAATGTCAATTGGATCGTGCCTCTTGTTGAATAACCACTTTTTAAACCCTCACAGTGACCAAAATTGCCATTTTTACAGAGTTTTGCTTACTCAAAAGCTTCCATTTTGACCCGTTTCAGGCACAGAAATGACTTTAAACACACCTATTTTAGTTGACAAAGTCATAATTCACATCCAACAGTCATTTAGAGTCAAAAGATTAAATGTTGAAATTTCATCGATTTTGATCTTTTTGGGATCGTTCGACAGGTCCGGAGTCATCGTTTTTCATCCGAAAATTGATTTTTTGGACTGTACCAAAAATGATTCAAAATGTCAATTGGATCGTGCCTCATGTTGAATAACCACTTTTTAAACCCTCACAGTGACCAAAATTGCCATTTTTACAGAGTTTTGCTTACTCAAAAGCTTCCATTTTGACCCGTTTCAGGCACAGAAATGACTTTAAACACACTTATTCTAGTTAACAAAGTCATAATTCACATCCAACAGTCATTTAGAGTCAAAAGATTAAATGTTGAAATTTCATCATTATAGACCATTTTGGGATCGTTTGACAGGTCCGGAGTCATCGTTTTTTATCCGAAAATGGATTTTTTGGACTGTACCAAAAATGATTCAATATGTCAATTGGATCGTGCCTCATGTTGAATAACCACTTTTTAAACCCTCACAGTGACCAAAATTGCCATTTTTACAGAGTTTTACTTACTCAAAAGCTTCAATTTTGACCCGTTTCAGGCACAGAAATGACTTTAAACACACTTATTCTAGTTAACAAAGTCATAATTCACATCCAACAGTCATTTAGAGTCAAAAGATTAAATGTTGAAATTTCATCCATATTGACCATTTTGGGATCGTTCAACAGGTCCGGAGTCATCGTTTTTCATCCGAAAATTGATTTTTTGGACTGTACCAAAAATGATTCAAAATGTCAATTGGATCATGCCTCATGTTGAATAACCACTTTTTAAACCCTCACAGTGACCAAAATTGCCATTTTTACAGAGTTTTGCTTACTCAAAAGCTTCCATTTTGACCCGTTTCAGGCACAGAAATGACTTTAAACACACCTATTTTAGTTGACAAAGTCATAATTCACATCCAACAGTCATTTAGAGTCAAAAGATTAAATGTTGAAATTGCATCCATATTGACCATTTTGGGATCGTTCGACAGGTCCGGAGTCATCGTTTTTCATCCGAAAATTGATTTTTTGGACTGTACCAAAAATGATTCAAAATGTCAATTGGATCATGCCTCAGGTTGAATAACCACTTTTTAAACCTTCACAGTGACCAAAATTGCCATTTTTACAGAGTTTTACTTACTAAAAACCTTCAATTTTGACCCGTTTCAGGCACAGAAATGACTTTAAACACACTTATTCTAGTTAACAAAGTCATAATTCACATCCAACAGTCATTTAGAGTCAAAAGATTAAATGTTGAAATTTCATCCATATTGACCATTTTGGGATCGTTCAACAGGTCCGGAGTCATCGTTTTTCATCCGAAAATTGATTTTTTGGACTGTACCAAAAATGATTCAAAATGTCAATTGGATCATGCCTCATGTTGAATAACCACTTTTTAAACCCTCACAGTGACCAAAATTGCCATTTTTACAGAGTTTTGCTTATTCAAAAGCTTCCATTTTGACCCGTTTCAGGCACAGAAATGACTTTAAACACACCTATTTTAGTTGACAAAGTCATAATTCACATCCAACAGTCATTTAGAGTCAAAAGATTAAATGTTGAAATTTCATCCATGTTGACCATTTTGGGATCGTTTGACAGGTCCGGAGTCATCGTTTTTCATCCGAAAATTGATTTTTTGGACTGTACCAAAAATGATTCAAAATGTCAATTGGATCGTGCCTCTTGTTGAATAACCACTTTTTAAACCCTCACAGTGACCAAAATTGTTATTTTTACAGAGTTTTGCTTACTCAAAAGCTTCCATTTTGACCCGTTTCAGGCACAGACATGAATTTAAACACACTTATTCTAGTTGACAAAGTCATAATTCACATCCAAAAGTCATTTAGAGTCAAAAGATTAAATGTTGAAATTTCATCATTATAGACCATTTTGGGATTGTTCGACAGGTCCGGAGTCATCGTTTTTTATCCGAAAATGGATTTTTTGGACTGTACCAAAAATGATTCAATATGTCAATTGGATCGTGCCTCATGTTGAATAACCACTTTTTAAACCCTCACAGTGACCAAAATTGCCATTTTTACAGAGTTTTACTTACTCAAAAGCTTCAATTTTGACCCGTTTCAGGCACAGAAATGACTTTAAACACACTTATTCTAGTTAACAAAGTCATAATTCACATCCAACAGTCATTTAGAGTCAAAAGATTAAATGTTGAAATTTCATCCATATTGACCATTTTGGGATCGTTCAACAGGTCCAGAGTCATCGTTTTTCATCCGAAAATTGATTTTTTGGACTGTACCAAAAATGATTCAAAATGTCAATTGGATCATGCCTCATGTTGAATAACCACTTCTTAAACCCTCACAGTGACCAAAATTGCCATTTTTACAGAGTTTTGCTTACTCAAAAGCTTCCATTTTGACCCGTTTCAGGCACAGAAATGACTTTAAACACACCTATTTTAGTTGACAAAGTCACAATTCACATCCAACAGTCATTTAGAGTCAAAAGATTAAATGTTGAAATTTCATCCATATTGACCATTTTGGGATCGTTCGACAGGTCCGGAGTCATCGTTTTTCATCCGAAAATTGATTTTTTGGACTGTACCAAAAATGATTCAAAATGTCGATTGGATCGTGCATCATGTTGAATAACCACTTTATAAACCCTCACAGTGACCAGAATTGCCATTTTTACAGAGTTGGGCTTACTCAAAAGCTTCCATTTTGACCCGTTTCAGGCACAGAAATGACTTTAAACACACTTATTTTAGTTGACAAAGTCATAATTCACATCCAACAGTAATTTAGAGTCAAAAGATAAAATGTTAAAATTTCATCATTATAGACCATTTTGGGATCGTTCGACAGGTCCGGAGTCATCGTTTTTTATCCGAAAATGGATTTTTTGGACTGTACCAAAAATGATTCAATATGTCAATTGGATCGTGCCTCATGTTGAATAACCACTTTTTAAACCCTCACAGTGACCAAAATTGCCATTTTTACAGAGTTTTGCTTACTCAAAAGCTTCAATTTTGACCCGTTTCAGGCACAGAAACGACTTTAAACACACTTATTTTAGTTGACAAAGTCATAATTCACACCCAACAGTCATTTAGAGTCAAAAGATTAAATGTTGAAATTTCATCATTATAGACCATTTTGGGATCGTTCGACAGGTCCGGAGTCATCGTTTTTTATCCGAAAATGGATTTTTTGGACTGTACCAAAAATTATTCAATATGTCAATTGGATCGTGCCTCATGTTGAATAACCACTTTTTAAACCCTCACAGTGACCAAAATTGCCATTTTTACAGAGTTTTGCTTACTCAAAAGCTTCAATTTTGACCCGTTTCAGGCACAGAAACGACTTTAAACACACTTATTTTAGTTGACAAAGTCATAATTCACACCCAACAGTCATTTAGAGTCAAAAGATTAAATGTTGAAATTTCATCATTATAGACCATTTTGGGATCGTTCGACAGGTCCGGAGTCATCGTTTTTTATCCGAAAATGGATTTTTTGGACTGTACCAAAAATTATTCAATATGTCAATTGGATCGTGCCTCATGTTGAATAACCACTTTTTAAACCCTCACAGTGACCAAAATTGCCATTTTTACAGAGTTTTGCTTACTCAAAAGCTTCAATTTTTTACCCGTTTCAGGCACAGAAATGACTTTAAACACACTTATTTTAGTTGACAAAGCCATAATTCACATTCAACAGTCATTTAGAGTCAAAAGATTAAATGTTAAAATGTCATCATTATAGACCATTTTGGGAACGTTCCACAGGTCCGGAGTCATCGTTTTTCATCCGAAAATGGATTTTTTGGACTGTACCAAAAATGATTCAATATGTCAATTGGATCGTGCCTCATGTTGAATAACCACTTTTTAAACCCTCACAGTGACCAAAATTGCCATTTTTACAGAGTTTTGCTTACTCAAAAGCTTCAATTTTGACCCGTTTCAGGCACAGAAACGACTTTAAACACACTTATTTTAGTTGACAAAGTCATAATTCACACCCAACAGTCATTTAGAGTCAAAAGATTAAATGTTGAAATTTCATCATTATAGACCATTTTGGGATCGTTCGACAGGTCCGGAGTCATCGTTTTTTATCCGAAAATGGATTTTTTGGACTGTACCAAAAATGATTCAATATGTCAATTGGATCGTGCCTCATGTTGAATAACCACTTTTTAAACCCTCACAGTGACCAAAATTGCCATTTTTACAGAGTTTTGCTTACTCAAAAGCTTCCATTTTGACCCGTTTCAGGCACAGAAATGACTTTAAACACACTTATTTTAGTTGACAAAGTCATAATTCACATCCAACAGTCATTTAGAGTCAAAAGATTAAATGTTAAAATTTCATCCATATTGACCATTTTGGGATCGTTCGACAGGTCCGGAGTCATCGTTTTTCATCCGAAAATTGATTTTTTGGACTGTACCAAAAATGATTCAAAATGTCAATTAGATCATGCCTCATGTTGAATAACCACTTTTTAAACCCTCACAGTGACCAAAATTGCCATTTTTACAGAGTTTTGCTTACTCAAAAGCTTAAATTTTGACCCGCTTCAGGCACAGAAATGACTTTAAACACACTTATTTTAGTTGACAAAGTCATAATTCACACCCAACAGTCATTTAGAGTCAAAAGATTAAATGTTGAAATTTCATCATTATAGACCATTTTGGGATCGTTCGACAGGTCCGGAGTCATCGTTTTTTATCCGAAAATGGATTTTTTGGACTGTACCAAAAATTATTCAATATGTCAATTGGATCGTGCCTCATGTTGAATAACCACTTTTTAAACCCTCACAGTGACCAAAATTGCCATTTTTACAGAGTTTTGCTTACTCAAAAGCTTCAATTTTTTACCCGTTTCAGGCACAGAAATGACTTTAAACACACTTATTTTAGTTGACAAAGCCATAATTCACATTCAACAGTCATTTAGAGTCAAAAGATTAAATGTTAAAATGTCATCATTATAGACCATTTTGGGAACGTTCGACAGGTCCGGAGTCATCGTTTTTCATCCAAAAATTGATTTTTTGGACTGTACCAAAAATGATTCAAAATGTCAAGTGGATCATGCCTCATGTTGAATAACCACTTTTTAAACCCTCACAGTGACCAAAATTGCCATTTTTACAGAGTTTTGCTTATTCAAAAGCTTCCATTTTGACCCGTTTCAGGCACAGAAATGACTTTAAACACACTTATTTTAGTTGACAAAGTCATAATTCACATCCAACAGTCATTTAGAGTCAAAAGATTAAATGTTGAAATTTCATCATTATAGACCATTTTTGGATCGTTTGACAGGTCCGGAGTCATCGTTTTTCATCCGAAAATTGATTTTTTGGACTGTACTAAAAATGATTCAAAATGTCAATTGGATCATGCCTCATGTTGAATAACCACTTTTTAAACCCTCACAGTGACCAAAATTGCCATTTTTACAGAGTTTTGCTTACTCAAAAGCTTCAATTTTGACTCGTTTCAGGCACAGAAATGACTTTAAACACACTTATTCTAGTTAACAAAGTCATAATTCACATCCAACAGTCATTTAGAGTCAACAGATTAAATGTTAAAATTTCATCATTATAGACCATTTTGGGATCGTTCGACAGGTCCGGAGTCATCGTTTTTCATCCGAAAATTGATTTTTTGGACTGTACCAAAAATAATTCAAAATGTCAATTGGATCATGCCTCATGTTGAATAACCACTTTTTAAACCCTCACAGTGACCAAAATTGCCATTTTTACAGAGTTTTGCTTACTCAAAAGATTCCATTTTGACCCGTTTCAGGCACAGAAATGACTTTAAACACACCTATTTTAGTTGACAAAGTCATAATTCACATCCAACAGTCATTTAGAGTCAAAAGATTAAATGTTGAAATTTCATCCATATTGACCATTTTGGGATCGTTCGACAGGTCCGGAGTCATCGTTTTTCATCTGAAAATTGATTTTTTGGACTGTACAAAAAATGATTCAAAATGTCAATTGGATCGTGCAACATGTTGAATAACCACTTTATAAACCCTCACAGTGACCAAAATTGCCATTTTTACAGAGTTGGGCTTACTCAAAAGCTTCCATTTTGACCCGTTTCAGGCCCAGAAATGACTTTAAACACACTTATTTTAGTTGACAAAGTCATAATTCACATCCAACAGTCATTTAGAGTCAAAAGATTAAATGTTGAAATTTAATCCATATTCACCATTTTGGGATCGTTCGACAGGTCCGGAGTCATCGTTTTTCATCCGAAAATTGATTTTTTGGACTGTACCAAAAATTATTCAAAATGTCAATTGGATCGTGCCTCATGTTGAATAACCACTTTATAAACCCTCACAGTGACCAAAATTGACATTTTTACAGAGTTTTGCTTACTCAAAAGCTTCAATTTTGACCCATTTCAGGCACAGAAATGACTTTAAACACACTTATTTTAGTTGACAAAGTCATAATTAACATCCAACAGTCATTTAGAGTCAAAAGATTAAATGTTAAAATGTCATCATTATAGACCATTTTGGGATCGTTCGACAGGTCCGGAGTCATCGTTTTTCATCAGAAAATTGATATTTTGTACTGTACCAAAAATGATTCAAAATGTCAATTGGATCATGCCTCTTGTTGAATAACCACTTTTTAAACCCTCACAGTGACCAAAATTGCCATTTTTACAGAGTTTTGCTTACTCAAAAGCTTCCATTTTGACCCGTTTCAGGCACAGAAATGACTTTAAACACACTTATTTTAGTTGACAAAGTCATAATTCACATCCAACAGTCATTTAGAGTCAAAAGATTAAATTTTAAAATTTCATCCATATTGACCATTTTGGGATCGTTCGACAGGTCCGGAGTCATCGTTTTTCATCCGAAAATTTATTTTTTGGACTGTACCAAAAATGATTCAAAATGTCAATTGGATCGTGCCTCAGGTTGAATAACCACTTTTTAAACACTCACAGTGACCAAAATTGCCATTTTTACAGAGTTTTGCTTACTCAAAAGCTTCAATTTTGACCCGTTTCAGGCACAGACATGAATTTAAACACACTTATTCTAGTTGACAAAGTCATAATTCACATCCAACAGTCATTTAGAGTCAAAAGATTAAATGTTAAAATTTCATCATTATAGACCATTTTGGGATTGTTCGACAGGTCCGGAGTCATCGTTTTTCATCCGAAAATTGATTTTTTGGACTGTACCAAAAATGATTCAAAATGTCAATTGGATCATGCCTCATGTTGAATAACCACTTTTTAAACCATCATAGTGACCAAAATTGCCATTTTTACAGAGTTTTGCTTACTCAAAAGCTTCCATTTTGACACGTTTCAGGCACAGAAATGATTTTAAACACACTTATTCTAGTTGACAAAGTCATAATTCACACCCAACAGTCATTTAGAGTCAAAAGATTAAATGTTGAAATTTCATCATTATAGACCATTTTGGGATCGTTCGACAGGTCCGGAGTCATCGTTTTTTATCCGAAAATGGATTTTTTGAACTGTACCAAAAATGATTCAATATGTCAATTGGATCGTGCCTCATGTTGAATAACCACTTTTTAAACCCTCACAGTGACCAAAATTGCCATTTTTACAGAGTTTTGCTTACTCAAAAGCTTCAATTTTTTACCCGTTTCAGTCACAGAAATTACTTTAAACACACTTATTTTAGTTGACAAAGCCATAATTCACATTCAACAGTCATTTAGAGTCAAAAGATTAAATGTTAAAATGTCATCATTATAGACCATTTTGGGAACGTTCGACAGGTCCGGAGTCATCGTTTTTCATCCGAAAATTGATTTTTTGGACTGTACCAAAAATGATTCAAAATGTCAAGTGGATCATGCCTCATGTTGAATAACCACTTTTTAAACCCTCACAGTGACCAAAATTGCCATTTTTACAGAGTTTTGCTTATTCAAAAGCTTCCATTTTGACCAGTTTCAGGCACAGAAATGACTTTAAACACACTTATTTTAGTTGACAAAGTCATAATTCACATCCAACAGTCATTTAGAGTCAAAAGATTAAATGTTGAAATTTCATCATTATAGACCATTTTGGGATCGTTTGACAGGTCCGGAGTCATTGTTTTTCATCCGAAAATTTATTTTTTGGACTGTACCAAAAATGATTCAAAATGTCAATTGGATCATGCCTCATGTTGAATAACCACTTTTTAAACCCTCACAGTGACCAAAATTGCCATTTTTACAGAGTTTTGCTTACTCAAAAGCTTCCATTTTGACCCGTTTCAGGCACAGAAATGACTTTAAACACACTTATTTTAGTTGACAAAGTCATAATTCACATCCAACAGTCATTTAGAGTCAAAAGATTAAATGTTGAAATTTCATCCATATTGACCATTTTGGGATCGTTCAACAGGTCCGGAGTCATCGTTTTTCATCCGAAAATTGATTTTTTGGACTGTACCAAAAATAATTCAAAATGTCAATTGGATCATGCCTCATGTTGAATAACCACTTTTTAAACCCTCACAGTGACCAAAATTGCCATTTTTACAGAGTTTTGCTTACTCAAAAGCTTCCATTTTGACCCGTTTCAGGCACAGAAATGACTTTAAACACACCTATTTTAGTTGACAAAGTCATAATTCACATCCAACAGTCATTTAGAGTCAAAAGATAGATTAAATGTTGAAATTTCATCCATATTGACCATTTTGGGATCGTTCGACAGGTCCGGAGTCATCGTTTTTCATCTGAAAATTGATTTTTTGGACTGTACAAAAAATTATTCAAAATGTCAATTGGATCGTGCAACATGTTGAATAACCACTTTATAAACCCTCACAGTGACCAAAATTGCCATTTTTACAGAGTTGGGCTTACTCAAAAGCTTCCATTTTGACCCGTTTCAGGCACAGAAATGACTTTAAACACACTTATTTTAGTTGACCAAGTCATAATTCACATCCAACAGTCATTTAGAGTCAAAAGATTAAATGTTGAAATTTCATCCATATTGACCATTTTGGGATCGTACGACAGGTCCGGAGTCATCGTTTTTCATCCGAAAATTGATTTTTTGGACTGTACCAAAAATGATTCAAAATGTCAATTGGATCGTGCTTTATGTTGAATAACCACTTTATAAACCCTCACAGTGACGAAAATTGACATTTTTACAGAGGTTTGCTTACTCAAAAGCTTCAATTTTGACCCATTTCAGGCACAGAAATGACTTTAAACACACTTATTTTAGTTGACAAAGTGATAATTAACATCCAACAGTCATTTAGAGTCAAAAGATTAAATGTTAAAATTTCATCATTATAGACCATTTTGGGATCGTTCGACAGGTCCGGAGTCATCGTTTTTCATCAGAAAATTGATATTTTGTACTGTACCAAAAATGATTCAAAATGTCAATTGGATCATGCCTCATGTTGAATAACCACTTTTTAAACCCTCACAGTGACCAAAATTGCCATTTTTACAGAGTTTTGCTTACTCAAAAGCTTCCATTTTGACCCGTTTCAGGCACAGAAATGACTTTAAACACACTTATTTTAGTTGACAAAGTCATAATTCACATCCAACAGTCATTTAGAGTCAAAAGATTAAATTTTAAAATTTCATCCATATTGACCATTTTGGGATCGTTCGACAGGTCCGGAGTCATCGTTTTTCATCCGAAAATTGATTTTTTTGGACTGTACCAAAAATGATTCAAAATGTCAATTGGATCATGCCTCATGTTGAATAACCACTTATTAAACCCTCACAGTGACCAAAATTGCCATTTTTACAGAGTTTTGCTTACTCAAAAGCTTCCATTTTGACCCGTTTCAGGCACAGAAATGACTTTAAACACACCTATTTTAGTTGACAAAGTCATAATTCACATCCAACAGTCATTTAGAGTCCAAAGATTAAATGTTGAAATTTCATCCATGTTGACCATTTTGGGATCGTTTGACAGGTCCGGAGTCATCGTTTTTCATCCGAAAATTGATTTTTTGGACTGTACCAAAAATGATTCAAAATGTCAATTGGATCGTGCCTCTTGTTGAATAACCACTTTTTAAACCCTCACAGTGACCAAAATTGTTATTTTTACAGAGTTTTGCTTACTCAAAAGCTTCCATTTTGACCCGTTTCAGGCACAGACATGAATTTAAACACACTTATTCTAGTTGACAAAGTCATAATTCACATCCAAAAGTCATTTAGAGTCAAAAGATTAAATGTTGAAATTTCATCATTATAGACCATTTTGGGATTGTTCGACAGGTCCGGAGTCATCGTTTTTTATCCGAAAATTTATTTTTTGGACTGTACCAAAAATGATTCAATATGTCAATTGGATCGTGCCTCATGTTGAATAACCACTTTTTAAACCCTCACAGTGACCAAAATTGCCATTTTTACAGAGTTTTACTTACTCAAAAGCTTCAATTTTGACCCGTTTCAGGCACAGAAATGACTTTAAACACACTTATTCTAGTTAACAAAGTCATAATTCACATCCAACAGTCATTTAGAGTCAAAAGATTAAATGTTGAAATTTCATCCATATTGACCATTTTGGGATCGTTCAACAGGTCCGGAGTCATCGTTTTTCATCCGAAAATTGATTTTTTGGACTGTACCAAAAATGATTCAAAATGTCAATTGGATCATGCCTCATGTTGAATAACCACTTCTTAAACCCTCACAGTGACCAAAATTGCCATTTTTACAGAGTTTTGCTTACTCAAAAGCTTCCATTTTGACCCGTTTCAGGCACAGAAATGACTTTAAACACACCTATTTTAGTTGACAAAGTCACAATTCACATCCAACAGTCATTTAGAGTCAAAAGATTAAATGTTGAAATTTCATCCATATTGACCATTTTGGGATCGTTCGACAGGTCCGGAGTCATCGTTTTTCATCCGAAAATTGATTTTTTGGACTGTACCAAAAATGATTCAAAATGTCGATTGGATCGTGCATCATGTTGAATAACCACTTTATAAACCCTCACAGTGACCAGAATTGCCATTTTTACAGAGTTGGGCTTACTCAAAAGCTTCCATTTTGACCCGTTTCAGGCACAGAAATGACTTTAAACACACGTATTTTAGTTGACAAAGTCATAATTCACATCCAACAGTAATTTAGAGTCAAAAGATAAAATGTTAAAATTTCATCATTATAGACCATTTTGGGATCGTTCGACAGGTCCGGAGTCATCGTTTTTTATCCGAAAATGGATTTTTTGGACTGTACCAAAAATGATTCAATATGTCAATTGGATCGTGCCTCATGTTGAATAACCACTTTTTAAACCCTCACAGTGACCAAAATTGCCATTTTTACAGAGTTTTGCTTACTCAAAAGCTTCAATTTTGACCCGTTTCAGGCACAGAAACGACTTTAAACACACTTATTTTAGTTGACAAAGTCATAATTCACACCCAACAGTCATTTAGAGTCAAAAGATTAAATGTTGAAATTTCATCATTATAGACCATTTTGGGATCGTTCGACAGGTCCGGAGTCATCGTTTTTTATCCGAAAATGGATTTTTTGGACTGTACCAAAAATGATTCAAAATGTCAATTGGATCATGCCTCATGTTGAATAACCACTTTTTAAACCCTCACAGTGACCAAAATTGCCATTTTTACAGAGTTTTGCTTATTCAAAAGCTTCCTTTTTGACCCGTTTCAGGCACAGAAATGACTTTAAACACACTTATTTTAGTTGACAAAGTCATAATTCACATCCAACAGTAATTTAGAGTCAAAAGATTAAATGTTAAAATTTCATCATTATAGACCATTTTGGGATCGTTTGACAGGTCCGGAGTCATCGTTTTTCATCCGAAAATAGATTTTTTGGACTGTACCAAAAATGATTCAAAATGTCAATTGGATCATTCCTCATGTTGAATAACCACTTTTTAAACCCTCACAGTGACCAAAATTGCCATTTTTACAGAGTTTTGCTTACTCAAAAGCTTCAATTTTGACCCGTTTCAGGCACAGAAATGACTTTAAACACACTTATTCTAGGTAACAAAGTCATAATTCACATCCAACAGTCATTTAGAGTCAAAAGATTAAATGTTAAAATTTCATCATTATAGACCATTTTGGGATCGTTCGACAGGTCCGGAGTCATCGTTTTTCATCCGAAAATTGATTTTTTGGACTGTACCAAAAATGATTCAAAATGTCAATTGGATCGTGCCTCTTGTTGAATAACCACTTTTTAAACCCTCACAGTGACCAAAATTGCCATTTTTACAGAGTTTTGCTTACTCAAAAGCTTCCATTTTGACCCGTTTCAGGCACAGAAATGACTTTAAACACACCTATTTTAGTTGACAAAGTCATAATTCACATCCAACAGTCATTTAGAGTCAAAAGATTAAATGTTGAAATTTCATCGATTTTGATCTTTTTGGGATCGTTCGACAGGTCCGGAGTCATCGTTTTTCATCCGAAAATTGATTTTTTGGACTGTACCAAAAATGATTCAAAATGTCAATTGGATCGTGCCTCATGTTGAATAACCACTTTTTAAACCCTCACAGTGACCAAAATTGCCATTTTTACAGAGTTTTGCTTACTCAAAAGCTTCCATTTTGACCCGTTTCAGGCACAGAAATGACTTTAAACACACTTATTCTAGTTAACAAAGTCATAATTCACATCCAACAGTCATTTAGAGTCAAAAGATTAAATGTTGAAATTTCATCATTATAGACCATTTTGGGATCGTTTGACAGGTCCGGAGTCATCGTTTTTTATCCGAAAATGGATTTTTTGGACTGTACCAAAAATGATTCAATATGTCAATTGGATCGTGCCTCATGTTGAATAACCACTTTTTAAACCCTCACAGTGACCAAAATTGCCATTTTTACAGAGTTTTACTTACTCAAAAGCTTCAATTTTGACCCGTTTCAGGCACAGAAATGACTTTAAACACACTTATTCTAGTTAACAAAGTCATAATTCACATCCAACAGTCATTTAGAGTCAAAAGATTAAATGTTGAAATTTCATCCATATTGACCATTTTGGGATCGTTCAACAGGTCCGGAGTCATCGTTTTTCATCCGAAAATTGATTTTTTGGACTGTACCAAAAATGATTCAAAATGTCAATTGGATCATGCCTCATGTTGAATAACCACTTTTTAAACCCTCACAGTGACCAAAATTGCCATTTTTACAGAGTTTTGCTTACTCAAAAGCTTCCATTTTGACCCGTTTCAGGCACAGAAATGACTTTAAACACACCTATTTTAGTTGACAAAGTCATAATTCACATCCAACAGTCATTTAGAGTCAAAAGATTAAATGTTGAAATTGCATCCATATTGACCATTTTGGGATCGTTCGACAGGTCCGGAGTCATCGTTTTTCATCCGAAAATTGATTTTTTGGACTGTACCAAAAATGATTCAAAATGTCAATTGGATCATGCCTCAGGTTGAATAACCACTTTTTAAACCTTCACAGTGACCAAAATTGCCATTTTTACAGAGTTTTACTTACTAAAAACCTTCAATTTTGACCCGTTTCAGGCACAGAAATGACTTTAAACACACTTATTCTAGTTAACAAAGTCATAATTCACATCCAACAGTCATTTAGAGTCAAAAGATTAAATGTTGAAATTTCATCCATATTGACCATTTTGGGATCGTTCAACAGGTCCGGAGTCATCGTTTTTCATCCGAAAATTGATTTTTTGGACTGTACCAAAAATGATTCAAAATGTCAATTGGATCATGCCTCATGTTGAATAACCACTTTTTAAACCCTCACAGTGACCAAAATTGCCATTTTTACAGAGTTTTGCTTATTCAAAAGCTTCCATTTTGACCCGTTTCAGGCACAGAAATGACTTTAAACACACCTATTTTAGTTGACAAAGTCATAATTCACATCCAACAGTCATTTAGAGTCAAAAGATTAAATGTTGAAATTTCATCCATGTTGACCATTTTGGGATCGTTTGACAGGTCCGGAGTCATCGTTTTTCATCCGAAAATTGATTTTTTGGACTGTACCAAAAATGATTCAAAATGTCAATTGGATCGTGCCTCTTGTTGAATAACCACTTTTTAAACCCTCACAGTGACCAAAATTGTTATTTTTACAGAGTTTTGCTTACTCAAAAGCTTCCATTTTGACCCGTTTCAGGCACAGACATGAATTTAAACACACTTATTCTAGTTGACAAAGTCATAATTCACATCCAAAAGTCATTTAGAGTCAAAAGATTAAATGTTGAAATTTCATCATTATAGACCATTTTGGGATTGTTCGACAGGTCCGGAGTCATCGTTTTTTATCCGAAAATGGATTTTTTGGACTGTACCAAAAATGATTCAATATGTCAATTGGATCGTGCCTCATGTTGAATAACCACTTTTTAAACCCTCACAGTGACCAAAATTGCCATTTTTACAGAGTTTTACTTACTCAAAAGCTTCAATTTTGACCCGTTTCAGGCACAGAAATGACTTTAAACACACTTATTCTAGTTAACAAAGTCATAATTCACATCCAACAGTCATTTAGAGTCAAAAGATTAAATGTTGAAATTTCATCCATATTGACCATTTTGGGATCGTTCAACAGGTCCAGAGTCATCGTTTTTCATCCGAAAATTGATTTTTTGGACTGTACCAAAAATGATTCAAAATGTCAATTGGATCATGCCTCATGTTGAATAACCACTTTTTAAACCCTCACAGTGACCAAAATTGCCATTTTTACAGAGTTTTGCTTACTCAAAAGCTTCCATTTTGACCCGTTTCAGGCACAGAAATGACTTTAAACACACTTATTTTAGTTGACAAAGTCATAATTCACATCCAACAGTCATTTAGAGTCAAAAGATTAAATTTTAAAATTTCATCCATATTGACCATTTTGGGATCGTTCGACAGGTCCGGAGTCATCGTTTTTCATCCGAAAATTGATTTTTTTGGACTGTACCAAAAATGATTCAAAATGTCAATTGGATCATGCCTCATGTTGAATAACCACTTATTAAACCCTCACAGTGACCAAAATTGAAATTTTTACAGAGTTTTGCTTACTCAAAAGCTTCCATTTTGACCCGTTTCAGGCACAGAAATGACTTTAAACACACCTATTTTAGTTGACAAAGTCATAATTCACATCCAACAGTCATTTAGAGTCCAAAGATTAAATGTTGAAATTTCATCCATGTTGACCATTTTGGGATCGTTTGACAGGTCCGGAGTCATCGTTTTTCATCCGAAAATTGATTTTTTGGACTGTACCAAAAATGATTCAAAATGTCAATTGGATCGTGCCTCTTGTTGAATAACCACTTTTTAAACCCTCACAGTGACCAAAATTGTTATTTTTACAGAGTTTTGCTTACTCAAAAGCTTCCATTTTGACCCGTTTCAGGCACAGACATGAATTTAAACACACTTATTCTAGTTGACAAAGTCATAATTCACATCCAAAAGTCATTTAGAGTCAAAAGATTAAATGTTGAAATTTCATCATTATAGACCATTTTGGGATTGTTCGACAGGTCCGGAGTCATCGTTTTTTATCCGAAAATTTATTTTTTGGACTGTACCAAAAATGATTCAATATGTCAATTGGATCGTGCCTCATGTTGAATAACCACTTTTTAAACCCTCACAGTGACCAAAATTGCCATTTTTACAGAGTTTTACTTACTCAAAAGCTTCAATTTTGACCCGTTTCAGGCACAGAAATGACTTTAAACACACTTATTCTAGTTAACAAAGTCATAATTCACATCCAACAGTCATTTAGAGTCAAAAGATTAAATGTTGAAATTTCATCCATATTGACCATTTTGGGATCGTTCAACAGGTCCGGAGTCATCGTTTTTCATCCGAAAATTGATTTTTTGGACTGTACCAAAAATGATTCAAAATGTCAATTGGATCATGCCTCATGTTGAATAACCACTTCTTAAACCCTCACAGTGACCAAAATTGCCATTTTTACAGAGTTTTGCTTACTCAAAAGCTTCCATTTTGACCCGTTTCAGGCACAGAAATGACTTTAAACACACCTATTTTAGTTGACAAAGTCACAATTCACATCCAACAGTCATTTAGAGTCAAAAGATTAAATGTTGAAATTTCATCCATATTGACCATTTTGGGATCGTTCGACAGGTCCGGAGTCATCGTTTTTCATCCGAAAATTGATTTTTTGGACTGTACCAAAAATGATTCAAAATGTCGATTGGATCGTGCATCATGTTGAATAACCACTTTATAAACCCTCACAGTGACCAGAATTGCCATTTTTACAGAGTTGGGCTTACTCAAAAGCTTCCATTTTGACCCGTTTCAGGCACAGAAATGACTTTAAACACACGTATTTTAGTTGACAAAGTCATAATTCACATCCAACAGTAATTTAGAGTCAAAAGATAAAATGTTAAAATTTCATCATTATAGACCATTTTGGGATCGTTCGACAGGTCCGGAGTCATCGTTTTTTATCCGAAAATGGATTTTTTGGACTGTACCAAAAATGATTCAATATGTCAATTGGATCGTGCCTCATGTTGAATAACCACTTTTTAAACCCTCACAGTGACCAAAATTGCCATTTTTACAGAGTTTTGCTTACTCAAAAGCTTCAATTTTGACCCGTTTCAGGCACAGAAACGACTTTAAACACACTTATTTTAGTTGACAAAGTCATAATTCACACCCAACAGTCATTTAGAGTCAAAAGATTAAATGTTGAAATTTCATCATTATAGACCATTTTGGGATCGTTCGACAGGTCCGGAGTCATCGTTTTTTATCCGAAAATGGATTTTTTGGACTGTACCAAAAATGATTCAAAATGTCAATTGGATCATGCCTCATGTTGAATAACCACTTTTTAAACCCTCACAGTGACCAAAATTGCCATTTTTACAGAGTTTTGCTTATTCAAAAGCTTCCTTTTTGACCCGTTTCAGGCACAGAAATGACTTTAAACACACTTATTTTAGTTGACAAAGTCATAATTCACATCCAACAGTAATTTAGAGTCAAAAGATTAAATGTTAAAATTTCATCATTATAGACCATTTTGGGATCGTTTGACAGGTCCGGAGTCATCGTTTTTCATCCGAAAATAGATTTTTTGGACTGTACCAAAAATGATTCAAAATGTCAATTGGATCATTCCTCATGTTGAATAACCACTTTTTAAACCCTCACAGTGACCAAAATTGCCATTTTTACAGAGTTTTGCTTACTCAAAAGCTTCAATTTTGACCCGTTTCAGGCACAGAAATGACTTTAAACACACTTATTCTAGGTAACAAAGTCATAATTCACATCCAACAGTCATTTAGAGTCAAAAGATTAAATGTTAAAATTTCATCATTATAGACCATTTTGGGATCGTTCGACAGGTCCGGAGTCATCGTTTTTCATCCGAAAATTGATTTTTTGGACTGTACCAAAAATGATTCAAAATGTCAATTGGATCGTGCCTCTTGTTGAATAACCACTTTTTAAACCCTCACAGTGACCAAAATTGCCATTTTTACAGAGTTTTGCTTACTCAAAAGCTTCCATTTTGACCCGTTTCAGGCACAGAAATGACTTTAAACACACCTATTTTAGTTGACAAAGTCATAATTCACATCCAACAGTCATTTAGAGTCAAAAGATTAAATGTTGAAATTTCATCGATTTTGATCTTTTTGGGATCGTTCGACAGGTCCGGAGTCATCGTTTTTCATCCGAAAATTGATTTTTTGGACTGTACCAAAAATGATTCAAAATGTCAATTGGATCGTGCCTCATGTTGAATAACCACTTTTTAAACCCTCACAGTGACCAAAATTGCCATTTTTACAGAGTTTTGCTTACTCAAAAGCTTCCATTTTGACCCGTTTCAGGCACAGAAATGACTTTAAACACACTTATTCTAGTTAACAAAGTCATAATTCACATCCAACAGTCATTTAGAGTCAAAAGATTAAATGTTGAAATTTCATCATTATAGACCATTTTGGGATCGTTTGACAGGTCCGGAGTCATCGTTTTTTATCCGAAAATGGATTTTTTGGACTGTACCAAAAATGATTCAATATGTCAATTGGATCGTGCCTCATGTTGAATAACCACTTTTTAAACCCTCACAGTGACCAAAATTGCCATTTTTACAGAGTTTTACTTACTCAAAAGCTTCAATTTTGACCCGTTTCAGGCACAGAAATGACTTTAAACACACTTATTCTAGTTAACAAAGTCATAATTCACATCCAACAGTCATTTAGAGTCAAAAGATTAAATGTTGAAATTTCATCCATATTGACCATTTTGGGATCGTTCAACAGGTCCGGAGTCATCGTTTTTCATCCGAAAATTGATTTTTTGGACTGTACCAAAAATGATTCAAAATGTCAATTGGATCATGCCTCATGTTGAATAACCACTTTTTAAACCCTCACAGTGACCAAAATTGCCATTTTTACAGAGTTTTGCTTACTCAAAAGCTTCCATTTTGACCCGTTTCAGGCACAGAAATGACTTTAAACACACCTATTTTAGTTGACAAAGTCATAATTCACATCCAACAGTCATTTAGAGTCAAAAGATTAAATGTTGAAATTGCATCCATATTGACCATTTTGGGATCGTTCGACAGGTCCGGAGTCATCGTTTTTCATCCGAAAATTGATTTTTTGGACTGTACCAAAAATGATTCAAAATGTCAATTGGATCATGCCTCAGGTTGAATAACCACTTTTTAAACCTTCACAGTGACCAAAATTGCCATTTTTACAGAGTTTTACTTACTAAAAACCTTCAATTTTGACCCGTTTCAGGCACAGAAATGACTTTAAACACACTTATTCTAGTTAACAAAGTCATAATTCACATCCAACAGTCATTTAGAGTCAAAAGATTAAATGTTGAAATTTCATCCATATTGACCATTTTGGGATCGTTCAACAGGTCCGGAGTCATCGTTTTTCATCCGAAAATTGATTTTTTGGACTGTACCAAAAATGATTCAAAATGTCAATTGGATCATGCCTCATGTTGAATAACCACTTTTTAAACCCTCACAGTGACCAAAATTGCCATTTTTACAGAGTTTTGCTTATTCAAAAGCTTCCATTTTGACCCGTTTCAGGCACAGAAATGACTTTAAACACACCTATTTTAGTTGACAAAGTCATAATTCACATCCAACAGTCATTTAGAGTCAAAAGATTAAATGTTGAAATTTCATCCATGTTGACCATTTTGGGATCGTTTGACAGGTCCGGAGTCATCGTTTTTCATCCGAAAATTGATTTTTTGGACTGTACCAAAAATGATTCAAAATGTCAATTGGATCGTGCCTCTTGTTGAATAACCACTTTTTAAACCCTCACAGTGACCAAAATTGTTATTTTTACAGAGTTTTGCTTACTCAAAAGCTTCCATTTTGACCCGTTTCAGGCACAGACATGAATTTAAACACACTTATTCTAGTTGACAAAGTCATAATTCACATCCAAAAGTCATTTAGAGTCAAAAGATTAAATGTTGAAATTTCATCATTATAGACCATTTTGGGATTGTTCGACAGGTCCGGAGTCATCGTTTTTTATCCGAAAATGGATTTTTTGGACTGTACCAAAAATGATTCAATATGTCAATTGGATCGTGCCTCATGTTGAATAACCACTTTTTAAACCCTCACAGTGACCAAAATTGCCATTTTTACAGAGTTTTACTTACTCAAAAGCTTCAATTTTGACCCGTTTCAGGCACAGAAATGACTTTAAACACACTTATTCTAGTTAACAAAGTCATAATTCACATCCAACAGTCATTTAGAGTCAAAAGATTAAATGTTGAAATTTCATCCATATTGACCATTTTGGGATCGTTCAACAGGTCCAGAGTCATCGTTTTTCATCCGAAAATTGATTTTTTGGACTGTACCAAAAATGATTCAAAATGTCAATTGGATCATGCCTCATGTTGAATAACCACTTCTTAAACCCTCACAGTGACCAAAATTGCCATTTTTACAGAGTTTTGCTTACTCAAAAGCTTCCATTTTGACCCGTTTCAGGCACAGAAATGACTTTAAACACACCTATTTTAGTTGACAAAGTCACAATTCACATCCAACAGTCATTTAGAGTCAAAAGATTAAATGTTGAAATTTCATCCATATTGACCATTTTGGGATCGTTCGACAGGTCCGGAGTCATCGTTTTTCATCCGAAAATTGATTTTTTGGACTGTACCAAAAATGATTCAAAATGTCGATTGGATCGTGCATCATGTTGAATAACCACTTTATAAACCCTCACAGTGACCAGAATTGCCATTTTTACAGAGTTGGGCTTACTCAAAAGCTTCCATTTTGACCCGTTTCAGGCACAGAAATGACTTTAAACACACTTATTTTAGTTGACAAAGTCATAATTCACATCCAACAGTAATTTAGAGTCAAAAGATAAAATGTTAAAATTTCATCATTATAGACCATTTTGGGATCGTTCGACAGGTCCGGAGTCATCGTTTTTTATCCGAAAATGGATTTTTTGGACTGTACCAAAAATGATTCAATATGTCAATTGGATCGTGCCTCATGTTGAATAACCACTTTTTAAACCCTCACAGTGACCAAAATTGCCATTTTTACAGAGTTTTGCTTACTCAAAAGCTTCAATTTTGACCCGTTTCAGGCACAGAAACGACTTTAAACACACTTATTTTAGTTGACAAAGTCATAATTCACACCCAACAGTCATTTAGAGTCAAAAGATTAAATGTTGAAATTTCATCATTATAGACCATTTTGGGATCGTTCGACAGGTCCGGAGTCATCGTTTTTTATCCGAAAATGGATTTTTTGGACTGTACCAAAAATTATTCAATATGTCAATTGGATCGTGCCTCATGTTGAATAACCACTTTTTAAACCCTCACAGTGACCAAAATTGCCATTTTTACAGAGTTTTGCTTACTCAAAAGCTTCAATTTTTTACCCGTTTCAGGCACAGAAATGACTTTAAACACACTTATTTTAGTTGACAAAGCCATAATTCACATTCAACAGTCATTTAGAGTCAAAAGATTAAATGTTAAAATGTCATCATTATAGACCATTTTGGGAACGTTCCACAGGTCCGGAGTCATCGTTTTTCATCCGAAAATGGATTTTTTGGACTGTACCAAAAATGATTCAATATGTCAATTGGATCGTGCCTCATGTTGAATAACCACTTTTTAAACCCTCACAGTGACCAAAATTGCCATTTTTACAGAGTTTTGCTTACTCAAAAGCTTCAATTTTGACCCGTTTCAGGCACAGAAACGACTTTAAACACACTTATTTTAGTTGACAAAGTCATAATTCACACCCAACAGTCATTTAGAGTCAAAAGATTAAATGTTGAAATTTCATCATTATAGACCATTTTGGGATCGTTCGACAGGTCCGGAGTCATCGTTTTTTATCCGAAAATGGATTTTTTGGACTGTACCAAAAATGATTCAATATGTCAATTGGATCGTGCCTCATGTTGAATAACCACTTTTTAAACCCTCACAGTGACCAAAATTGCCATTTTTACAGAGTTTTGCTTACTCAAAAGCTTCCATTTTGACCCGTTTCAGGCACAGAAATGACTTTAAACACACTTATTTTAGTTGACAAAGTCATAATTCACATCCAACAGTCATTTAGAGTCAAAAGATTAAATGTTAAAATTTCATCCATATTGACCATTTTGGGATCGTTCGACAGGTCCGGAGTCATCGTTTTTCATCCGAAAATTGATTTTTTGGACTGTACCAAAAATGATTCAAAATGTCAATTAGATCATGCCTCATGTTGAATAACCACTTTTTAAACCCTCACAGTGACCAAAATTGCCATTTTTACAGAGTTTTGCTTACTCAAAAGCTTAAATTTTGACCCGCTTCAGGCACAGAAATGACTTTAAACACACTTATTTTAGTTGACAAAGTCATAATTCACACCCAACAGTCATTTAGAGTCAAAAGATTAAATGTTGAAATTTCATCATTATAGACCATTTTGGGATCGTTCGACAGGTCCGGAGTCATCGTTTTTTATCCGAAAATGGATTTTTTGGACTGTACCAAAAATTATTCAATATGTCAATTGGATCGTGCCTCATGTTGAATAACCACTTTTTAAACCCTCACAGTGACCAAAATTGCCATTTTTACAGAGTTTTGCTTACTCAAAAGCTTCAATTTTTTACCCGTTTCAGGCACAGAAATGACTTTAAACACACTTATTTTAGTTGACAAAGCCATAATTCACATTCAACAGTCATTTAGAGTCAAAAGATTAAATGTTAAAATGTCATCATTATAGACCATTTTGGGAACGTTCGACAGGTCCGGAGTCATCGTTTTTCATCCAAAAATTGATTTTTTGGACTGTACCAAAAATGATTCAAAATGTCAAGTGGATCATGCCTCATGTTGAATAACCACTTTTTAAACCCTCACAGTGACCAAAATTGCCATTTTTACAGAGTTTTGCTTATTCAAAAGCTTCCATTTTGACCCGTTTCAGGCACAGAAATGACTTTAAACACACTTATTTTAGTTGACAAAGTCATAATTCACATCCAACAGTCATTTAGAGTCAAAAGATTAAATGTTGAAATTTCATCATTATAGACCATTTTTGGATCGTTTGACAGGTCCGGAGTCATCGTTTTTCATCCGAAAATTGATTTTTTGGACTGTACTAAAAATGATTCAAAATGTCAATTGGATCATGCCTCATGTTGAATAACCACTTTTTAAACCCTCACAGTGACCAAAATTGCCATTTTTACAGAGTTTTGCTTACTCAAAAGCTTCAATTTTGACTCGTTTCAGGCACAGAAATGACTTTAAACACACTTATTCTAGTTAACAAAGTCATAATTCACATCCAACAGTCATTTAGAGTCAACAGATTAAATGTTAAAATTTCATCATTATAGACCATTTTGGGATCGTTCGACAGGTCCGGAGTCATCGTTTTTCATCCGAAAATTGATTTTTTGGACTGTACCAAAAATAATTCAAAATGTCAATTGGATCATGCCTCATGTTGAATAACCACTTTTTAAACCCTCACAGTGACCAAAATTGCCATTTTTACAGAGTTTTGCTTACTCAAAAGATTCCATTTTGACCCGTTTCAGGCACAGAAATGACTTTAAACACACCTATTTTAGTTGACAAAGTCATAATTCACATCCAACAGTCATTTAGAGTCAAAAGATTAAATGTTGAAATTTCATCCATATTGACCATTTTGGGATCGTTCGACAGGTCCGGAGTCATCGTTTTTCATCTGAAAATTGATTTTTTGGACTGTACAAAAAATGATTCAAAATGTCAATTGGATCGTGCAACATGTTGAATAACCACTTTATAAACCCTCACAGTGACCAAAATTGCCATTTTTACAGAGTTGGGCTTACTCAAAAGCTTCCATTTTGACCCGTTTCAGGCCCAGAAATGACTTTAAACACACTTATTTTAGTTGACAAAGTCATAATTCACATCCAACAGTCATTTAGAGTCAAAAGATTAAATGTTGAAATTTAATCCATATTCACCATTTTGGGATCGTTCGACAGGTCCGGAGTCATCGTTTTTCATCCGAAAATTGATTTTTTGGACTGTACCAAAAATTATTCAAAATGTCAATTGGATCGTGCCTCATGTTGAATAACCACTTTATAAACCCTCACAGTGACCAAAATTGACATTTTTACAGAGTTTTGCTTACTCAAAAGCTTCAATTTTGACCCATTTCAGGCACAGAAATGACTTTAAACACACTTATTTTAGTTGACAAAGTCATAATTAACATCCAACAGTCATTTAGAGTCAAAAGATTAAATGTTAAAATGTCATCATTATAGACCATTTTGGGATCGTTCGACAGGTCCGGAGTCATCGTTTTTCATCAGAAAATTGATATTTTGTACTGTACCAAAAATGATTCAAAATGTCAATTGGATCATGCCTCTTGTTGAATAACCACTTTTTAAACCCTCACAGTGACCAAAATTGCCATTTTTACAGAGTTTTGCTTACTCAAAAGCTTCCATTTTGACCCGTTTCAGGCACAGAAATGACTTTAAACACACTTATTTTAGTTGACAAAGTCATAATTCACATCCAACAGTCATTTAGAGTCAAAAGATTAAATTTTAAAATTTCATCCATATTGACCATTTTGGGATCGTTCGACAGGTCCGGAGTCATCGTTTTTCATCCGAAAATTTATTTTTTGGACTGTACCAAAAATGATTCAAAATGTCAATTGGATCGTGCCTCAGGTTGAATAACCACTTTTTAAACACTCACAGTGACCAAAATTGCCATTTTTACAGAGTTTTGCTTACTCAAAAGCTTCAATTTTGACCCGTTTCAGGCACAGACATGAATTTAAACACACTTATTCTAGTTGACAAAGTCATAATTCACATCCAACAGTCATTTAGAGTCAAAAGATTAAATGTTAAAATTTCATCATTATAGACCATTTTGGGATTGTTCGACAGGTCCGGAGTCATCGTTTTTCATCCGAAAATTGATTTTTTGGACTGTACCAAAAATGATTCAAAATGTCAATTGGATCATGCCTCATGTTGAATAACCACTTTTTAAACCATCATAGTGACCAAAATTGCCATTTTTACAGAGTTTTGCTTACTCAAAAGCTTCCATTTTGACACGTTTCAGGCACAGAAATGATTTTAAACACACTTATTCTAGTTGACAAAGTCATAATTCACACCCAACAGTCATTTAGAGTCAAAAGATTAAATGTTGAAATTTCATCATTATAGACCATTTTGGGATCGTTCGACAGGTCCGGAGTCATCGTTTTTTATCCGAAAATGGATTTTTTGAACTGTACCAAAAATGATTCAATATGTCAATTGGATCGTGCCTCATGTTGAATAACCACTTTTTAAACCCTCACAGTGACCAAAATTGCCATTTTTACAGAGTTTTGCTTACTCAAAAGCTTCAATTTTTTACCCGTTTCAGTCACAGAAATTACTTTAAACACACTTATTTTAGTTGACAAAGCCATAATTCACATTCAACAGTCATTTAGAGTCAAAAGATTAAATGTTAAAATGTCATCATTATAGACCATTTTGGGAACGTTCGACAGGTCCGGAGTCATCGTTTTTCATCCGAAAATTGATTTTTTGGACTGTACCAAAAATGATTCAAAATGTCAAGTGGATCATGCCTCATGTTGAATAACCACTTTTTAAACCCTCACAGTGACCAAAATTGCCATTTTTACAGAGTTTTGCTTATTCAAAAGCTTCCATTTTGACCAGTTTCAGGCACAGAAATGACTTTAAACACACTTATTTTAGTTGACAAAGTCATAATTCACATCCAACAGTCATTTAGAGTCAAAAGATTAAATGTTGAAATTTCATCATTATAGACCATTTTGGGATCGTTTGACAGGTCCGGAGTCATTGTTTTTCATCCGAAAATTTATTTTTTGGACTGTACCAAAAATGATTCAAAATGTCAATTGGATCATGCCTCATGTTGAATAACCACTTTTTAAACCCTCACAGTGACCAAAATTGCCATTTTTACAGAGTTTTGCTTACTCAAAAGCTTCCATTTTGACCCGTTTCAGGCACAGAAATGACTTTAAACACACTTATTTTAGTTGACAAAGTCATAATTCACATCCAACAGTCATTTAGAGTCAAAAGATTAAATGTTGAAATTTCATCCATATTGACCATTTTGGGATCGTTCAACAGGTCCGGAGTCATCGTTTTTCATCCGAAAATTGATTTTTTGGACTGTACCAAAAATAATTCAAAATGTCAATTGGATCATGCCTCATGTTGAATAACCACTTTTTAAACCCTCACAGTGACCAAAATTGCCATTTTTACAGAGTTTTGCTTACTCAAAAGCTTCCATTTTGACCCGTTTCAGGCACAGAAATGACTTTAAACACACCTATTTTAGTTGACAAAGTCATAATTCACATCCAACAGTCATTTAGAGTCAAAAGATAGATTAAATGTTGAAATTTCATCCATATTGACCATTTTGGGATCGTTCGACAGGTCCGGAGTCATCGTTTTTCATCTGAAAATTGATTTTTTGGACTGTACAAAAAATTATTCAAAATGTCAATTGGATCGTGCAACATGTTGAATAACCACTTTATAAACCCTCACAGTGACCAAAATTGCCATTTTTACAGAGTTGGGCTTACTCAAAAGCTTCCATTTTGACCCGTTTCAGGCACAGAAATGACTTTAAACACACTTATTTTAGTTGACCAAGTCATAATTCACATCCAACAGTCATTTAGAGTCAAAAGATTAAATGTTGAAATTTCATCCATATTGACCATTTTGGGATCGTACGACAGGTCCGGAGTCATCGTTTTTCATCCGAAAATTGATTTTTTGGACTGTACCAAAAATGATTCAAAATGTCAATTGGATCGTGCTTTATGTTGAATAACCACTTTATAAACCCTCACAGTGACGAAAATTGACATTTTTACAGAGGTTTGCTTACTCAAAAGCTTCAATTTTGACCCATTTCAGGCACAGAAATGACTTTAAACACACTTATTTTAGTTGACAAAGTGATAATTAACATCCAACAGTCATTTAGAGTCAAAAGATTAAATGTTAAAATTTCATCATTATAGACCATTTTGGGATCGTTCGACAGGTCCGGAGTCATCGTTTTTCATCAGAAAATTGATATTTTGTACTGTACCAAAAATGATTCAAAATGTCAATTGGATCATGCCTCATGTTGAATAACCACTTTTTAAACCCTCACAGTGACCAAAATTGCCATTTTTACAGAGTTTTGCTTACTCAAAAGCTTCCATTTTGACCCGTTTCAGGCACAGAAATGACTTTAAACACACTTATTTTAGTTGACAAAGTCATAATTCACATCCAACAGTCATTTAGAGTCAAAAGATTAAATTTTAAAATTTCATCCATATTGACCATTTTGGGATCGTTCGACAGGTCCGGAGTCATCGTTTTTCATCCGAAAATTGATTTTTTTGGACTGTACCAAAAATGATTCAAAATGTCAATTGGATCATGCCTCATGTTGAATAACCACTTATTAAACCCTCACAGTGACCAAAATTGCCATTTTTACAGAGTTTTGCTTACTCAAAAGCTTCCATTTTGACCCGTTTCAGGCACAGAAATGACTTTAAACACACCTATTTTAGTTGACAAAGTCATAATTCACATCCAACAGTCATTTAGAGTCCAAAGATTAAATGTTGAAATTTCATCCATGTTGACCATTTTGGGATCGTTTGACAGGTCCGGAGTCATCGTTTTTCATCCGAAAATTGATTTTTTGGACTGTACCAAAAATGATTCAAAATGTCAATTGGATCGTGCCTCTTGTTGAATAACCACTTTTTAAACCCTCACAGTGACCAAAATTGTTATTTTTACAGAGTTTTGCTTACTCAAAAGCTTCCATTTTGACCCGTTTCAGGCACAGACATGAATTTAAACACACTTATTCTAGTTGACAAAGTCATAATTCACATCCAAAAGTCATTTAGAGTCAAAAGATTAAATGTTGAAATTTCATCATTATAGACCATTTTGGGATTGTTCGACAGGTCCGGAGTCATCGTTTTTTATCCGAAAATTTATTTTTTGGACTGTACCAAAAATGATTCAATATGTCAATTGGATCGTGCCTCATGTTGAATAACCACTTTTTAAACCCTCACAGTGACCAAAATTGCCATTTTTACAGAGTTTTACTTACTCAAAAGCTTCAATTTTGACCCGTTTCAGGCACAGAAATGACTTTAAACACACTTATTCTAGTTAACAAAGTCATAATTCACATCCAACAGTCATTTAGAGTCAAAAGATTAAATGTTGAAATTTCATCCATATTGACCATTTTGGGATCGTTCAACAGGTCCGGAGTCATCGTTTTTCATCCGAAAATTGATTTTTTGGACTGTACCAAAAATGATTCAAAATGTCAATTGGATCATGCCTCATGTTGAATAACCACTTCTTAAACCCTCACAGTGACCAAAATTGCCATTTTTACAGAGTTTTGCTTACTCAAAAGCTTCCATTTTGACCCGTTTCAGGCACAGAAATGACTTTAAACACACCTATTTTAGTTGACAAAGTCACAATTCACATCCAACAGTCATTTAGAGTCAAAAGATTAAATGTTGAAATTTCATCCATATTGACCATTTTGGGATCGTTCGACAGGTCCGGAGTCATCGTTTTTCATCCGAAAATTGATTTTTTGGACTGTACCAAAAATGATTCAAAATGTCGATTGGATCGTGCATCATGTTGAATAACCACTTTATAAACCCTCACAGTGACCAGAATTGCCATTTTTACAGAGTTGGGCTTACTCAAAAGCTTCCATTTTGACCCGTTTCAGGCACAGAAATGACTTTAAACACACGTATTTTAGTTGACAAAGTCATAATTCACATCCAACAGTAATTTAGAGTCAAAAGATAAAATGTTAAAATTTCATCATTATAGACCATTTTGGGATCGTTCGACAGGTCCGGAGTCATCGTTTTTTATCCGAAAATGGATTTTTTGGACTGTACCAAAAATGATTCAATATGTCAATTGGATCGTGCCTCATGTTGAATAACCACTTTTTAAACCCTCACAGTGACCAAAATTGCCATTTTTACAGAGTTTTGCTTACTCAAAAGCTTCAATTTTGACCCGTTTCAGGCACAGAAACGACTTTAAACACACTTATTTTAGTTGACAAAGTCATAATTCACACCCAACAGTCATTTAGAGTCAAAAGATTAAATGTTGAAATTTCATCATTATAGACCATTTTGGGATCGTTCGACAGGTCCGGAGTCATCGTTTTTTATCCGAAAATGGATTTTTTGGACTGTACCAAAAATGATTCAATATGTCAATTGGATCATGCCTCATGTTGAATAACCACTTTTTAAACCCTCACAGTGACCAAAATTGCCATTTTTACAGAGTTTTGCTTACTCAAAAGCTTCCATTTTGACCCGTTTCAGGCACAGAAATGACTTTAAACACACTTATTTTAGTTGACAAAGTCATAATTCACATCCAACAGTCATTTAGAGTCAAAAGATTAAATTTTAAAATTTCATCCATATTGACCATTTTGGGATCGTTCGACAGGTCCGGAGTCATCGTTTTTCATCCGAAAATTTATTTTTTGGACTGTACCAAAAATGATTCAAAATGTCAATTGGATCGTGCCTCAGGTTGAATAACCACTTTTTAAACACTCACAGTGACCAAAATTGCCATTTTTACAGAGTTTTGCTTACTCAAAAGCTTCAATTTTGACCCGTTTCAGGCACAGACATGAATTTAAACACACTTATTCTAGTTGACAAAGTCATAATTCACATCCAACAGTCATTTAGAGTCAAAAGATTAAATGTTAAAATTTCATCATTATAGACCATTTTGGGATTGTTCGACAGGTCCGGAGTCATCGTTTTTCATCCGAAAATTGATTTTTTGGACTGTACCAAAAATGATTCAAAATGTCAATTGGATCATGCCTCATGTTGAATAACCACTTTTTAAACCATCATAGTGACCAAAATTGCCATTTTTACAGAGTTTTGCTTACTCAAAAGCTTCCATTTTGACACGTTTCAGGCACAGAAATGATTTTAAACACACTTATTCTAGTTGACAAAGTCATAATTCACACCCAACAGTCATTTAGAGTCAAAAGATTAAATGTTGAAATTTCATCATTATAGACCATTTTGGGATCGTTCGACAGGTCCGGAGTCATCGTTTTTTATCCGAAAATGGATTTTTTGAACTGTACCAAAAATGATTCAATATGTCAATTGGATCGTGCCTCATGTTGAATAACCACTTTTTAAACCCTCACAGTGACCAAAATTGCCATTTTTACAGAGTTTTGCTTACTCAAAAGCTTCAATTTTTTACCCGTTTCAGTCACAGAAATTACTTTAAACACACTTATTTTAGTTGACAAAGCCATAATTCACATTCAACAGTCATTTAGAGTCAAAAGATTAAATGTTAAAATGTCATCATTATAGACCATTTTGGGAACGTTCGACAGGTCCGGAGTCATCGTTTTTCATCCGAAAATTGATTTTTTGGACTGTACCAAAAATGATTCAAAATGTCAAGTGGATCATGCCTCATGTTGAATAACCACTTTTTAAACCCTCACAGTGACCAAAATTGCCATTTTTACAGAGTTTTGCTTATTCAAAAGCTTCCATTTTGACCAGTTTCAGGCACAGAAATGACTTTAAACACACTTATTTTAGTTGACAAAGTCATAATTCACATCCAACAGTCATTTAGAGTCAAAAGATTAAATGTTGAAATTTCATCATTATAGACCATTTTGGGATCGTTTGACAGGTCCGGAGTCATTGTTTTTCATCCGAAAATTTATTTTTTGGACTGTACCAAAAATGATTCAAAATGTCAATTGGATCATGCCTCATGTTGAATAACCACTTTTTAAACCCTCACAGTGACCAAAATTGCCATTTTTACAGAGTTTTGCTTACTCAAAAGCTTCCATTTTGACCCGTTTCAGGCACAGAAATGACTTTAAACACACTTATTTTAGTTGACAAAGTCATAATTCACATCCAACAGTCATTTAGAGTCAAAAGATTAAATGTTGAAATTTCATCCATATTGACCATTTTGGGATCGTTCAACAGGTCCAGAGTCATCGTTTTTCATCCGAAAATTGATTTTTTGGACTGTACCAAAAATAATTCAAAATGTCAATTGGATCATGCCTCATGTTGAATAACCACTTTTTAAACCCTCACAGTGACCAAAATTGCCATTTTTACAGAGTTTTGCTTACTCAAAAGCTTCCATTTTGACCCGTTTCAGGCACAGAAATGACTTTAAACACACCTATTTTAGTTGACAAAGTCATAATTCACATCCAACAGTCATTTAGAGTCAAAAGATAGATTAAATGTTGAAATTTCATCCATATTGACCATTTTGGGATCGTTCGACAGGTCCGGAGTCATCGTTTTTCATCTGAAAATTGATTTTTTGGACTGTACAAAAAATTATTCAAAATGTCAATTGGATCGTGCAACATGTTGAATAACCACTTTATAAACCCTCACAGTGACCAAAATTGCCATTTTTACAGAGTTGGGCTTACTCAAAAGCTTCCATTTTGACCCGTTTCAGGCACAGAAATGACTTTAAACACACTTATTTTAGTTGACCAAGTCATAATTCACATCCAACAGTCATTTAGAGTCAAAAGATTAAATGTTGAAATTTCATCCATATTGACCATTTTGGGATCGTACGACAGGTCCGGAGTCATCGTTTTTCATCCGAAAATTGATTTTTTGGACTGTACCAAAAATGATTCAAAATGTCAATTGGATCGTGCCTCATGTTGAATAACCACTTTATAAACCCTCACAGTGACCAAAATTGCCATTTTTACAGAGTTTTGCTTACTCAAAAGCTTCCATTTTGACCCGTTTCAGGCACAGAAATGACTTTAAACACACTTATTTTATTTGACAAAGTCATAATTCACATCCAACAGTCATTTAGAGTCAAAAGATTAAATTTTAAAATTTCATCCATATTGACCATTTTGGGATCGTTCGACAGGTCCGGAGTCATCGTTTTTCATCCGAAAATTGATTTTTTTGGACTGTACCAAAAATGATTCAAAATGTCAATTGGATCATGCCTCATGTTGAATAACCACTTATTAAACCCTCACAGTGACCAAAATTGCCATTTTTACAGAGTTTTGCTTACTCAAAAGCTTCCATTTTGACCCGTTTCAGGCACAGAAATGACTTTAAACACACCTATTTTAGTTGACAAAGTCATAATTCACATCCAACAGTCATTTAGAGTCCAAAGATTAAATGTTGAAATTTCATCCATGTTGACCATTTTGGGATCGTTTGACAGGTCCGGAGTCATCGTTTTTCATCCGAAAATTGATTTTTTGGACTGTACCAAAAATGATTCAAAATGTCAATTGGATCGTGCCTCTTGTTGAATAACCACTTTTTAAACCCTCACAGTGACCAAAATTGTTATTTTTACAGAGTTTTGCTTACTCAAAAGCTTCCATTTTGACCCGTTTCAGGCACAGACATGAATTTAAACACACTTATTCTAGTTGACAAAGTCATAATTCACATCCAAAAGTCATTTAGAGTCAAAAGATTAAATGTTGAAATTTCATCATTATAGACCATTTTGGGATTGTTCGACAGGTCCGGAGTCATCGTTTTTTATCCGAAAATTTATTTTTTGGACTGTACCAAAAATGATTCAATATGTCAATTGGATCGTGCCTCATGTTGAATAACCACTTTTTAAACCCTCACAGTGACCAAAATTGCCATTTTTACAGAGTTTTACTTACTCAAAAGCTTCAATTTTGACCCGTTTCAGGCACAGAAATGACTTTAAACACACTTATTCTAGTTAACAAAGTCATAATTCACATCCAACAGTCATTTAGAGTCAAAAGATTAAATGTTGAAATTTCATCCATATTGACCATTTTGGGATCGTTCAACAGGTCCGGAGTCATCGTTTTTCATCCGAAAATTGATTTTTTGGACTGTACCAAAAATGATTCAAAATGTCAATTGGATCATGCCTCATGTTGAATAACCACTTCTTAAACCCTCACAGTGACCAAAATTGCCATTTTTACAGAGTTTTGCTTACTCAAAAGCTTCCATTTTGACCCGTTTCAGGCACAGAAATGACTTTAAACACACCTATTTTAGTTGACAAAGTCACAATTCACATCCAACAGTCATTTAGAGTCAAAAGATTAAATGTTGAAATTTCATCCATATTGACCATTTTGGGATCGTTCGACAGGTCCGGAGTCATCGTTTTTCATCCGAAAATTGATTTTTTGGACTGTACCAAAAATGATTCAAAATGTCAATTGGATCGTGCATCATGTTGAATAACCACTTTATAAACCCTCACAGTGACCAGAATTGCCATTTTTACAGAGTTGGGCTTACTCAAAAGCTTCCATTTTGACCCGTTTCAGGCACAGAAATGACTTTAAACACACTTATTTTAGTTGACAAAGTCATAATTCACATCCAACAGTAATTTAGAGTCAAAAGATAAAATGTTAAAATTTCATCATTATAGACCATTTTGGGATCGTTCGACAGGTCCGGAGTCATCGTTTTTTATCCGAAAATGGATTTTTTGGACTGTACCAAAAATGATTCAATATGTCAATTGGATCGTGCCTCATGTTGAATAACCACTTTTTAAACCCTCACAGTGACCAAAATTGCCATTTTTACAGAGTTTTGCTTACTCAAAAGCTTCAATTTTGACCCGTTTCAGGCACAGAAACGACTTTAAACACACTTATTTTAGTTGACAAAGTCATAATTCACACCCAACAGTCATTTAGAGTCAAAAGATTAAATGTTGAAATTTCATCATTATAGACCATTTTGGGATCGTTCGACAGGTCCGGAGTCATCGTTTTTTATCCGAAAATGGATTTTTTGGACTGTACCAAAAATGATTCAATATGTCAATTGGATCATGCCTCATGTTGAATAACCACTTTTTAAACCCTCACAGTGACCAAAATTGCCATTTTTACAGAGTTTTGCTTACTCAAAAGCTTCCATTTTGACCCGTTTCAGGCACAGAAATGACTTTAAACACACTTATTTTAGTTGACAAAGTCATAATTCACATCCAACAGTCATTTAGAGTCAAAAGATTAAATGTTAAAATTTCATCCATATTGACCATTTTGGGATCGTTCGACAGGTCCGGAGTCATCGTTTTTCATCCGAAAATTGATTTTTTGGACTGTACCAAAAATGATTCAAAATGTCAATTGGATCGTGCCTCATGTTGAATAACCACTTTATAAACCCTCACAGTGACGAAAATTGACATTTTTACAGAGGTTTGCTTACTCAAAAGCTTCAATTTTGACCCATTTCAGGCACAGAAATGACTTTAAACACACTTATTTTAGTTGACAAAGTGATAATTAACATCCAACAGTCATTTAGAGTCAAAAGATTAAATGTTAAAATTTCATCATTATAGACCATTTTGGGATCGTTCGACAGGTCCGGAGTCATCGTTTTTCATCAGAAAATTGATATTTTGTACTGTACCAAAAATGATTCAAAATGTCAATTGGATCATGCCTCATGTTGAATAACCACTTTTTAAACCCTCACAGTGACCAAAATTGCCATTTTTACAGAGTTTTGCTTACTCAAAAGCTTCCATTTTGACCCGTTTCAGGCACAGAAATGACTTTAAACACACTTATTTTATTTGACAAAGTCATAATTCACATCCAACAGTCATTTAGAGTCAAAAGATTAAATTTTAAAATTTCATCCATATTGACCATTTTGGGATCGTTCGACAGGTCCGGAGTCATCGTTTTTCATCCGAAAATTGATTTTTTTGGACTGTACCAAAAATGATTCAAAATGTCAATTGGATCATGCCTCATGTTGAATAACCACTTATTAAACCCTCACAGTGACCAAAATTGCCATTTTTACAGAGTTTTGCTTACTCAAAAGCTTCCATTTTGACCCGTTTCAGGCACAGAAATGACTTTAAACACACCTATTTTAGTTGACAAAGTCATAATTCACATCCAACAGTCATTTAGAGTCCAAAGATTAAATGTTGAAATTTCATCCATGTTGACCATTTTGGGATCGTTTGACAGGTCCGGAGTCATCGTTTTTCATCCGAAAATTGATTTTTTGGACTGTACCAAAAATGATTCAAAATGTCAATTGGATCGTGCCTCTTGTTGAATAACCACTTTTTAAACCCTCACAGTGACCAAAATTGTTATTTTTACAGAGTTTTGCTTACTCAAAAGCTTCCATTTTGACCCGTTTCAGGCACAGACATGAATTTAAACACACTTATTCTAGTTGACAAAGTCATAATTCACATCCAAAAGTCATTTAGAGTCAAAAGATTAAATGTTGAAATTTCATCCATATTGACCATTTTGGGATCGTTCGACAGGTCCGGAGTCATCGTTTTTCATCCGAAAATTGATTTTTTGGACTGTACCAAAAATGATTCAAAATGTCGATTGGATCGTGCATCATGTTGAATAACCACTTTATAAACCCTCACAGTGACCAGAATTGCCATTTTTACAGAGTTGGGCTTACTCAAAAGCTTCCATTTTGACCCGTTTCAGGCACAGAAATGACTTTAAACACACGTATTTTAGTTGACAAAGTCATAATTCACATCCAACAGTAATTTAGAGTCAAAAGATAAAATGTTAAAATTTCATCATTATAGACCATTTTGGGATCGTTCGACAGGTCCGGAGTCATCGTTTTTTATCCGAAAATGGATTTTTTGGACTGTACCAAAAATGATTCAATATGTCAATTGGATCGTGCCTCATGTTGAATAACCACTTTTTAAACCCTCACAGTGACCAAAATTGCCATTTTTACAGAGTTTTGCTTACTCAAAAGCTTCAATTTTGACCCGTTTCAGGCACAGAAACGACTTTAAACACACTTATTTTAGTTGACAAAGTCATAATTCACACCCAACAGTCATTTAGAGTCAAAAGATTAAATGTTGAAATTTCATCATTATAGACCATTTTGGGATCGTTCGACAGGTCCGGAGTCATCGTTTTTTATCCGAAAATGGATTTTTTGGACTGTACCAAAAATGATTCAATATGTCAATTGGATCATGCCTCATGTTGAATAACCACTTTTTAAACCCTCACAGTGACCAAAATTGCCATTTTTACAGAGTTTTGCTTACTCAAAAGCTTCCATTTTGACCCGTTTCAGGCACAGAAATGACTTTAAACACACTTATTTTAGTTGACAAAGTCATAATTCACATCCAACAGTCATTTAGAGTCAAAAGATTAAATTTTAAAATTTCATCCATATTGACCATTTTGGGATCGTTCGACAGGTCCGGAGTCATCGTTTTTCATCCGAAAATTTATTTTTTGGACTGTACCAAAAATGATTCAAAATGTCAATTGGATCGTGCCTCAGGTTGAATAACCACTTTTTAAACACTCACAGTGACCAAAATTGCCATTTTTACAGAGTTTTGCTTACTCAAAAGCTTCAATTTTGACCCGTTTCAGGCACAGACATGAATTTAAACACACTTATTCTAGTTGACAAAGTCATAATTCACATCCAACAGTCATTTAGAGTCAAAAGATTAAATGTTAAAATTTCATCATTATAGACCATTTTGGGATTGTTCGACAGGTCCGGAGTCATCGTTTTTCATCCGAAAATTGATTTTTTGGACTGTACCAAAAATGATTCAAAATGTCAATTGGATCATGCCTCATGTTGAATAACCACTTTTTAAACCATCATAGTGACCAAAATTGCCATTTTTACAGAGTTTTGCTTACTCAAAAGCTTCCATTTTGACACGTTTCAGGCACAGAAATGATTTTAAACACACTTATTCTAGTTGACAAAGTCATAATTCACACCCAACAGTCATTTAGAGTCAAAAGATTAAATGTTGAAATTTCATCATTATAGACCATTTTGGGATCGTTCGACAGGTCCGGAGTCATCGTTTTTTATCCGAAAATGGATTTTTTGAACTGTACCAAAAATGATTCAATATGTCAATTGGATCGTGCCTCATGTTGAATAACCACTTTTTAAACCCTCACAGTGACCAAAATTGCCATTTTTACAGAGTTTTGCTTACTCAAAAGCTTCAATTTTTTACCCGTTTCAGTCACAGAAATTACTTTAAACACACTTATTTTAGTTGACAAAGCCATAATTCACATTCAACAGTCATTTAGAGTCAAAAGATTAAATGTTAAAATGTCATCATTATAGACCATTTTGGGAACGTTCGACAGGTCCGGAGTCATCGTTTTTCATCCGAAAATTGATTTTTTGGACTGTACCAAAAATGATTCAAAATGTCAAGTGGATCATGCCTCATGTTGAATAACCACTTTTTAAACCCTCACAGTGACCAAAATTGCCATTTTTACAGAGTTTTGCTTATTCAAAAGCTTCCATTTTGACCAGTTTCAGGCACAGAAATGACTTTAAACACACTTATTTTAGTTGACAAAGTCATAATTCACATCCAACAGTCATTTAGAGTCAAAAGATTAAATGTTGAAATTTCATCATTATAGACCATTTTGGGATCGTTTGACAGGTCCGGAGTCATTGTTTTTCATCCGAAAATTTATTTTTTGGACTGTACCAAAAATGATTCAAAATGTCAATTGGATCATGCCTCATGTTGAATAACCACTTTTTAAACCCTCACAGTGACCAAAATTGCCATTTTTACAGAGTTTTGCTTACTCAAAAGCTTCCATTTTGACCCGTTTCAGGCACAGAAATGACTTTAAACACACTTATTTTAGTTGACAAAGTCATAATTCACATCCAACAGTCATTTAGAGTCAAAAGATTAAATGTTGAAATTTCATCCATATTGACCATTTTGGGATCGTTCAACAGGTCCAGAGTCATCGTTTTTCATCCGAAAATTGATTTTTTGGACTGTACCAAAAATAATTCAAAATGTCAATTGGATCATGCCTCATGTTGAATAACCACTTTTTAAACCCTCACAGTGACCAAAATTGCCATTTTTACAGAGTTTTGCTTACTCAAAAGCTTCCATTTTGACCCGTTTCAGGCACAGAAATGACTTTAAACACACCTATTTTAGTTGACAAAGTCATAATTCACATCCAACAGTCATTTAGAGTCAAAAGATAGATTAAATGTTGAAATTTCATCCATATTGACCATTTTGGGATCGTTCGACAGGTCCGGAGTCATCGTTTTTCATCTGAAAATTGATTTTTTGGACTGTACAAAAAATTATTCAAAATGTCAATTGGATCGTGCAACATGTTGAATAACCACTTTATAAACCCTCACAGTGACCAAAATTGCCATTTTTACAGAGTTGGGCTTACTCAAAAGCTTCCATTTTGACCCGTTTCAGGCACAGAAATGACTTTAAACACACTTATTTTAGTTGACCAAGTCATAATTCACATCCAACAGTCATTTAGAGTCAAAAGATTAAATGTTGAAATTTCATCCATATTGACCATTTTGGGATCGTACGACAGGTCCGGAGTCATCGTTTTTCATCCGAAAATTGATTTTTTGGACTGTACCAAAAATGATTCAAAATGTCAATTGGATCGTGCCTCATGTTGAATAACCACTTTATAAACCCTCACAGTGACGAAAATTGACATTTTTACAGAGGTTTGCTTACTCAAAAGCTTCAATTTTGACCCATTTCAGGCACAGAAATGACTTTAAACACACTTATTTTAGTTGACAAAGTGATAATTAACATCCAACAGTCATTTAGAGTCAAAAGATTAAATGTTAAAATTTCATCATTATAGACCATTTTGGGATCGTTCGACAGGTCCGGAGTCATCGTTTTTCATCAGAAAATTGATATTTTGTACTGTACCAAAAATGATTCAAAATGTCAATTGGATCATGCCTCATGTTGAATAACCACTTTTTAAACCCTCACAGTGACCAAAATTGCCATTTTTACAGAGTTTTGCTTACTCAAAAGCTTCCATTTTGACCCGTTTCAGGCACAGAAATGACTTTAAACACACTTATTTTATTTGACAAAGTCATAATTCACATCCAACAGTCATTTAGAGTCAAAAGATTAAATTTTAAAATTTCATCCATATTGACCATTTTGGGATCGTTCGACAGGTCCGGAGTCATCGTTTTTCATCCGAAAATTGATTTTTTTGGACTGTACCAAAAATGATTCAAAATGTCAATTGGATCATGCCTCATGTTGAATAACCACTTATTAAACCCTCACAGTGACCAAAATTGCCATTTTTACAGAGTTTTGCTTACTCAAAAGCTTCCATTTTGACCCGTTTCAGGCACAGAAATGACTTTAAACACACCTATTTTAGTTGACAAAGTCATAATTCACATCCAACAGTCATTTAGAGTCCAAAGATTAAATGTTGAAATTTCATCCATGTTGACCATTTTGGGATCGTTTGACAGGTCCGGAGTCATCGTTTTTCATCCGAAAATTGATTTTTTGGACTGTACCAAAAATGATTCAAAATGTCAATTGGATCGTGCCTCTTGTTGAATAACCACTTTTTAAACCCTCACAGTGACCAAAATTGTTATTTTTACAGAGTTTTGCTTACTCAAAAGCTTCCATTTTGACCCGTTTCAGGCACAGACATGAATTTAAACACACTTATTCTAGTTGACAAAGTCATAATTCACATCCAAAAGTCATTTAGAGTCAAAAGATTAAATGTTGAAATTTCATCATTATAGACCATTTTGGGATTGTTCGACAGGTCCGGAGTCATCGTTTTTTATCCGAAAATTTATTTTTTGGACTGTACCAAAAATGATTCAATATGTCAATTGGATCGTGCCTCATGTTGAATAACCACTTTTTAAACCCTCACAGTGACCAAAATTGCCATTTTTACAGAGTTTTACTTACTCAAAAGCTTCAATTTTGACCCGTTTCAGGCACAGAAATGACTTTAAACACACTTATTCTAGTTAACAAAGTCATAATTCACATCCAACAGTCATTTAGAGTCAAAAGATTAAATGTTGAAATTTCATCCATATTGACCATTTTGGGATCGTTCAACAGGTCCGGAGTCATCGTTTTTCATCCGAAAATTGATTTTTTGGACTGTACCAAAAATGATTCAAAATGTCAATTGGATCATGCCTCATGTTGAATAACCACTTCTTAAACCCTCACAGTGACCAAAATTGCCATTTTTACAGAGTTTTGCTTACTCAAAAGCTTCCATTTTGACCCGTTTCAGGCACAGAAATGACTTTAAACACACCTATTTTAGTTGACAAAGTCACAATTCACATCCAACAGTCATTTAGAGTCAAAAGATTAAATGTTGAAATTTCATCCATATTGACCATTTTGGGATCGTTCGACAGGTCCGGAGTCATCGTTTTTCATCCGAAAATTGATTTTTTGGACTGTACCAAAAATGATTCAAAATGTCAATTGGATCGTGCATCATGTTGAATAACCACTTTATAAACCCTCACAGTGACCAGAATTGCCATTTTTACAGAGTTGGGCTTACTCAAAAGCTTCCATTTTGACCCGTTTCAGGCACAGAAATGACTTTAAACACACTTATTTTAGTTGACAAAGTCATAATTCACATCCAACAGTAATTTAGAGTCAAAAGATAAAATGTTAAAATTTCATCATTATAGACCATTTTGGGATCGTTCGACAGGTCCGGAGTCATCGTTTTTTATCCGAAAATGGATTTTTTGGACTGTACCAAAAATGATTCAATATGTCAATTGGATCGTGCCTCATGTTGAATAACCACTTTTTAAACCCTCACAGTGACCAAAATTGCCATTTTTACAGAGTTTTGCTTACTCAAAAGCTTCAATTTTGACCCGTTTCAGGCACAGAAACGACTTTAAACACACTTATTTTAGTTGACAAAGTCATAATTCACACCCAACAGTCATTTAGAGTCAAAAGATTAAATGTTGAAATTTCATCATTATAGACCATTTTGGGATCGTTCGACAGGTCCGGAGTCATCGTTTTTTATCCGAAAATGGATTTTTTGGACTGTACCAAAAATGATTCAATATGTCAATTGGATCATGCCTCATGTTGAATAACCACTTTTTAAACCCTCACAGTGACCAAAATTGCCATTTTTACAGAGTTTTGCTTACTCAAAAGCTTCCATTTTGACCCGTTTCAGGCACAGAAATGACTTTAAACACACTTATTTTAGTTGACAAAGTCATAATTCACATCCAACAGTCATTTAGAGTCAAAAGATTAAATGTTAAAATTTCATCCATATTGACCATTTTGGGATCGTTCGACAGGTCCGGAGTCATCGTTTTTCATCCGAAAATTGATTTTTTGGACTGTACCAAAAATGATTCAAAATGTCAATTGGATCGTGCCTCATGTTGAATAACCACTTTATAAACCCTCACAGTGACGAAAATTGACATTTTTACAGAGGTTTGCTTACTCAAAAGCTTCAATTTTGACCCATTTCAGGCACAGAAATGACTTTAAACACACTTATTTTAGTTGACAAAGTGATAATTAACATCCAACAGTCATTTAGAGTCAAAAGATTAAATGTTAAAATTTCATCATTATAGACCATTTTGGGATCGTTCGACAGGTCCGGAGTCATCGTTTTTCATCAGAAAATTGATATTTTGTACTGTACCAAAAATGATTCAAAATGTCAATTGGATCATGCCTCATGTTGAATAACCACTTTTTAAACCCTCACAGTGACCAAAATTGCCATTTTTACAGAGTTTTGCTTACTCAAAAGCTTCCATTTTGACCCGTTTCAGGCACAGAAATGACTTTAAACACACTTATTTTATTTGACAAAGTCATAATTCACATCCAACAGTCATTTAGAGTCAAAAGATTAAATTTTAAAATTTCATCCATATTGACCATTTTGGGATCGTTCGACAGGTCCGGAGTCATCGTTTTTCATCCGAAAATTGATTTTTTTGGACTGTACCAAAAATGATTCAAAATGTCAATTGGATCATGCCTCATGTTGAATAACCACTTATTAAACCCTCACAGTGACCAAAATTGCCATTTTTACAGAGTTTTGCTTACTCAAAAGCTTCCATTTTGACCCGTTTCAGGCACAGAAATGACTTTAAACACACCTATTTTAGTTGACAAAGTCATAATTCACATCCAACAGTCATTTAGAGTCCAAAGATTAAATGTTGAAATTTCATCCATGTTGACCATTTTGGGATCGTTTGACAGGTCCGGAGTCATCGTTTTTCATCCGAAAATTGATTTTTTGGACTGTACCAAAAATGATTCAAAATGTCAATTGGATCGTGCCTCTTGTTGAATAACCACTTTTTAAACCCTCACAGTGACCAAAATTGTTATTTTTACAGAGTTTTGCTTACTCAAAAGCTTCCATTTTGACCCGTTTCAGGCACAGACATGAATTTAAACACACTTATTCTAGTTGACAAAGTCATAATTCACATCCAAAAGTCATTTAGAGTCAAAAGATTAAATGTTGAAATTTCATCATTATAGACCATTTTGGGATTGTTCGACAGGTCCGGAGTCATCGTTTTTTATCCGAAAATTTATTTTTTGGACTGTACCAAAAATGATTCAATATGTCAATTGGATCGTGCCTCATGTTGAATAACCACTTTTTAAACCCTCACAGTGACCAAAATTGCCATTTTTACAGAGTTTTACTTACTCAAAAGCTTCAATTTTGACCCGTTTCAGGCACAGAAATGACTTTAAACACACTTATTCTAGTTAACAAAGTCATAATTCACATCCAACAGTCATTTAGAGTCAAAAGATTAAATGTTGAAATTTCATCCATATTGACCATTTTGGGATCGTTCAACAGGTCCGGAGTCATCGTTTTTCATCCGAAAATTGATTTTTTGGACTGTACCAAAAATGATTCAAAATGTCAATTGGATCATGCCTCATGTTGAATAACCACTTCTTAAACCCTCACAGTGACCAAAATTGCCATTTTTACAGAGTTTTGCTTACTCAAAAGCTTCCATTTTGACCCGTTTCAGGCACAGAAATGACTTTAAACACACCTATTTTAGTTGACAAAGTCACAATTCACATCCAACAGTCATTTAGAGTCAAAAGATTAAATGTTGAAATTTCATCCATATTGACCATTTTGGGATCGTTCGACAGGTCCGGAGTCATCGTTTTTCATCCGAAAATTGATTTTTTGGACTGTACCAAAAATGATTCAAAATGTCAATTGGATCGTGCATCATGTTGAATAACCACTTTATAAACCCTCACAGTGACCAGAATTGCCATTTTTACAGAGTTGGGCTTACTCAAAAGCTTCCATTTTGACCCGTTTCAGGCACAGAAATGACTTTAAACACACTTATTTTAGTTGACAAAGTCATAATTCACATCCAACAGTAATTTAGAGTCAAAAGATAAAATGTTAAAATTTCATCATTATAGACCATTTTGGGATCGTTCGACAGGTCCGGAGTCATCGTTTTTTATCCGAAAATGGATTTTTTGGACTGTACCAAAAATGATTCAATATGTCAATTGGATCGTGCCTCATGTTGAATAACCACTTTTTAAACCCTCACAGTGACCAAAATTGCCATTTTTACAGAGTTTTGCTTACTCAAAAGCTTCAATTTTGACCCGTTTCAGGCACAGAAACGACTTTAAACACACTTATTTTAGTTGACAAAGTCATAATTCACACCCAACAGTCATTTAGAGTCAAAAGATTAAATGTTGAAATTTCATCATTATAGACCATTTTGGGATCGTTCGACAGGTCCGGAGTCATCGTTTTTTATCCGAAAATGGATTTTTTGGACTGTACCAAAAATGATTCAATATGTCAATTGGATCATGCCTCATGTTGAATAACCACTTTTTAAACCCTCACAGTGACCAAAATTGCCATTTTTACAGAGTTTTGCTTACTCAAAAGCTTCCATTTTGACCCGTTTCAGGCACAGAAATGACTTTAAACACACTTATTTTAGTTGACAAAGTCATAATTCACATCCAACAGTCATTTAGAGTCAAAAGATTAAATGTTAAAATTTCATCCATATTGACCATTTTGGGATCGTTCGACAGGTCCGGAGTCATCGTTTTTCATCCGAAAATTGATTTTTTGGACTGTACCAAAAATGATTCAAAATGTCAATTAGATCATGCCTCATGTTGAATAACCACTTTTTAAACCCTCACAGTGACCAAAATTGCCATTTTTACAGAGTTTTGCTTACTCAAAAGCTTAAATTTTGACCCGCTTCAGGCACAGAAATGACTTTAAACACACTTATTTTAGTTGACAAAGTCATAATTCACACCCAACAGTCATTTAGAGTCAAAAGATTAAATGTTGAAATTTCATCATTATAGACCATTTTGGGATCGTTCGACAGGTCCGGAGTCATCGTTTTTTATCCGAAAATGGATTTTTTGGACTGTACCAAAAATTATTCAATATGTCAATTGGATCGTGCCTCATGTTGAATAACCACTTTTTAAACCCTCACAGTGACCAAAATTGCCATTTTTACAGAGTTTTGCTTACTCAAAAGCTTCAATTTTTTACCCGTTTCAGGCACAGAAATGACTTTAAACACACTTATTTTAGTTGACAAAGCCATAATTCACATTCAACAGTCATTTAGAGTCAAAAGATTAAATGTTAAAATGTCATCATTATAGACCATTTTGGGAACGTTCGACAGGTCCGGAGTCATCGTTTTTCATCCGAAAATTGATTTTTTGGACTGTACCAGAAATGATTCAAAATGTCAAGTGGATCATGCCTCATGTTGAATAACCACTTTTTAAACCCTCACAGTGACCAAAATTGCCATTTTTACAGAGTTTTGCTTATTCAAAAGCTTCCATTTTGACCCGTTTCAGGCACAGAAATGACCTTAAACACACTTATTTTAGTTGACAAAGTCATAATTCACATCCAACAGTCTTTTAGAGTCAAAAGATTAAATGTTGAAATTTCATCATTATAGACCATTTTTGGATCGTTTGACAGGTCCGGAGTCATCGTTTTTCATCCGAAAATGGATTTTTTGGACTGTACCAAAAATGATTCAATATGTCAATTGGATCGTGCCTCATGTTGAATAACCACTTTTTAAACCCTCACAGTGACCAAAATTGCCATTTTTACAGAGTTTTGCTTACTCAAAAGCTTCAATTTTGACCCGTTTCAGGCACAGAAACGACTTTAAACACACTTATTTTAGTTGACAAAGTCATAATTCACACCCAACAGTCATTTAGAGTCAAAAGATTAAATGTTGAAATTTCATCATTATAGACCATTTTGGGATCGTTCGACAGGTCCGGAGTCATCGTTTTTTATCCGAAAATGGATTTTTTGGACTGTACCAAAAATGATTCAATATGTCAATTGGATCGTGCCTCATGTTGAATAACCACTTTTTAAACCCTCACAGTGACCAAAATTGCCATTTTTACAGAGTTTTGCTTACTCAAAAGCTTCCATTTTGACCCGTTTCAGGCACAGAAATGACTTTAAACACACTTATTTTAGTTGACAAAGTCATAATTCACATCCAACAGTCATTTAGAGTCAAAAGATTAAATGTTAAAATTTCATCCATATTGACCATTTTGGGATCGTTCGACAGGTCCGGAGTCATCGTTTTTCATCCGAAAATGGATTTTTTGGACTGTACCAAAAATTATTCAATATGTCAATTGGATGGTGCCTCATGTTGAATAACCACTTTTTAAACCCTCACAGTGACCAAAATTGCCATTTTTACAGAGTTTTGCTTACTCAAAAGCTTCAATTTTTTACCCGTTTCAGGCACAGAAATGACTTTAAACACACTTATTTTAGTTGACAAAGCCATAATTCACATTCAACAGTCATTTAGAGTCAAAAGATTAAATGTTAAAATGTCATCATTATAGACCATTTTGGGATCGTTCGACAGGTCCGGAGTCATCGTTTTTCATCCGAAAATTGATTTTTTGGACTGTACCAAAAATAATTCAAAATGTCAATTGGATCATGCCTCATGTTGAATAACCACTTTTTAAACCCTCACAGTGACCAAAATTGCCATTTTTACAGAGTTTTGCTTACTCAAAAGATTCCATTTTGACCCGTTTCAGGCACAGAAATGACTTTAAACACACCTATTTTAGATGACAAAGTCATAATTCACATCCAACAGTCATTTAGAGTCAAAAGATTAAATGTTGAAATTTCATCCATATTGACCATTTTGGGATCGTTCGACAGGTCCGGAGTCATCGTTTTTCATCTGAAAATTGATTTTTTGGACTGTACAAAAAATGATTCAAAATGTCAATTGGATCGTGCAACATGTTGAATAACCACTTTATAAACCCTCACAGTGACCAAAATTGCCATTTTTACAGAGTTGGGCTTACTCAAAAGCTTCCATTTTGACCCGTTTCAGGCACAGAAATGACTTTAAACACACTTATTTTAGTTGACAAAGTCATAATTCACATCCAACAGTCATTTAGAGTCAAAAGATTAAATGTTGAAATTTCATCCATATTCACCATTTTGGGATCGTTCGACAGGTCCGGAGTCATCGTTTTTCATCCGAAAATTGATTTTTTGGACTGTACCAAAAATTATTCAAAATGTCAATTGGATCGTGCCTCATGTTGAATAACCACTTTATAAACCCTCACAGTGACCAAAATTGACATTTTTACAGAGTTTTGCTTACTCAAAAGCTTCAATTTTGACCCATTTCAGGCACAGAAATGACTTTAAACACACTTATTTTAGTTGACAAAGTCATAATTAACATCCAACAGTCATTTAGAGTCAAAAGATTAAATGTTAAAATGTCATCATTATAGACCATTTTGGGATCGTTCGACAGGTCCGGAGTCATCGTTTTTCATCAGAAAATTGATATTTTGTACTGTACCAAAAATGATTCAAAATGTCAATTGGATCATGCCTCTTGTTGAATAACCACTTTTTAAACCCTCACAGTGACCAAAATTGCCATTTTTACAGAGTTTTGCTTACTCAAAAGCTTCCATTTTGACCCGTTTCAGGCACAGAAATGACTTTAAACACACTTATTTTAGTTGACAAATTCATAATTCACATCCAACAGTCATTTAGAGTCAAAAGATTAAATTTTAAAATTTCATCCATATTGACCATTTTGGGATCGTTCGACAGGTCCGGAGTCATCGTTTTTCATCCGAAAATTTATTTTTTGGACTGTACCAAAAATGATTCAAAATGTCAATTGGATCGTGCCTCAGGTTGAATAACCACTTTTTAAACACTCACAGTGACCAAAATTGCCATTTTTACAGAGTTTTGCTTACTCAAAAGCTTCAATTTTGACCCGTTTCAGGCACAGACATGAATTTAAACACACTTATTCTAGTTGACAAAGTCATAATTCACATCCAACAGTCATTTAGAGTCAAAAGATTAAATGTTAAAATTTCATCATTATAGACCATTTTGGGATTGTTCGACAGGTCCGGAGTCATCGTTTTTCATCCGAAAATTGATTTTTTGGACTGTACCAAAAATGATTCAAAATGTCAATTGGATCATGCCTCATGTTGAATAACCACTTTTTAAACCATCATAGTGACCAAAATTGCCATTTTTACAGAGTTTTGCTTACTCAAAAGCTTCCATTTTGACCCGTTTCAGGCACAGAAATGATTTTAAACACACTTATTCTAGTTGACAAAGTCATAATTCACACCCAACAGTCATTTAGAGTCAAAAGATTAAATGTTGAAATTTCATCATTATAGACCATTTTGGGATCGTTCGACAGGTCCGGAGTCATCGTTTTTTATCCGAAAATGGATTTTTTGGACTGTACCAAAAATGATTCAATATGTCAATTGGATCGTGCCTCATGTTGAATAACCACTTTTTAAACCCTCACAGTGACCAAAATTGCCATTTTTACAGAGTTTTGCTTACTCAAAAGCTTCCATTTTGACCCGTTTCAGGCACAGAAATGACTTTAAACACACTTATTTTAGTTGACAAAGTCATAATTCACATCCAACAGTCATTTAGAGTCAAAAGATTAAATGTTAAAATTTCATCCATATTGACCATTTTGGGATCGTTCGACAGGTCCGGAGTCATCGTTTTTCATCCGAAAATGGATTTTTTGGACTGTACCAAAAATTATTCAATATGTCAATTGGATGGTGCCTCATGTTGAATAACCACTTTTTAAACCCTCACAGTGACCAAAATTGCCATTTTTACAGAGTTTTGCTTACTCAAAAGCTTCAATTTTTTACCCGTTTCAGGCACAGAAATGACTTTAAACACACTTATTTTAGTTGACAAAGCCATAATTCACATTCAACAGTCATTTAGAGTCAAAAGATTAAATGTTAAAATGTCATCATTATAGACCATTTTGGGATCGTTCGACAGGTCCGGAGTCATCGTTTTTCATCCGAAAATTGATTTTTTGGACTGTACCAAAAATAATTCAAAATGTCAATTGGATCATGCCTCATGTTGAATAACCACTTTTTAAACCCTCACAGTGACCAAAATTGCCATTTTTACAGAGTTTTGCTTACTCAAAAGATTCCATTTTGACCCGTTTCAGGCACAGAAATGACTTTAAACACACCTATTTTAGATGACAAAGTCATAATTCACATCCAACAGTCATTTAGAGTCAAAAGATTAAATGTTGAAATTTCATCCATATTGACCATTTTGGGATCGTTCGACAGGTCCGGAGTCATCGTTTTTCATCTGAAAATTGATTTTTTGGACTGTACAAAAAATGATTCAAAATGTCAATTGGATCGTGCAACATGTTGAATAACCACTTTATAAACCCTCACAGTGACCAAAATTGCCATTTTTACAGAGTTGGGCTTACTCAAAAGCTTCCATTTTGACCCGTTTCAGGCACAGAAATGACTTTAAACACACTTATTTTAGTTGACAAAGTCATAATTCACATCCAACAGTCATTTAGAGTCAAAAGATTAAATGTTGAAATTTCATCCATATTCACCATTTTGGGATCGTTCGACAGGTCCGGAGTCATCGTTTTTCATCCGAAAATTGATTTTTTGGACTGTACCAAAAATTATTCAAAATGTCAATTGGATCGTGCCTCATGTTGAATAACCACTTTATAAACCCTCACAGTGACCAAAATTGACATTTTTACAGAGTTTTGCTTACTCAAAAGCTTCAATTTTGACCCATTTCAGGCACAGAAATGACTTTAAACACACTTATTTTAGTTGACAAAGTCATAATTAACATCCAACAGTCATTTAGAGTCAAAAGATTAAATGTTAAAATGTCATCATTATAGACCATTTTGGGATCGTTCGACAGGTCCGGAGTCATCGTTTTTCATCAGAAAATTGATATTTTGTACTGTACCAAAAATGATTCAAAATGTCAATTGGATCATGCCTCTTGTTGAATAACCACTTTTTAAACCCTCACAGTGACCAAAATTGCCATTTTTACAGAGTTTTGCTTACTCAAAAGCTTCCATTTTGACCCGTTTCAGGCACAGAAATGACTTTAAACACACTTATTTTAGTTGACAAATTCATAATTCACATCCAACAGTCATTTAGAGTCAAAAGATTAAATTTTAAAATTTCATCCATATTGACCATTTTGGGATCGTTCGACAGGTCCGGAGTCATCGTTTTTCATCCGAAAATTTATTTTTTGGACTGTACCAAAAATGATTCAAAATGTCAATTGGATCGTGCCTCAGGTTGAATAACCACTTTTTAAACACTCACAGTGACCAAAATTGCCATTTTTACAGAGTTTTGCTTACTCAAAAGCTTCAATTTTGACCCGTTTCAGGCACAGACATGAATTTAAACACACTTATTCTAGTTGACAAAGTCATAATTCACATCCAACAGTCATTTAGAGTCAAAAGATTAAATGTTAAAATTTCATCATTATAGACCATTTTGGGATTGTTCGACAGGTCCGGAGTCATCGTTTTTCATCCGAAAATTGATTTTTTGGACTGTACCAAAAATGATTCAAAATGTCAATTGGATCATGCCTCATGTTGAATAACCACTTTTTAAACCATCATAGTGACCAAAATTGCCATTTTTACAGAGTTTTGCTTACTCAAAAGCTTCCATTTTGACCCGTTTCAGGCACAGAAATGATTTTAAACACACTTATTCTAGTTGACAAAGTCATAATTCACACCCAACAGTCATTTAGAGTCAAAAGATTAAATGTTGAAATTTCATCATTATGGACCATTTTGGGATCGTTCGACAGGTCCGGAGTCATCGTTTTTTATCCGAAAATGGATTTTTTGAACTGTACCAAAAATGATTCAATATGTCAATTGGATCGTGCCTCATGTTGAATAACCACTTTTTAAACCCTCACAGTGACCAAAATTGCCATTTTTACAGAGTTTTGCTTACTCAAAAGCTTCAATTTTTTACCCGTTTCAGGCACAGAAATTACTTTAAACACACTTATTTTAGTTGACAAAGCCATAATTCACATTCAACAGTCATTTAGAGTCAAAAGATTAAATGTTAAAATGTCATCATTATAGACCATTTTGGGAACGTTCGACAGGTCCGGAGTCATCGTTTTTCATCCGAAAATTGATTTTTTGGACTGTACCAAAAATGATTCAAAATGTCAAGTGGATCATGCCTCATGTTGAATAACCACTTTTTAAACCCTCACAGTGACCAAAATTGCCATTTTTACAGAGTTTTGCTTATTCAAAAGCTTCCATTTTGACCAGTTTCAGGCACAGAAATGACTTTAAACACACTTATTTTAGTTGACAAAGCCATAATTCACATCCAACAGTCATTTAGAGTCAAAAGATTAAATGTTGAAATTTCATCCATATTCACCATTTTGGGATCGTTCGACAGGTCCGGAGTCATCGTTTTTCATCCGAAAATTGATTTTTTGGACTGTACCAAAAATTATTCAAAATGTCAATTGGATCGTGCCTCATGTTGAATAACCACTTTATAAACCCTCACAGTGACCAAAATTGACATTTTTACAGAGTTTTGCTTACTCAAAAGCTTCAATTTTGACCCATTTCAGGCACAGAAATGACTTTAAACACACTTATTTTAGTTGACAAAGTCATAATTAACATCCAACAGTCATTTAGAGTCAAAAGATTAAATGTTAAAATGTCATCATTATAGACCATTTTGGGATCGTTCGACAGGTCCGGAGTCATCGTTTTTCATCAGAAAATTGATATTTTGTACTGTACCAAAAATGATTCAAAATGTCAATTGGATCATGCCTCTTGTTTAATAACCACTTTTTAAACCCTCACAGTGACCAAAATTGCCATTTTTACAGAGTTTTGCTTACTCAAAAGCTTCCATTTTGACCCGTTTCAGGCACAGAAATGACTTTAAACACACTTATTTTAGTTGACAAATTCATAATTCACATCCAACAGTCATTTAGAGTCAAAAGATTAAATTTTAAAATTTCATCCATATTGACCATTTTGGGATCGTTCGACAGGTCCGGAGTCATCGTTTTTCATCCGAAAATTTATTTTTTGGACTGTACCAAAAATGATTCAAAATGTCAATTGGATCGTGCCTCAGGTTGAATAACCACTTTTTAAACACTCACAGTGACCAAAATTGCCATTTTTACAGAGTTTTGCTTACTCAAAAGCTTCAATTTTGACCCGTTTCAGGCACAGACATGAATTTAAACACACTTATTCTAGTTGACAAAGTCATAATTCACATCCAACAGTCATTTAGAGTCAAAAGATTAAATGTTAAAATTTCATCATTATAGACCATTTTGGGATTGTTCGACAGGTCCGGAGTCATCGTTTTTCATCCGAAAATTGATTTTTTGGACTGTACCAAAAATGATTCAAAATGTCAATTGGATCATGCCTCATGTTGAATAACCACTTTTTAAACCATCATAGTGACCAAAATTGCAATTTTTACAGAGTTTTGCTTACTCAAAAGCTTCCATTTTGACCCGTTTCAGGCACAGAAATGATTTTAAACACACTTATTCTAGTTGACAAAGTCATAATTCACACCCAACAGTCATTTAGAGTCAAAAGATTAAATGTTGAAATTTCATCATTATGGACCATTTTGGGATCGTTCGACAGGTCCGGAGTCATCGTTTTTTATCCGAAAATGGATTTTTTGAACTGTACCAAAAATGATTCAATATGTCAATTGGATCGTGCCTCATGTTGAATAACCACTTTTTAAACCCTCACAGTGACCAAAATTGCCATTTTTACAGAGTTTTGCTTACTCAAAAGCTTCAATTTTTTACCCGTTTCAGTCACAGAAATTACTTTAAACACACTTATTTTAGTTGACAAAGCCATAATTCACATTCAACAGTCATTTAGAGTCAAAAGATTAAATGTTAAAATGTCATCATTATAGACCATTTTGGGAACGTTCGACAGGTCCGGAGTCATCGTTTTTCATCCGAAAATTGATTTTTTGGACTGTACCAAAAATGATTCAAAATGTCAAGTGGATCATGCCTCATGTTGAATAACCACTTTTTAAACCCTCACAGTGACCAAAATTGCCATTTTTACAGAGTTTTGCTTATTCAAAAGCTTCCATTTTGACCAGTTTCAGGCACAGAAATGACTTTAAACACACTTATTTTAGTTGACAAAGTCATAATTCACATCCAACAGTCATTTAGAGTCAAAAGATTAAATGTTGAAATTTCATCATTATAGACCATTTTGGGATCGTTTGACAGGTCCGGAGTCATTGTTTTTCATCCGAAAATTTATTTTTTGGACTGTACCAAAAATGATTCAAAATGTCAATTGGATCATGCCTCATGTTGAATAACCACTTTTTAAACCCTCACAGTGACCAAAATTGCCATTTTTACAGAGTTTTGCTTACTCAAAAGCTTCCATTTTGACCCGTTTCAGGCACAGAAATGACTTTAAACACACTTATTTTAGTTGACAAAGTCATAATTCACATCCAACAGTCATTTAGAGTCAAAAGATTAAATGTTTAAATTTCATCCATATTGACCATTTTGGGATCGTTCAACAGGTCCGGAGTCATCGTTTTTCATCCGAAAATTGATTTTTTGGACTGTACCAAAAATAATTCAAAATGTCAATTGGATCATGCCTCATGTTGAATAACCACTTTTTAAACCCTCACAGTGACCAAAATTGCCATTTTTACAGAGTTTTGCTTACTCAAAAGCTTCCATTTTGACCCGTTTCAGGCACAGAAATGACTTTAAACACACCTATTTTAGTTGACAAAGTCATAATTCACATCCAACAGTCATTTAGAGTCAAAAGATAGATTAAATGTTGAAATTTCATCCATATTGACCATTTTGGGATCGTTCGACAGGTCCGGAGTCATCGTTTTTCATCTGAAAATTGATTTTTTGGACTGTACAAAAAATTATTCAAAATGTCAATTGGATCGTGCAACATGTTGAATAACCACTTTATAAACCCTCACAGTGACCAAAATTGCCATTTTTACAGAGTTGGGCTTACTCAAAAGCTTCCATTTTGACCCGTTTCAGGCACAGAAATGACTTTAAACACACTTATTTTAGTTGACCAAGTCATAATTCACATCCAACAGTCATTTAGAGTCAAAAGATTAAATGTTGAAATTTCATCCATATTGACCATTTTGGGATCGTACGACAGGTCCGGAGTCATCGTTTTTCATCCGAAAATTGATTTTTTGGACTGTACCAAAAATGATTCAAAATGTCAATTGGATCGTGCTTTATGTTGAATAACCACTTTATAAACCCTCACAGTGACGAAAATTGACATTTTTACAGAGGTTTGCTTACTCAAAAGCTTCAATTTTGACCCATTTCAGGCACAGAAATGACTTTAAACACACTTATTTTAGTTGACAAAGTGATAATTAACATCCAACAGTCATTTAGAGTCAAAAGATTAAATGTTAAAATTTCATCATTATAGACCATTTTGGGATCGTTCGACAGGTCCGGAGTCATCGTTTTTCATCAGAAAATTGATATTTTGTACTGTACCAAAAATGATTCAAAATGTCAATTGGATCATGCCTCATGTTGAATAACCACTTTTTAAACCCTCACAGTGACCAAAATTGCCATTTTTACAGAGTTTTGCTTACTCAAAAGCTTCCATTTTGACCCGTTTCAGGCACAGAAATGACTTTAAACACACTTATTTTAGTTGACAAAGTCATAATTCACATCCAACAGTCATTTAGAGTCAAAAGATTAAATTTTAAAATTTCATCCATATTGACCATTTTGGGATCGTTCGACAGGTCCGGAGTCATCGTTTTTCATCCGAAAATTGATTTTTTTGGACTGTACCAAAAATGATTCAAAATGTCAATTGGATCATGCCTCATGTTGAATAACCACTTATTAAACCCTCACAGTGACCAAAATTGCCATTTTTACAGAGTTTTGCTTATTCAAAAGCTTCCATTTTGACCCGTTTCAGGCACAGAAATGACTTTAAACACACTTATTTTAGTTGACAAAGTCATAATTCACATCCAACAGTCATTTAGAGTCAAAAGATTAAATGTTGAAATTTCATCATTATAGACCATTTTGGGATCGTTTGACAGGTCCGGAGTCATCGTTTTTCATCCGAAAATTGATTTTTTGGACTGTACCAAAAATGATTCAAAATGTCAATTGGATCATGCCTCATGTTGAATAACCACTTTTTAAACCCTCACAGTGACCAAAATTGCCATTTTTACAGAGTTTTGCTTACTCAAAAGCTTCCATTTTGACCCGTTTCAGGCACAGAAATGACTTTAAACACACTTATTTTAGTTGACAAAGTCATAATTCACATCCAACAGTCATTTAGAGTCCAAAGATTAAATGTTGAAATTTCATCCATGTTGACCATTTTGGGATCGTTTGACAGGTCCGGAGTCATCGTTTTTCATCCGAAAATTGATTTTTTGGACTGTACCAAAAATGATTCAAAATGTCAATTGGATCGTGCCTCTTGTTGAATAACCACTTTTTAAACCCTCACAGTGACCAAAATTGTTATTTTTACAGAGTTTTGCTTACTCAAAAGCTTCAATTTTGACCCATTTCAGGCACAGAAATGACTTTAAACACACTTATTCTAGTTAACAAAGTCATAATTCACATCCAACAGTCATTTAGAGTCAAAAGATTAAATGTTGAAATTTCATCCATATTGACCATTTTGGGATCGTTCAACAGGTCCAGAGTCATCGTTTTTCATCCGAAAATTGATTTTTTGGACTGTACCAAAAATGATTCAAAATGTCAATTGGATCATGCCTCATGTTGAATAACCACTTCTTAAACCCTCACAGTGACCAAAATTGCCATTTTTACAGAGTTTTGCTTACTCAAAAGCTTCCATTTTGACCCGTTTCAGGCACAGAAATGACTTTAAACACACCTATTTTAGTTGACAAAGTCACAATTCACATCCAACAGTCATTTAGAGTCAAAAGATTAAATGTTGAAATTTCATCCATATTGACCATTTTGGGATCGTTCGACAGGTCCGGAGTCATCGTTTTTCATCCGAAAATTGATTTTTTGGACTGTACCAAAAATGATTCAAAATGTCGATTGGATCGTGCATCATGTTGAATAACCACTTTATAAACCCTCACAGTGACCAGAATTGCCATTTTTACAGAGTTGGGCTTACTCAAAAGCTTCCATTTTGACCCGTTTCAGGCACAGAAATGACTTTAAACACACTTATTTTAGTTGACAAAGTCATAATTCACATCCAACAGTAATTTAGAGTCAAAAGATAAAATGTTAAAATTTCATCATTATAGACCATTTTGGGATCGTTCGACAGGTCCGGAGTCATCGTTTTTTATCCGAAAATGGATTTTTTGGACTGTACCAAAAATGATTCAATATGTCAATTGGATCGTGCCTCATGTTGAATAACCACTTTTTAAACCCTCACAGTGACCAAAATTGCCATTTTTACAGAGTTTTGCTTACTCAAAAGCTTCAATTTTGACCCGTTTCAGGCACAGAAACGACTTTAAACACACTTATTTTAGTTGACAAAGTCATAATTCACACCCAACAGTCATTTAGAGTCAAAAGATTAAATGTTGAAATTTCATCATTATAGACCATTTTGGGATCGTTCGACAGGTCCGGAGTCATCGTTTTTTATCCGAAAATGGATTTTTTGGACTGTACCAAAAATTATTCAATATGTCAATTGGATCGTGCCTCATGTTGAATAACCACTTTTTAAACCCTCACAGTGACCAAAATTGCCATTTTTACAGAGTTTTGCTTACTCAAAAGCTTCAATTTTTTACCCGTTTCAGGCACAGAAATGACTTTAAACACACTTATTTTAGTTGACAAAGCCATAATTCACATTCAACAGTCATTTAGAGTCAAAAGATTAAATGTTAAAATGTCATCATTATAGACCATTTTGGGAACGTTCCACAGGTCCGGAGTCATCGTTTTTCATCCGAAAATGGATTTTTTGGACTGTACCAAAAATGATTCAATATGTCAATTGGATCGTGCCTCATGTTGAATAACCACTTTTTAAACCCTCACAGTGACCAAAATTGCCATTTTTACAGAGTTTTGCTTACTCAAAAGCTTCAATTTTGACCCGTTTCAGGCACAGAAACGACTTTAAACACACTTATTTTAGTTGACAAAGTCATAATTCACACCCAACAGTCATTTAGAGTCAAAAGATTAAATGTTGAAATTTCATCATTATAGACCATTTTGGGATCGTTCGACAGGTCCGGAGTCATCGTTTTTTATCCGAAAATGGATTTTTTGGACTGTACCAAAAATGATTCAATATGTCAATTGGATCGTGCCTCATGTTGAATAACCACTTTTTAAACCCTCACAGTGACCAAAATTGCCATTTTTACAGAGTTTTGCTTACTCAAAAGCTTCCATTTTGACCCGTTTCAGGCACAGAAATGACTTTAAACACACTTATTTTAGTTGACAAAGTCATAATTCACATCCAACAGTCATTTAGAGTCAAAAGATTAAATGTTAAAATTTCATCCATATTGACCATTTTGGGATCGTTCGACAGGTCCGGAGTCATCGTTTTTCATCCGAAAATTGATTTTTTGGACTGTACCAAAAATGATTCAAAATGTCAATTAGATCATGCCTCATGTTGAATAACCACTTTTTAAACCCTCACAGTGACCAAAATTGCCATTTTTACAGAGTTTTGCTTACTCAAAAGCTTAAATTTTGACCCGCTTCAGGCACAGAAATGACTTTAAACACACTTATTTTAGTTGACAAAGTCATAATTCACACCCAACAGTCATTTAGAGTCAAAAGATTAAATGTTGAAATTTCATCATTATAGACCATTTTGGGATCGTTCGACAGGTCCGGAGTCATCGTTTTTTATCCGAAAATGGATTTTTTGGACTGTACCAAAAATTATTCAATATGTCAATTGGATCGTGCCTCATGTTGAATAACCACTTTTTAAACCCTCACAGTGACCAAAATTGCCATTTTTACAGAGTTTTGCTTACTCAAAAGCTTCAATTTTTTACCCGTTTCAGGCACAGAAATGACTTTAAACACACTTATTTTAGTTGACAAAGCCATAATTCACATTCAACAGTCATTTAGAGTCAAAAGATTAAATGTTAAAATGTCATCATTATAGACCATTTTGGGAACGTTCGACAGGTCCGGAGTCATCGTTTTTCATCCAAAAATTGATTTTTTGGACTGTACCAAAAATGATTCAAAATGTCAAGTGGATCATGCCTCATGTTGAATAACCACTTTTTAAACCCTCACAGTGACCAAAATTGCCATTTTTACAGAGTTTTGCTTATTCAAAAGCTTCCATTTTGACCCGTTTCAGGCACAGAAATGACTTTAAACACACTTATTTTAGTTGACAAAGTCATAATTCACATCCAACAGTCATTTAGAGTCAAAAGATTAAATGTTGAAATTTCATCATTATAGACCATTTTTGGATCGTTTGACAGGTCCGGAGTCATCGTTTTTCATCCGAAAATTGATTTTTTGGACTGTACTAAAAATGATTCAAAATGTCAATTGGATCATGCCTCATGTTGAATAACCACTTTTTAAACCCTCACAGTGACCAAAATTGCCATTTTTACAGAGTTTTGCTTACTCAAAAGCTTCAATTTTGACTCGTTTCAGGCACAGAAATGACTTTAAACACACTTATTCTAGTTAACAAAGTCATAATTCACATCCAACAGTCATTTAGAGTCAACAGATTAAATGTTAAAATTTCATCATTATAGACCATTTTGGGATCGTTCGACAGGTCCGGAGTCATCGTTTTTCATCCGAAAATTGATTTTTTGGACTGTACCAAAAATAATTCAAAATGTCAATTAGATCATGCCTCATGTTGAATAACCACTTTTTAAACCCTCACAGTGACCAAAATTGCCATTTTTACAGAGTTTTGCTTACTCAAAAGATTCCATTTTGACCCGTTTCAGGCACAGAAATGACTTTAAACACACCTATTTTAGTTGACAAAGTCATAATTCACATCCAACAGTCATTTAGAGTCAAAAGATTAAATGTTGAAATTTCATCCATATTGACCATTTTGGGATCGTTCGACAGGTCCGGAGTCATCGTTTTTCATCTGAAAATTGATTTTTTGGACTGTACAAAAAATGATTCAAAATGTCAATTGGATCGTGCAACATGTTGAATAACCACTTTATAAACCCTCACAGTGACCAAAATTGCCATTTTTACAGAGTTGGGCTTACTCAAAAGCTTCCATTTTGACCCGTTTCAGGCCCAGAAATGACTTTAAACACACTTATTTTAGTTGACAAAGTCATAATTCACATCCAACAGTCATTTAGAGTCAAAAGATTAAATGTTGAAATTTAATCCATATTCACCATTTTGGGATCGTTCGACAGGTCCGGAGTCATCGTTTTTCATCCGAAAATTGATTTTTTGGACTGTACCAAAAATTATTCAAAATGTCAATTGGATCGTGCCTCATGTTGAATAACCACTTTATAAACCCTCACAGTGACCAAAATTGACATTTTTACAGAGTTTTGCTTACTCAAAAGCTTCAATTTTGACCCATTTCAGGCACAGAAATGACTTTAAACACACTTATTTTAGTTGACAAAGTCATAATTAACATCCAACAGTCATTTAGAGTCAAAAGATTAAATGTTAAAATGTCATCATTATAGACCATTTTGGGATCGTTCGACAGGTCCGGAGTCATCGTTTTTCATCAGAAAATTGATATTTTGTACTGTCCAAAAATGATTCAAAATGTCAATTGGATCATGCCTCTTGTTGAATAACCACTTTTTAAACCCTCACAGTGACCAAAATTGCCATTTTTACAGAGTTTTGCTTACTCAAAAGCTTCCATTTTGACCCGTTTCAGGCACAGAAATGACTTTAAACACACTTATTTTAGTTGACAAAGTCATAATTCACATCCAACAGTCATTTAGAGTCAAAAGATTAAATTTTAAAATTTCATCCATATTGACCATTTTGGGATCGTTCGACAGGTCCGGAGTCATCGTTTTTCATCCGAAAATTTATTTTTTGGACTGTACCAAAAATGATTCAAAATGTCAATTGGATCGTGCCTCAGGTTGAATAACCACTTTTTAAACACTCACAGTGACCAAAATTGCCATTTTTACAGAGTTTTGCTTACTCAAAAGCTTCAATTTTGACCCGTTTCAGGCACAGACATGAATTTAAACACACTTATTCTAGTTGACAAAGTCATAATTCACATCCAACAGTCATTTAGAGTCAAAAGATTAAATGTTAAAATTTCATCATTATAGACCATTTTGGGATTGTTCGACAGGTCCGGAGTCATCGTTTTTCATCCGAAAATTGATTTTTTGGACTGTACCAAAAATGATTCAAAATGTCAATTGGATCATGCCTCATGTTGAATAACCACTTTTTAAACCATCATAGTGACCAAAATTGCCATTTTTACAGAGTTTTGCTTACTCAAAAGCTTCCATTTTGACACGTTTCAGGCACAGAAATGATTTTAAACACACTTATTCTAGTTGACAAAGTCATAATTCACACCCAACAGTCATTTAGAGTCAAAAGATTAAATGTTGAAATTTCATCATTATAGACCATTTTGGGATCGTTCGACAGGTCCGGAGTCATCGTTTTTTATCCGAAAATGGATTTTTTGAACTGTACCAAAAATGATTCAATATGTCAATTGGATCGTGCCTCATGTTGAATAACCACTTTTTAAACCCTCACAGTGACCAAAATTGCCATTTTTACAGAGTTTTGCTTACTCAAAAGCTTCAATTTTTTACCCGTTTCAGTCACAGAAATTACTTTAAACACACTTATTTTAGTTGACAAAGCCATAATTCACATTCAACAGTCATTTAGAGTCAAAAGATTAAATGTTAAAATGTCATCATTATAGACCATTTTGGGAACGTTCGACAGGTCCGGAGTCATCGTTTTTCATCCGAAAATTGATTTTTTGGACTGTACCAAAAATGATTCAAAATGTCAAGTGGATCATGCCTCATGTTGAATAACCACTTTTTAAACCCTCACAGTGACCAAAATTGCCATTTTTACAGAGTTTTGCTTATTCAAAAGCTTCCATTTTGACCAGTTTCAGGCACAGAAATGACTTTAAACACACTTATTTTAGTTGACAAAGTCATAATTCACATCCAACAGTCATTTAGAGTCAAAAGATTAAATGTTGAAATTTCATCATTATAGACCATTTTGGGATCGTTTGACAGGTCCGGAGTCATTGTTTTTCATCCGAAAATTTATTTTTTGGACTGTACCAAAAATGATTCAAAATGTCAATTGGATCATGCCTCATGTTGAATAACCACTTTTTAAACCCTCACAGTGACCAAAATTGCCATTTTTACAGAGTTTTGCTTACTCAAAAGCTTCCATTTTGACCCGTTTCAGGCACAGAAATGACTTTAAACACACTTATTTTAGTTGACAAAGTCATAATTCACATCCAACAGTCATTTAGAGTCAAAAGATTAAATGTTGAAATTTCATCCATATTGACCATTTTGGGATCGTTCAACAGGTCCGGAGTCATCGTTTTTCATCCGAAAATTGATTTTTTGGACTGTACCAAAAATAATTCAAAATGTCAATTGGATCATGCCTCATGTTGAATAACCACTTTTTAAACCCTCACAGTGACCAAAATTGCCATTTTTACAGAGTTTTGCTTACTCAAAAGCTTCCATTTTGACCCGTTTCAGGCACAGAAATGACTTTAAACACACCTATTTTAGTTGACAAAGTCATAATTCACATCCAACAGTCATTTAGAGTCAAAAGATAGATTAAATGTTGAAATTTCATCCATATTGACCATTTTGGGATCGTTCGACAGGTCCGGAGTCATCGTTTTTCATCTGAAAATTGATTTTTTGGACTGTACAAAAAATTATTCAAAATGTCAATTGGATCGTGCAACATGTTGAATAACCACTTTATAAACCCTCACAGTGACCAAAATTGCCATTTTTACAGAGTTGGGCTTACTCAAAAGCTTCCATTTTGACCCGTTTCAGGCACAGAAATGACTTTAAACACACTTATTTTAGTTGACCAAGTCATAATTCACATCCAACAGTCATTTAGAGTCAAAAGATTAAATGTTGAAATTTCATCCATATTGACCATTTTGGGATCGTACGACAGGTCCGGAGTCATCGTTTTTCATCCGAAAATTGATTTTTTGGACTGTACCAAAAATGATTCAAAATGTCAATTGGATCGTGCTTTATGTTGAATAACCACTTTATAAACCCTCACAGTGACGAAAATTGACATTTTTACAGAGGTTTGCTTACTCAAAAGCTTCAATTTTGACCCATTTCAGGCACAGAAATGACTTTAAACACACTTATTTTAGTTGACAAAGTGATAATTAACATCCAACAGTCATTTAGAGTCAAAAGATTAAATGTTAAAATTTCATCATTATAGACCATTTTGGGATCGTTCGACAGGTCCGGAGTCATCGTTTTTCATCAGAAAATTGATATTTTGTACTGTACCAAAAATGATTCAAAATGTCAATTGGATCATGCCTCATGTTGAATAACCACTTTTTAAACCCTCACAGTGACCAAAATTGCCATTTTTACAGAGTTTTGCTTACTCAAAAGCTTCCATTTTGACCCGTTTCAGGCACAGAAATGACTTTAAACACACTTATTTTAGTTGACAAAGTCATAATTCACATCCAACAGTCATTTAGAGTCAAAAGATTAAATTTTAAAATTTCATCCATATTGACCATTTTGGGATCGTTCGACAGGTCCGGAGTCATCGTTTTTCATCCGAAAATTGATTTTTTTGGACTGTACCAAAAATGATTCAAAATGTCAATTGGATCATGCCTCATGTTGAATAACCACTTATTAAACCCTCACAGTGACCAAAATTGCCATTTTTACAGAGTTTTGCTTACTCAAAAGCTTCCATTTTGACCCGTTTCAGGCACAGAAATGACTTTAAACACACCTATTTTAGTTGACAAAGTCATAATTCACATCCAACAGTCATTTAGAGTCCAAAGATTAAATGTTGAAATTTCATCCATGTTGACCATTTTGGGATCGTTTGACAGGTCCGGAGTCATCGTTTTTCATCCGAAAATTGATTTTTTGGACTGTACCAAAAATGATTCAAAATGTCAATTGGATCGTGCCTCTTGTTGAATAACCACTTTTTAAACCCTCACAGTGACCAAAATTGTTATTTTTACAGAGTTTTGCTTACTCAAAAGCTTCCATTTTGACCCGTTTCAGGCACAGACATGAATTTAAACACACTTATTCTAGTTGACAAAGTCATAATTCACATCCAAAAGTCATTTAGAGTCAAAAGATTAAATGTTGAAATTTCATCATTATAGACCATTTTGGGATTGTTCGACAGGTCCGGAGTCATCGTTTTTTATCCGAAAATTTATTTTTTGGACTGTACCAAAAATGATTCAATATGTCAATTGGATCGTGCCTCATGTTGAATAACCACTTTTTAAACCCTCACAGTGACCAAAATTGCCATTTTTACAGAGTTTTACTTACTCAAAAGCTTCAATTTTGACCCGTTTCAGGCACAGAAATGACTTTAAACACACTTATTCTAGTTAACAAAGTCATAATTCACATCCAACAGTCATTTAGAGTCAAAAGATTAAATGTTGAAATTTCATCCATATTGACCATTTTGGGATCGTTCAACAGGTCCGGAGTCATCGTTTTTCATCCGAAAATTGATTTTTTGGACTGTACCAAAAATGATTCAAAATGTCAATTGGATCATGCCTCATGTTGAATAACCACTTCTTAAACCCTCACAGTGACCAAAATTGCCATTTTTACAGAGTTTTGCTTACTCAAAAGCTTCCATTTTGACCCGTTTCAGGCACAGAAATGACTTTAAACACACCTATTTTAGTTGACAAAGTCACAATTCACATCCAACAGTCATTTAGAGTCAAAAGATTAAATGTTGAAATTTCATCCATATTGACCATTTTGGGATCGTTCGACAGGTCCGGAGTCATCGTTTTTCATCCGAAAATTGATTTTTTGGACTGTACCAAAAATGATTCAAAATGTCGATTGGATCGTGCATCATGTTGAATAACCACTTTATAAACCCTCACAGTGACCAGAATTGCCATTTTTACAGAGTTGGGCTTACTCAAAAGCTTCCATTTTGACCCGTTTCAGGCACAGAAATGACTTTAAACACACGTATTTTAGTTGACAAAGTCATAATTCACATCCAACAGTAATTTAGAGTCAAAAGATAAAATGTTAAAATTTCATCATTATAGACCATTTTGGGATCGTTCGACAGGTCCGGAGTCATCGTTTTTTATCCGAAAATGGATTTTTTGGACTGTACCAAAAATGATTCAATATGTCAATTGGATCGTGCCTCATGTTGAATAACCACTTTTTAAACCCTCACAGTGACCAAAATTGCCATTTTTACAGAGTTTTGCTTACTCAAAAGCTTCAATTTTGACCCGTTTCAGGCACAGAAACGACTTTAAACACACTTATTTTAGTTGACAAAGTCATAATTCACACCCAACAGTCATTTAGAGTCAAAAGATTAAATGTTGAAATTTCATCATTATAGACCATTTTGGGATCGTTCGACAGGTCCGGAGTCATCGTTTTTTATCCGAAAATGGATTTTTTGGACTGTACCAAAAATGATTCAATATGTCAATTGGATCATGCCTCATGTTGAATAACCACTTTTTAAACCCTCACAGTGACCAAAATTGCCATTTTTACAGAGTTTTGCTTACTCAAAAGCTTCCATTTTGACCCGTTTCAGGCACAGAAATGACTTTAAACACACTTATTTTAGTTGACAAAGTCATAATTCACATCCAACAGTCATTTAGAGTCAAAAGATTAAATTTTAAAATTTCATCCATATTGACCATTTTGGGATCGTTCGACAGGTCCGGAGTCATCGTTTTTCATCCGAAAATTTATTTTTTGGACTGTACCAAAAATGATTCAAAATGTCAATTGGATCGTGCCTCAGGTTGAATAACCACTTTTTAAACACTCACAGTGACCAAAATTGCCATTTTTACAGAGTTTTGCTTACTCAAAAGCTTCAATTTTGACCCGTTTCAGGCACAGACATGAATTTAAACACACTTATTCTAGTTGACAAAGTCATAATTCACATCCAACAGTCATTTAGAGTCAAAAGATTAAATGTTAAAATTTCATCATTATAGACCATTTTGGGATTGTTCGACAGGTCCGGAGTCATCGTTTTTCATCCGAAAATTGATTTTTTGGACTGTACCAAAAATGATTCAAAATGTCAATTGGATCATGCCTCATGTTGAATAACCACTTTTTAAACCATCATAGTGACCAAAATTGCCATTTTTACAGAGTTTTGCTTACTCAAAAGCTTCCATTTTGACACGTTTCAGGCACAGAAATGATTTTAAACACACTTATTCTAGTTGACAAAGTCATAATTCACACCCAACAGTCATTTAGAGTCAAAAGATTAAATGTTGAAATTTCATCATTATAGACCATTTTGGGATCGTTCGACAGGTCCGGAGTCATCGTTTTTTATCCGAAAATGGATTTTTTGAACTGTACCAAAAATGATTCAATATGTCAATTGGATCGTGCCTCATGTTGAATAACCACTTTTTAAACCCTCACAGTGACCAAAATTGCCATTTTTACAGAGTTTTGCTTACTCAAAAGCTTCAATTTTTTACCCGTTTCAGTCACAGAAATTACTTTAAACACACTTATTTTAGTTGACAAAGCCATAATTCACATTCAACAGTCATTTAGAGTCAAAAGATTAAATGTTAAAATGTCATCATTATAGACCATTTTGGGAACGTTCGACAGGTCCGGAGTCATCGTTTTTCATCCGAAAATTGATTTTTTGGACTGTACCAAAAATGATTCAAAATGTCAAGTGGATCATGCCTCATGTTGAATAACCACTTTTTAAACCCTCACAGTGACCAAAATTGCCATTTTTACAGAGTTTTGCTTATTCAAAAGCTTCCATTTTGACCAGTTTCAGGCACAGAAATGACTTTAAACACACTTATTTTAGTTGACAAAGTCATAATTCACATCCAACAGTCATTTAGAGTCAAAAGATTAAATGTTGAAATTTCATCATTATAGACCATTTTGGGATCGTTTGACAGGTCCGGAGTCATTGTTTTTCATCCGAAAATTTATTTTTTGGACTGTACCAAAAATGATTCAAAATGTCAATTGGATCATGCCTCATGTTGAATAACCACTTTTTAAACCCTCACAGTGACCAAAATTGCCATTTTTACAGAGTTTTGCTTACTCAAAAGCTTCCATTTTGACCCGTTTCAGGCACAGAAATGACTTTAAACACACTTATTTTAGTTGACAAAGTCATAATTCACATCCAACAGTCATTTAGAGTCAAAAGATTAAATGTTGAAATTTCATCCATATTGACCATTTTGGGATCGTTCAACAGGTCCAGAGTCATCGTTTTTCATCCGAAAATTGATTTTTTGGACTGTACCAAAAATAATTCAAAATGTCAATTGGATCATGCCTCATGTTGAATAACCACTTTTTAAACCCTCACAGTGACCAAAATTGCCATTTTTACAGAGTTTTGCTTACTCAAAAGCTTCCATTTTGACCCGTTTCAGGCACAGAAATGACTTTAAACACACCTATTTTAGTTGACAAAGTCATAATTCACATCCAACAGTCATTTAGAGTCAAAAGATAGATTAAATGTTGAAATTTCATCCATATTGACCATTTTGGGATCGTTCGACAGGTCCGGAGTCATCGTTTTTCATCTGAAAATTGATTTTTTGGACTGTACAAAAAATTATTCAAAATGTCAATTGGATCGTGCAACATGTTGAATAACCACTTTATAAACCCTCACAGTGACCAAAATTGCCATTTTTACAGAGTTGGGCTTACTCAAAAGCTTCCATTTTGACCCGTTTCAGGCACAGAAATGACTTTAAACACACTTATTTTAGTTGACCAAGTCATAATTCACATCCAACAGTCATTTAGAGTCAAAAGATTAAATGTTGAAATTTCATCCATATTGACCATTTTGGGATCGTACGACAGGTCCGGAGTCATCGTTTTTCATCCGAAAATTGATTTTTTGGACTGTACCAAAAATGATTCAAAATGTCAATTGGATCGTGCCTCATGTTGAATAACCACTTTATAAACCCTCACAGTGACGAAAATTGACATTTTTACAGAGGTTTGCTTACTCAAAAGCTTCAATTTTGACCCATTTCAGGCACAGAAATGACTTTAAACACACTTATTTTAGTTGACAAAGTGATAATTAACATCCAACAGTCATTTAGAGTCAAAAGATTAAATGTTAAAATTTCATCATTATAGACCATTTTGGGATCGTTCGACAGGTCCGGAGTCATCGTTTTTCATCAGAAAATTGATATTTTGTACTGTACCAAAAATGATTCAAAATGTCAATTGGATCATGCCTCATGTTGAATAACCACTTTTTAAACCCTCACAGTGACCAAAATTGCCATTTTTACAGAGTTTTGCTTACTCAAAAGCTTCCATTTTGACCCGTTTCAGGCACAGAAATGACTTTAAACACACTTATTTTATTTGACAAAGTCATAATTCACATCCAACAGTCATTTAGAGTCAAAAGATTAAATTTTAAAATTTCATCCATATTGACCATTTTGGGATCGTTCGACAGGTCCGGAGTCATCGTTTTTCATCCGAAAATTGATTTTTTTGGACTGTACCAAAAATGATTCAAAATGTCAATTGGATCATGCCTCATGTTGAATAACCACTTATTAAACCCTCACAGTGACCAAAATTGCCATTTTTACAGAGTTTTGCTTACTCAAAAGCTTCCATTTTGACCCGTTTCAGGCACAGAAATGACTTTAAACACACCTATTTTAGTTGACAAAGTCATAATTCACATCCAACAGTCATTTAGAGTCCAAAGATTAAATGTTGAAATTTCATCCATGTTGACCATTTTGGGATCGTTTGACAGGTCCGGAGTCATCGTTTTTCATCCGAAAATTGATTTTTTGGACTGTACCAAAAATGATTCAAAATGTCAATTGGATCGTGCCTCTTGTTGAATAACCACTTTTTAAACCCTCACAGTGACCAAAATTGTTATTTTTACAGAGTTTTGCTTACTCAAAAGCTTCCATTTTGACCCGTTTCAGGCACAGACATGAATTTAAACACACTTATTCTAGTTGACAAAGTCATAATTCACATCCAAAAGTCATTTAGAGTCAAAAGATTAAATGTTGAAATTTCATCATTATAGACCATTTTGGGATTGTTCGACAGGTCCGGAGTCATCGTTTTTTATCCGAAAATTTATTTTTTGGACTGTACCAAAAATGATTCAATATGTCAATTGGATCGTGCCTCATGTTGAATAACCACTTTTTAAACCCTCACAGTGACCAAAATTGCCATTTTTACAGAGTTTTACTTACTCAAAAGCTTCAATTTTGACCCGTTTCAGGCACAGAAATGACTTTAAACACACTTATTCTAGTTAACAAAGTCATAATTCACATCCAACAGTCATTTAGAGTCAAAAGATTAAATGTTGAAATTTCATCCATATTGACCATTTTGGGATCGTTCAACAGGTCCGGAGTCATCGTTTTTCATCCGAAAATTGATTTTTTGGACTGTACCAAAAATGATTCAAAATGTCAATTGGATCATGCCTCATGTTGAATAACCACTTCTTAAACCCTCACAGTGACCAAAATTGCCATTTTTACAGAGTTTTGCTTACTCAAAAGCTTCCATTTTGACCCGTTTCAGGCACAGAAATGACTTTAAACACACCTATTTTAGTTGACAAAGTCACAATTCACATCCAACAGTCATTTAGAGTCAAAAGATTAAATGTTGAAATTTCATCCATATTGACCATTTTGGGATCGTTCGACAGGTCCGGAGTCATCGTTTTTCATCCGAAAATTGATTTTTTGGACTGTACCAAAAATGATTCAAAATGTCAATTGGATCGTGCATCATGTTGAATAACCACTTTATAAACCCTCACAGTGACCAGAATTGCCATTTTTACAGAGTTGGGCTTACTCAAAAGCTTCCATTTTGACCCGTTTCAGGCACAGAAATGACTTTAAACACACTTATTTTAGTTGACAAAGTCATAATTCACATCCAACAGTAATTTAGAGTCAAAAGATAAAATGTTAAAATTTCATCATTATAGACCATTTTGGGATCGTTCGACAGGTCCGGAGTCATCGTTTTTTATCCGAAAATGGATTTTTTGGACTGTACCAAAAATGATTCAATATGTCAATTGGATCGTGCCTCATGTTGAATAACCACTTTTTAAACCCTCACAGTGACCAAAATTGCCATTTTTACAGAGTTTTGCTTACTCAAAAGCTTCAATTTTGACCCGTTTCAGGCACAGAAACGACTTTAAACACACTTATTTTAGTTGACAAAGTCATAATTCACACCCAACAGTCATTTAGAGTCAAAAGATTAAATGTTGAAATTTCATCATTATAGACCATTTTGGGATCGTTCGACAGGTCCGGAGTCATCGTTTTTTATCCGAAAATGGATTTTTTGGACTGTACCAAAAATGATTCAATATGTCAATTGGATCATGCCTCATGTTGAATAACCACTTTTTAAACCCTCACAGTGACCAAAATTGCCATTTTTACAGAGTTTTGCTTACTCAAAAGCTTCCATTTTGACCCGTTTCAGGCACAGAAATGACTTTAAACACACTTATTTTAGTTGACAAAGTCATAATTCACATCCAACAGTCATTTAGAGTCAAAAGATTAAATGTTAAAATTTCATCCATATTGACCATTTTGGGATCGTTCGACAGGTCCGGAGTCATCGTTTTTCATCCGAAAATTGATTTTTTGGACTGTACCAAAAATGATTCAAAATGTCAATTGGATCGTGCCTCATGTTGAATAACCACTTTATAAACCCTCACAGTGACGAAAATTGACATTTTTACAGAGGTTTGCTTACTCAAAAGCTTCAATTTTGACCCATTTCAGGCACAGAAATGACTTTAAACACACTTATTTTAGTTGACAAAGTGATAATTAACATCCAACAGTCATTTAGAGTCAAAAGATTAAATGTTAAAATTTCATCATTATAGACCATTTTGGGATCGTTCGACAGGTCCGGAGTCATCGTTTTTCATCAGAAAATTGATATTTTGTACTGTACCAAAAATGATTCAAAATGTCAATTGGATCATGCCTCATGTTGAATAACCACTTTTTAAACCCTCACAGTGACCAAAATTGCCATTTTTACAGAGTTTTGCTTACTCAAAAGCTTCCATTTTGACCCGTTTCAGGCACAGAAATGACTTTAAACACACTTATTTTATTTGACAAAGTCATAATTCACATCCAACAGTCATTTAGAGTCAAAAGATTAAATTTTAAAATTTCATCCATATTGACCATTTTGGGATCGTTCGACAGGTCCGGAGTCATCGTTTTTCATCCGAAAATTGATTTTTTTGGACTGTACCAAAAATGATTCAAAATGTCAATTGGATCATGCCTCATGTTGAATAACCACTTATTAAACCCTCACAGTGACCAAAATTGCCATTTTTACAGAGTTTTGCTTACTCAAAAGCTTCCATTTTGACCCGTTTCAGGCACAGAAATGACTTTAAACACACCTATTTTAGTTGACAAAGTCATAATTCACATCCAACAGTCATTTAGAGTCCAAAGATTAAATGTTGAAATTTCATCCATGTTGACCATTTTGGGATCGTTTGACAGGTCCGGAGTCATCGTTTTTCATCCGAAAATTGATTTTTTGGACTGTACCAAAAATGATTCAAAATGTCAATTGGATCGTGCCTCTTGTTGAATAACCACTTTTTAAACCCTCACAGTGACCAAAATTGTTATTTTTACAGAGTTTTGCTTACTCAAAAGCTTCCATTTTGACCCGTTTCAGGCACAGACATGAATTTAAACACACTTATTCTAGTTGACAAAGTCATAATTCACATCCAAAAGTCATTTAGAGTCAAAAGATTAAATGTTGAAATTTCATCATTATAGACCATTTTGGGATTGTTCGACAGGTCCGGAGTCATCGTTTTTTATCCGAAAATTTATTTTTTGGACTGTACCAAAAATGATTCAATATGTCAATTGGATCGTGCCTCATGTTGAATAACCACTTTTTAAACCCTCACAGTGACCAAAATTGCCATTTTTACAGAGTTTTACTTACTCAAAAGCTTCAATTTTGACCCGTTTCAGGCACAGAAATGACTTTAAACACACTTATTCTAGTTAACAAAGTCATAATTCACATCCAACAGTCATTTAGAGTCAAAAGATTAAATGTTGAAATTTCATCCATATTGACCATTTTGGGATCGTTCAACAGGTCCGGAGTCATCGTTTTTCATCCGAAAATTGATTTTTTGGACTGTACCAAAAATGATTCAAAATGTCAATTGGATCATGCCTCATGTTGAATAACCACTTCTTAAACCCTCACAGTGACCAAAATTGCCATTTTTACAGAGTTTTGCTTACTCAAAAGCTTCCATTTTGACCCGTTTCAGGCACAGAAATGACTTTAAACACACCTATTTTAGTTGACAAAGTCACAATTCACATCCAACAGTCATTTAGAGTCAAAAGATTAAATGTTGAAATTTCATCCATATTGACCATTTTGGGATCGTTCGACAGGTCCGGAGTCATCGTTTTTCATCCGAAAATTGATTTTTTGGACTGTACCAAAAATGATTCAAAATGTCAATTGGATCGTGCATCATGTTGAATAACCACTTTATAAACCCTCACAGTGACCAGAATTGCCATTTTTACAGAGTTGGGCTTACTCAAAAGCTTCCATTTTGACCCGTTTCAGGCACAGAAATGACTTTAAACACACTTATTTTAGTTGACAAAGTCATAATTCACATCCAACAGTAATTTAGAGTCAAAAGATAAAATGTTAAAATTTCATCATTATAGACCATTTTGGGATCGTTCGACAGGTCCGGAGTCATCGTTTTTTATCCGAAAATGGATTTTTTGGACTGTACCAAAAATGATTCAATATGTCAATTGGATCGTGCCTCATGTTGAATAACCACTTTTTAAACCCTCACAGTGACCAAAATTGCCATTTTTACAGAGTTTTGCTTACTCAAAAGCTTCAATTTTGACCCGTTTCAGGCACAGAAACGACTTTAAACACACTTATTTTAGTTGACAAAGTCATAATTCACACCCAACAGTCATTTAGAGTCAAAAGATTAAATGTTGAAATTTCATCATTATAGACCATTTTGGGATCGTTCGACAGGTCCGGAGTCATCGTTTTTTATCCGAAAATGGATTTTTTGGACTGTACCAAAAATGATTCAATATGTCAATTGGATCATGCCTCATGTTGAATAACCACTTTTTAAACCCTCACAGTGACCAAAATTGCCATTTTTACAGAGTTTTGCTTACTCAAAAGCTTCCATTTTGACCCGTTTCAGGCACAGAAATGACTTTAAACACACTTATTTTAGTTGACAAAGTCATAATTCACATCCAACAGTCATTTAGAGTCAAAAGATTAAATGTTAAAATTTCATCCATATTGACCATTTTGGGATCGTTCGACAGGTCCGGAGTCATCGTTTTTCATCCGAAAATTGATTTTTTGGACTGTACCAAAAATGATTCAAAATGTCAATTAGATCATGCCTCATGTTGAATAACCACTTTTTAAACCCTCACAGTGACCAAAATTGCCATTTTTACAGAGTTTTGCTTACTCAAAAGCTTAAATTTTGACCCGCTTCAGGCACAGAAATGACTTTAAACACACTTATTTTAGTTGACAAAGTCATAATTCACACCCAACAGTCATTTAGAGTCAAAAGATTAAATGTTGAAATTTCATCATTATAGACCATTTTGGGATCGTTCGACAGGTCCGGAGTCATCGTTTTTTATCCGAAAATGGATTTTTTGGACTGTACCAAAAATTATTCAATATGTCAATTGGATCGTGCCTCATGTTGAATAACCACTTTTTAAACCCTCACAGTGACCAAAATTGCCATTTTTACAGAGTTTTGCTTACTCAAAAGCTTCAATTTTTTACCCGTTTCAGGCACAGAAATGACTTTAAACACACTTATTTTAGTTGACAAAGCCATAATTCACATTCAACAGTCATTTAGAGTCAAAAGATTAAATGTTAAAATGTCATCATTATAGACCATTTTGGGAACGTTCGACAGGTCCGGAGTCATCGTTTTTCATCCGAAAATTGATTTTTTGGACTGTACCAGAAATGATTCAAAATGTCAAGTGGATCATGCCTCATGTTGAATAACCACTTTTTAAACCCTCACAGTGACCAAAATTGCCATTTTTACAGAGTTTTGCTTATTCAAAAGCTTCCATTTTGACCCGTTTCAGGCACAGAAATGACCTTAAACACACTTATTTTAGTTGACAAAGTCATAATTCACATCCAACAGTCTTTTAGAGTCAAAAGATTAAATGTTGAAATTTCATCATTATAGACCATTTTTGGATCGTTTGACAGGTCCGGAGTCATCGTTTTTCATCCGAAAATGGATTTTTTGGACTGTACCAAAAATGATTCAATATGTCAATTGGATCGTGCCTCATGTTGAATAACCACTTTTTAAACCCTCACAGTGACCAAAATTGCCATTTTTACAGAGTTTTGCTTACTCAAAAGCTTCAATTTTGACCCGTTTCAGGCACAGAAACGACTTTAAACACACTTATTTTAGTTGACAAAGTCATAATTCACACCCAACAGTCATTTAGAGTCAAAAGATTAAATGTTGAAATTTCATCATTATAGACCATTTTGGGATCGTTCGACAGGTCCGGAGTCATCGTTTTTTATCCGAAAATGGATTTTTTGGACTGTACCAAAAATGATTCAATATGTCAATTGGATCGTGCCTCATGTTGAATAACCACTTTTTAAACCCTCACAGTGACCAAAATTGCCATTTTTACAGAGTTTTGCTTACTCAAAAGCTTCCATTTTGACCCGTTTCAGGCACAGAAATGACTTTAAACACACTTATTTTAGTTGACAAAGTCATAATTCACATCCAACAGTCATTTAGAGTCAAAAGATTAAATGTTAAAATTTCATCCATATTGACCATTTTGGGATCGTTCGACAGGTCCGGAGTCATCGTTTTTCATCCGAAAATGGATTTTTTGGACTGTACCAAAAATTATTCAATATGTCAATTGGATGGTGCCTCATGTTGAATAACCACTTTTTAAACCCTCACAGTGACCAAAATTGCCATTTTTACAGAGTTTTGCTTACTCAAAAGCTTCAATTTTTTACCCGTTTCAGGCACAGAAATGACTTTAAACACACTTATTTTAGTTGACAAAGCCATAATTCACATTCAACAGTCATTTAGAGTCAAAAGATTAAATGTTAAAATGTCATCATTATAGACCATTTTGGGATCGTTCGACAGGTCCGGAGTCATCGTTTTTCATCCGAAAATTGATTTTTTGGACTGTACCAAAAATAATTCAAAATGTCAATTGGATCATGCCTCATGTTGAATAACCACTTTTTAAACCCTCACAGTGACCAAAATTGCCATTTTTACAGAGTTTTGCTTACTCAAAAGATTCCATTTTGACCCGTTTCAGGCACAGAAATGACTTTAAACACACCTATTTTAGATGACAAAGTCATAATTCACATCCAACAGTCATTTAGAGTCAAAAGATTAAATGTTGAAATTTCATCCATATTGACCATTTTGGGATCGTTCGACAGGTCCGGAGTCATCGTTTTTCATCTGAAAATTGATTTTTTGGACTGTACAAAAAATGATTCAAAATGTCAATTGGATCGTGCAACATGTTGAATAACCACTTTATAAACCCTCACAGTGACCAAAATTGCCATTTTTACAGAGTTGGGCTTACTCAAAAGCTTCCATTTTGACCCGTTTCAGGCACAGAAATGACTTTAAACACACTTATTTTAGTTGACAAAGTCATAATTCACATCCAACAGTCATTTAGAGTCAAAAGATTAAATGTTGAAATTTCATCCATATTCACCATTTTGGGATCGTTCGACAGGTCCGGAGTCATCGTTTTTCATCCGAAAATTGATTTTTTGGACTGTACCAAAAATTATTCAAAATGTCAATTGGATCGTGCCTCATGTTGAATAACCACTTTATAAACCCTCACAGTGACCAAAATTGACATTTTTACAGAGTTTTGCTTACTCAAAAGCTTCAATTTTGACCCATTTCAGGCACAGAAATGACTTTAAACACACTTATTTTAGTTGACAAAGTCATAATTAACATCCAACAGTCATTTAGAGTCAAAAGATTAAATGTTAAAATGTCATCATTATAGACCATTTTGGGATCGTTCGACAGGTCCGGAGTCATCGTTTTTCATCAGAAAATTGATATTTTGTACTGTACCAAAAATGATTCAAAATGTCAATTGGATCATGCCTCTTGTTGAATAACCACTTTTTAAACCCTCACAGTGACCAAAATTGCCATTTTTACAGAGTTTTGCTTACTCAAAAGCTTCCATTTTGACCCGTTTCAGGCACAGAAATGACTTTAAACACACTTATTTTAGTTGACAAATTCATAATTCACATCCAACAGTCATTTAGAGTCAAAAGATTAAATTTTAAAATTTCATCCATATTGACCATTTTGGGATCGTTCGACAGGTCCGGAGTCATCGTTTTTCATCCGAAAATTTATTTTTTGGACTGTACCAAAAATGATTCAAAATGTCAATTGGATCGTGCCTCAGGTTGAATAACCACTTTTTAAACACTCACAGTGACCAAAATTGCCATTTTTACAGAGTTTTGCTTACTCAAAAGCTTCAATTTTGACCCGTTTCAGGCACAGACATGAATTTAAACACACTTATTCTAGTTGACAAAGTCATAATTCACATCCAACAGTCATTTAGAGTCAAAAGATTAAATGTTAAAATTTCATCATTATAGACCATTTTGGGATTGTTCGACAGGTCCGGAGTCATCGTTTTTCATCCGAAAATTGATTTTTTGGACTGTACCAAAAATGATTCAAAATGTCAATTGGATCATGCCTCATGTTGAATAACCACTTTTTAAACCATCATAGTGACCAAAATTGCCATTTTTACAGAGTTTTGCTTACTCAAAAGCTTCCATTTTGACCCGTTTCAGGCACAGAAATGATTTTAAACACACTTATTCTAGTTGACAAAGTCATAATTCACACCCAACAGTCATTTAGAGTCAAAAGATTAAATGTTGAAATTTCATCATTATAGACCATTTTGGGATCGTTCGACAGGTCCGGAGTCATCGTTTTTTATCCGAAAATGGATTTTTTGGACTGTACCAAAAATGATTCAATATGTCAATTGGATCGTGCCTCATGTTGAATAACCACTTTTTAAACCCTCACAGTGACCAAAATTGCCATTTTTACAGAGTTTTGCTTACTCAAAAGCTTCCATTTTGACCCGTTTCAGGCACAGAAATGACTTTAAACACACTTATTTTAGTTGACAAAGTCATAATTCACATCCAACAGTCATTTAGAGTCAAAAGATTAAATGTTAAAATTTCATCCATATTGACCATTTTGGGATCGTTCGACAGGTCCGGAGTCATCGTTTTTCATCCGAAAATGGATTTTTTGGACTGTACCAAAAATTATTCAATATGTCAATTGGATGGTGCCTCATGTTGAATAACCACTTTTTAAACCCTCACAGTGACCAAAATTGCCATTTTTACAGAGTTTTGCTTACTCAAAAGCTTCAATTTTTTACCCGTTTCAGGCACAGAAATGACTTTAAACACACTTATTTTAGTTGACAAAGCCATAATTCACATTCAACAGTCATTTAGAGTCAAAAGATTAAATGTTAAAATGTCATCATTATAGACCATTTTGGGATCGTTCGACAGGTCCGGAGTCATCGTTTTTCATCCGAAAATTGATTTTTTGGACTGTACCAAAAATAATTCAAAATGTCAATTGGATCATGCCTCATGTTGAATAACCACTTTTTAAACCCTCACAGTGACCAAAATTGCCATTTTTACAGAGTTTTGCTTACTCAAAAGATTCCATTTTGACCCGTTTCAGGCACAGAAATGACTTTAAACACACCTATTTTAGATGACAAAGTCATAATTCACATCCAACAGTCATTTAGAGTCAAAAGATTAAATGTTGAAATTTCATCCATATTGACCATTTTGGGATCGTTCGACAGGTCCGGAGTCATCGTTTTTCATCTGAAAATTGATTTTTTGGACTGTACAAAAAATGATTCAAAATGTCAATTGGATCGTGCAACATGTTGAATAACCACTTTATAAACCCTCACAGTGACCAAAATTGCCATTTTTACAGAGTTGGGCTTACTCAAAAGCTTCCATTTTGACCCGTTTCAGGCACAGAAATGACTTTAAACACACTTATTTTAGTTGACAAAGTCATAATTCACATCCAACAGTCATTTAGAGTCAAAAGATTAAATGTTGAAATTTCATCCATATTCACCATTTTGGGATCGTTCGACAGGTCCGGAGTCATCGTTTTTCATCCGAAAATTGATTTTTTGGACTGTACCAAAAATTATTCAAAATGTCAATTGGATCGTGCCTCATGTTGAATAACCACTTTATAAACCCTCACAGTGACCAAAATTGACATTTTTACAGAGTTTTGCTTACTCAAAAGCTTCAATTTTGACCCATTTCAGGCACAGAAATGACTTTAAACACACTTATTTTAGTTGACAAAGTCATAATTAACATCCAACAGTCATTTAGAGTCAAAAGATTAAATGTTAAAATGTCATCATTATAGACCATTTTGGGATCGTTCGACAGGTCCGGAGTCATCGTTTTTCATCAGAAAATTGATATTTTGTACTGTACCAAAAATGATTCAAAATGTCAATTGGATCATGCCTCTTGTTGAATAACCACTTTTTAAACCCTCACAGTGACCAAAATTGCCATTTTTACAGAGTTTTGCTTACTCAAAAGCTTCCATTTTGACCCGTTTCAGGCACAGAAATGACTTTAAACACACTTATTTTAGTTGACAAATTCATAATTCACATCCAACAGTCATTTAGAGTCAAAAGATTAAATTTTAAAATTTCATCCATATTGACCATTTTGGGATCGTTCGACAGGTCCGGAGTCATCGTTTTTCATCCGAAAATTTATTTTTTGGACTGTACCAAAAATGATTCAAAATGTCAATTGGATCGTGCCTCAGGTTGAATAACCACTTTTTAAACACTCACAGTGACCAAAATTGCCATTTTTACAGAGTTTTGCTTACTCAAAAGCTTCAATTTTGACCCGTTTCAGGCACAGACATGAATTTAAACACACTTATTCTAGTTGACAAAGTCATAATTCACATCCAACAGTCATTTAGAGTCAAAAGATTAAATGTTAAAATTTCATCATTATAGACCATTTTGGGATTGTTCGACAGGTCCGGAGTCATCGTTTTTCATCCGAAAATTGATTTTTTGGACTGTACCAAAAATGATTCAAAATGTCAATTGGATCATGCCTCATGTTGAATAACCACTTTTTAAACCATCATAGTGACCAAAATTGCCATTTTTACAGAGTTTTGCTTACTCAAAAGCTTCCATTTTGACCCGTTTCAGGCACAGAAATGATTTTAAACACACTTATTCTAGTTGACAAAGTCATAATTCACACCCAACAGTCATTTAGAGTCAAAAGATTAAATGTTGAAATTTCATCATTATGGACCATTTTGGGATCGTTCGACAGGTCCGGAGTCATCGTTTTTTATCCGAAAATGGATTTTTTGAACTGTACCAAAAATGATTCAATATGTCAATTGGATCGTGCCTCATGTTGAATAACCACTTTTTAAACCCTCACAGTGACCAAAATTGCCATTTTTACAGAGTTTTGCTTACTCAAAAGCTTCAATTTTTTACCCGTTTCAGGCACAGAAATTACTTTAAACACACTTATTTTAGTTGACAAAGCCATAATTCACATTCAACAGTCATTTAGAGTCAAAAGATTAAATGTTAAAATGTCATCATTATAGCCCATTTTGGGAACGTTCGACAGGTCCGGAGTCATCGTTTTTCATCCGAAAATTGATTTTTTGGACTGTACCAAAAATGATTCAAAATGTCAAGTGGATCATGCCTCATGTTGAATAACCACTTTTTAAACCCTCACAGTGACCAAAATTGCCATTTTTACAGAGTTTTGCTTATTCAAAAGCTTCCATTTTGACCAGTTTCAGGCACAGAAATGACTTTAAACACACTTATTTTAGTTGACAAAGTCATAATTCACATCCAACAGTCATTTAGAGTCAAAAGATTAAATGTTGAAATTTCATCCATATTCACCATTTTGGGATCGTTCGACAGGTCCGGAGTCATCGTTTTTCATCCGAAAATTGATTTTTTGGACTGTACCAAAAATTATTCAAAATGTCAATTGGATCGTGCCTCATGTTGAATAACCACTTTATAAACCCTCACAGTGACCAAAATTGACATTTTTACAGAGTTTTGCTTACTCAAAAGCTTCAATTTTGACCCATTTCAGGCACAGAAATGACTTTAAACACACTTATTTTAGTTGACAAAGTCATAATTAACATCCAACAGTCATTTAGAGTCAAAAGATTAAATGTTAAAATGTCATCATTATAGACCATTTTGGGATCGTTCGACAGGTCCGGAGTCATCGTTTTTCATCAGAAAATTGATATTTTGTACTGTACCAAAAATGATTCAAAATGTCAATTGGATCATGCCTCTTGTTGAATAACCACTTTTTAAACCCTCACAGTGACCAAAATTGCCATTTTTACAGAGTTTTGCTTACTCAAAAGCTTCCATTTTGACCCGTTTCAGGCACAGAAATGACTTTAAACACACTTATTTTAGTTGACAAATTCATAATTCACATCCAACAGTCATTTAGAGTCAAAAGATTAAATTTTAAAATTTCATCCATATTGACCATTTTGGGATCGTTCGACAGGTCCGGAGTCATCGTTTTTCATCCGAAAATTTATTTTTTGGACTGTACCAAAAATGATTCAAAATGTCAATTGGATCGTGCCTCAGGTTGAATAACCACTTTTTAAACACTCACAGTGACCAAAATTGCCATTTTTACAGAGTTTTGCTTACTCAAAAGCTTCAATTTTGACCCGTTTCAGGCACAGACATGAATTTAAACACACTTATTCTAGTTGACAAAGTCATAATTCACATCCAACAGTCATTTAGAGTCAAAAGATTAAATGTTAAAATTTCATCATTATAGACCATTTTGGGATTGTTCGACAGGTCCGGAGTCATCGTTTTTCATCCGAAAATTGATTTTTTGGACTGTACCAAAAATGATTCAAAATGTCAATTGGATCATGCCTCATGTTGAATAACCACTTTTTAAACCATCATAGTGACCAAAATTGCAATTTTTACAGAGTTTTGCTTACTCAAAAGCTTCCATTTTGACCCGTTTCAGGCACAGAAATGATTTTAAACACACTTATTCTAGTTGACAAAGTCATAATTCACACCCAACAGTCATTTAGAGTCAAAAGATTAAATGTTGAAATTTCATCATTATGGACCATTTTGGGATCGTTCGACAGGTCCGGAGTCATCGTTTTTTATCCGAAAATGGATTTTTTGAACTGTACCAAAAATGATTCAATATGTCAATTGGATCGTGCCTCATGTTGAATAACCACTTTTTAAACCCTCACAGTGACCAAAATTGCCATTTTTACAGAGTTTTGCTTACTCAAAAGCTTCAATTTTTTACCCGTTTCAGGCACAGAAATTACTTTAAACACACTTATTTTAGTTGACAAAGCCATAATTCACATTCAACAGTCATTTAGAGTCAAAAGATTAAATGTTAAAATGTCATCATTATAGACCATTTTGGGAACGTTCGACAGGTCCGGAGTCATCGTTTTTCATCCGAAAATTGATTTTTTGGACTGTACCAAAAATGATTCAAAATGTCAAGTGGATCATGCCTCATGTTGAATAACCACTTTTTAAACCCTCACAGTGACCAAAATTGCCATTTTTACAGAGTTTTGCTTACTCAAAAGCTTCCATTTTGACCCGTTTCAGGCACAGAAATGACTTTAAACACACTTATTTTAGTTGACAAATTCATAATTCACATCCAACAGTCATTTAGAGTCAAAAGATTAAATTTTAAAATTTCATCCATATTGACCATTTTGGGATCGTTCGACAGGTCCGGAGTCATCGTTTTTCATCCGAAAATTTATTTTTTGGACTGTACCAAAAATGATTCAAAATGTCAATTGGATCGTGCCTCAGGTTGAATAACCACTTTTTAAACACTCACAGTGACCAAAATTGCCATTTTTACAGAGTTTTGCTTACTCAAAAGCTTCAATTTTGACCCGTTTCAGGCACAGACATGAATTTAAACACACTTATTCTAGTTGACAAAGTCATAATTCACATCCAACAGTCATTTAGAGTCAAAAGATTAAATGTTAAAATTTCATCATTATAGACCATTTTGGGATTGTTCGACAGGTCCGGAGTCATCGTTTTTCATCCGAAAATTGATTTTTTGGACTGTACCAAAAATGATTCAAAATGTCAATTGGATCATGCCTCATGTTGAATAACCACTTTTTAAACCATCATAGTGACCAAAATTGCCATTTTTACAGAGTTTTGCTTACTCAAAAGCTTCCATTTTGACCCGTTTCAGGCACAGAAATGATTTTAAACACACTTATTCTAGTTGACAAAGTCATAATTCACACCCAACAGTCATTTAGAGTCAAAAGATTAAATGTTGAAATTTCATCATTATGGACCATTTTGGGATCGTTCGACAGGTCCGGAGTCATCGTTTTTTATCCGAAAATGGATTTTTTGAACTGTACCAAAAATGATTCAATATGTCAATTGGATCGTGCCTCATGTTGAATAACCACTTTTTAAACCCTCACAGTGACCAAAATTGCCATTTTTACAGAGTTTTGCTTACTCAAAAGCTTCAATTTTTTACCCGTTTCAGGCACAGAAATTACTTTAAACACACTTATTTTAGTTGACAAAGCCATAATTCACATTCAACAGTCATTTAGAGTCAAAAGATTAAATGTTAAAATGTCATCATTATAGACCATTTTGGGAACGTTCGACAGGTCCGGAGTCATCGTTTTTCATCCGAAAATTGATTTTTTGGACTGTACCAAAAATGATTCAAAATGTCAAGTGGATCATGCCTCATGTTGAATAACCACTTTTTAAACCCTCACAGTGACCAAAATTGCCATTTTTACAGAGTTTTGCTTATTCAAAAGCTTCCATTTTGACCAGTTTCAGGCACAGAAATGACTTTAAACACACTTATTTTAGTTGACAAAGTCATAATTCACATCCAACAGTCATTTAGAGTCAAAAGATTAAATGTTGAAATTTCATCCATATTCACCATTTTGGGATCGTTCGACAGGTCCGGAGTCATCGTTTTTCATCCGAAAATTGATTTTTTGGACTGTACCAAAAATTATTCAAAATGTCAATTGGATCGTGCCTCATGTTGAATAACCACTTTATAAACCCTCACAGTGACCAAAATTGACATTTTTACAGAGTTTTGCTTACTCAAAAGCTTCAATTTTGACCCGTTTCAGGCACAGACATGAATTTAAACACACTTATTCTAGTTGACAAAGTCATAATTCACATCCAACAGTCATTTAGAGTCAAAAGATTAAATGTTAAAATTTCATCATTATAGACCATTTTGGGATTGTTCGACAGGTCCGGAGTCATCGTTTTTCATCCGAAAATTGATTTTTTGGACTGTACCAAAAATGATTCAAAATGTCAATTGGATCATGCCTCATGTTGAATAACCACTTTTTAAACCATCATAGTGACCAAAATTGCCATTTTTACAGAGTTTTGCTTACTCAAAAGCTTCCATTTTGACCCGTTTCAGGCACAGAAATTATTTTAAACACACTTATTCTAGTTGACAAAGTCATAATTCACACCCAACAGTCATTTAGAGTCAAAAGATTAAATGTTGAAATTTCATCATTATGGACCATTTTGGGATCGTTCGACAGGTCCGGAGTCATCGTTTTTTATCCGAAAATGGATTTTTTGAACTGTACCAAAAATGATTCAATATGTCAATTGGATCGTGCCTCATGTTGAATAACCACTTTTTAAACCCTCACAGTGACCAAAATTGCCATTTTTACAGAGTTTTGCTTACTCAAAAGCTTCAATTTTTTACCCGTTTCAGGCACAGAAATTACTTTAAACACACTTATTTTAGTTGACAAAGCCATAATTCACATTCAACAGTCATTTAGAGTCAAAAGATTAAATGTTGAAATTTCATCCATATTGACCATTTTGGGATCGTTCAACAGGTCCGGAGTCATCGTTTTTCATCCGAAAATTGATTTTTTGGACTGTACCAAAAATAATTCAAAATGTCAATTGGATCATGCCTCATGTTGAATAACCACTTTTTAAACCCTCACAGTGACCAAAATTGCCATTTTTACAGAGTTTTGCTTACTCAAAAGCTTCCATTTTGACCCGTTTCAGGCACAGAAATGACTTTAAACACACTTATTTTAGTTGACAAAGTCATAATTCACATCCAACAGTCATTTAGAGTCAAAAGATTAAATGTTGAAATTTCATCCATATTGACCATTTTGGGATCGTTCAACAGGTCCGGAGTCATCGTTTTTCATCCGAAAATTGATTTTTTTGGACTGTACCAAAAATGATTCAAAATGTCAATTGGATCATGCCTCATGTTGAATAACCACTTATTAAACCCTCACAGTGACCAAAATTGCCATTTTTACAGAGTTTTGCTTACTCAAAAGCTTCCATTTTGACCCGTTTCAGGCACAGAAATGACTTTAAACACACCTATTTTAGTTGACAAAGTCATAATTCACATCCAACAGTCATTTAGAGTCCAAAGATTAAATGTTGAAATTTCATCCATGTTGACCATTTTGGGATCGTTTGACAGGTCCGGAGTCATCGTTTTTCATCCGAAAATTGATTTTTTGGACTGTACCAAAAATGATTCAAAATGTCAATTGGATCGTGCCTCTTGTTGAATAACCACTTTTTAAACCCTCACAGTGACCAAAATTGTTATTTTTACAGAGTTTTGCTTATCAAAAGCTTCCATTTTGACCCGTTTCAGGCACAGACATGAATTTAAACACACTTATTCTAGTTGACAAAGTCATAATTCACATCCAAAAGTCATTTAGAGTCAAAAGATTAAATGTTGAAATTTCATCATTATAGACCATTTTGGGATTGTTCGACAGGTCCGGAGTCATCGTTTTTTATCCGAAAATTTATTTTTTGGACTGTACCAAAAATGATTCAATATGTCAATTGGATCGTGCCTCATGTTGAATAACCACTTTTTAAACCCTCACAGTGACCAAAATTGCCATTTTTACAGAGTTTTACTTACTCAAAAGCTTCAATTTTGACCCGTTTCAGGCACAGAAATGACTTTAAACACACTTATTCTAGTTAACAAAGTCATAATTCACATCCAACAGTCATTTAGAGTCAAAAGATTAAATGTTGAAATTTCATCCATATTGACCATTTTGGGATCGTTCAACAGGTCCGGAGTCATCGTTTTTCATCCGAAAATTGATTTTTTGGACTGTACCAAAAATGATTCAAAATGTCAATTGGATCATGCCTCATGTTGAATAACCACTTCTTAAACCCTCACAGTGACCAAAATTGCCATTTTTACAGAGTTTTGCTTACTCAAAAGCTTCCATTTTGACCCGTTTCAGGCACAGAAATGACTTTAAACACACCTATTTTAGTTGACAAAGTCACAATTCACATCCAACAGTCATTTAGAGTCAAAAGATTAAATGTTGAAATTTCATCCATATTGACCATTTTGGGATCGTTCGACAGGTCCGGAGTCATCGTTTTTCATCCGAAAATTGATTTTTTGGACTGTACCAAAAATGATTCAAAATGTCGATTGGATCGTGCATCATGTTGAATAACCACTTTATAAACCCTCACAGTGACCAGAATTGCCATTTTTACAGAGTTGGGCTTACTCAAAAGCTTCCATTTTGACCCGTTTCAGGCACAGAAATGACTTTAAACACACTTATTTTAGTTGACAAAGTCATAATTCACATCCAACAGTAATTTAGAGTCAAAAGATAAAATGTTAAAATTTCATCATTATAGACCATTTTGGGATCGTTCGACAGGTCCGGAGTCATCGTTTTTTATCCGAAAATGGATTTTTTGGACTGTACCAAAAATGATTCAATATGTCAATTGGATCGTGCCTCATGTTGAATAACCACTTTTTAAACCCTCACAGTGACCAAAATTGCCATTTTTACAGAGTTTTGCTTACTCAAAAGCTTCAATTTTGACCCGTTTCAGGCACAGAAACGACTTTAAACACACTTATTTTAGTTGACAAAGTCATAATTCACACCCAACAGTCATTTAGAGTCAAAAGATTAAATGTTGAAATTTCATCATTATAGACCATTTTGGGATCGTTCGACAGGTCCGGAGTCATCGTTTTTTATCCGAAAATGGATTTTTTGGACTGTACCAAAAATGATTCAATATGTCAATTGGATCATGCCTCATGTTGAATAACCACTTTTTAAACCCTCACAGTGACCAAAATTGCCATTTTTACAGAGTTTTGCTTACTCAAAAGCTTCCATTTTGACCCGTTTCAGGCACAGAAATGACTTTAAACACACTTATTTTAGTTGACAAAGTCATAATTCACATCCAACAGTCATTTAGAGTCAAAAGATTAAATGTTAAAATTTCATCCATATTGACCATTTTGGGATCGTTCGACAGGTCCGGAGTCATCGTTTTTCATCCGAAAATTGATTTTTTGGACTGTACCAAAAATGATTCAAAATGTCAATTAGATCATGCCTCATGTTGAATAACCACTTTTTAAACCCTCACAGTGACCAAAATTGCCATTTTTACAGAGTTTTGCTTACTCAAAAGCTTCAATTTTTTACCCGTTTCAGGCACAGAAATGACTTTAAACACACTTATTTTAGTTGACAAAGCCATAATTCACATTCAACAGTCATTTAGAGTCAAAAGATTAAATGTTAAAATGTCATCATTATAGACCATTTTGGGAACGTTCGACAGGTCCGGAGTCATCGTTTTTCATCCGAAAATTGATTTTTTGGACTGTACCAAAAATGATTCAAAATGTCAAGTGGATCATGCCTCATGTTGAATAACCACTTTTTAAACCCTCACAGTGACCAAAATTGCCATTTTTACAGAGTTTTGCTTATTCAAAAGCTTCCATTTTGACCCGTTTCAGGCACAGAAATGACTTTAAACACACTTATTTTAGTTGACAAAGTCATAATTCACATCCAACAGTCATTTAGAGTCAAAAGATTAAATGTTGAAATTTCATCATTATAGACCATTTTTGGATCGTTTGACAGGTCCGGAGTCATCGTTTTTCATCCGAAAATGGATTTTTTGGACTGTACCAAAAATGATTCAATATGTCAATTGGATCGTGCCTCATGTTGAATAACCACTTTTTAAACCCTCACAGTGACCAAAATTGCCATTTTTACAGAGTTTTGCTTACTCAAAAGCTTCAATTTTGACCCGTTTCAGGCACAGAAACGACTTTAAACACACTTATTTTAGTTGACAAAGTCATAATTCACACCCAACAGTCATTTAGAGTCAAAAGATTAAATGTTGAAATTTCATCATTATAGACCATTTTGGGATCGTTCGACAGGTCCGGAGTCATCGTTTTTTATCCGAAAATGGATTTTTTGGACTGTACCAAAAATGATTCAATATGTCAATTGGATCGTGCCTCATGTTGAATAACCACTTTTTAAACCCTCACAGTGACCAAAATTGTCATTTTTACAGAGTTTTGCTTACTCAAAAGCTTCCATTTTGACCCGTTTCAGGCACAGAAATGACTTTAAACACACTTATTTTAGTTGACAAAGTCATAATTCACATCCAACAGTCATTTAGAGTCAAAAGATTAAATGTTAAAATTTCATCCATATTGACCATTTTGGGATCGTTCGACAGGTCCGGAGTCATCGTTTTTCATCCGAAAATTGATTTTTTGGACTGTACCAAAAATGATTCAAAATGTCAATTAGATCATGCCTCATGTTGAATAACCACTTTTTAAACCCTCACAGTGACCAAAATTGCCATTTTTACAGAGTTTTGCTTACTCAAAAGCTTAAATTTTGACCCGCTTCAGGCACAGAAATGACTTTAAACACACTTATTTTAGTTGACAAAGTCATTATTCACACCCAACAGTCATTTAGAGTCAAAAGATTAAATGTTGAAATTTCATCATTATAGACCATTTTGGGATCGTTCGACAGGTCCGGAGTCATCGTTTTTTATCCGAAAATGGATTTTTTGGACTGTACCAAAAATTATTCAATATGTCAATTGGATGGTGCCTCATGTTGAATAACCACTTTTTAAACCCTCACAGTGACCAAAATTGCCATTTTTACAGAGTTTTGCTTACTCAAAAGCTTCAATTTTTTACCCGTTTCAGGCACAGAAATGACTTTAAACACACTTATTTTAGTTGACAAAGCCATAATTCACATTCAACAGTCATTTAGAGTCAAAAGATTAAATGTTAAAATGTCATCATTATAGACCATTTTGGGAACGTTCGACAGGTCCGGAGTCATCGTTTTTCATCCAAAAATTGATTTTTTGGACTGTACCAAAAATGATTCAAAATGTCAAGTGGATCATGCCTCATGTTGAATAACCACTTTTTAAACCCTCACAGTGACCAAAATTGCCATTTTTACAGAGTTTTGCTTATTCAAAAGCTTCCATTTTGACCCGTTTCAGGCACAGAAATGACTTTAAACACACTTATTTTAGTTGACAAAGTCATAATTCACATCCAACAGTCATTTAGAGTCAAAAGATTAAATGTTGAAATTTCATCATTATAGACCATTTTTGGATCGTTTGACAGGACCGGAGTCATCGTTTTTCATCCGAAAATTGATTTTTTGGACTGTACTAAAAATGATTCAAAATGTCAATTGGATCATGCCTCATGTTGAATAACCACTTTTTAAACCCTCACAGTGACCAAAATTGCCATTTTTACAGAGTTTTGCTTACTCAAAAGCTTCAATTTTGACTCGTTTCAGGCACAGAAATGACTTTAAACACACTTATTCTAGTTAACAAAGTCATAATTCACATCCAACAGTCATTTAGAGTCAACAGATTAAATGTTAAAATTTCATCATTATAGACCATTTTGGGATCGTTCGACAGGTCCGGAGTCATCGTTTTTCATCCGAAAATTGATTTTTTGGACTGTACCAAAAATTATTCAAAATGTCAATTGGATCATGCCTCATGTTGAATAACCACTTTTTAAACCCTCACAGTGACCAAAATTGCCATTTTTACAGAGTTTTGCTTACTCAAAAGCTTCAATTTTGACCCGTTTCAGGCACAGAAATGACTTTAAACACACCTATTTTAGTTGACAAAGTCATAATTCACATCCAACAGTCATTTAGAGTCAAAAGATTAAATGTTGAAATTTCATCCATATTGACCATTTTGGGATCGTTCGACAGGTCCGGAGTCATCGTTTTTCATCTGAAAATTGATTTTTTGGACTGTACAAAAAATGATTCAAAATATCAATTGGATCGTGCAACATGTTGAATAACCACTTTATAAACCCTCACAGTGACCAAAATTGCCATTTTTACAGAGTTGGGCTTACTCAAAAGCTTCCATTTTGACCCGTTTCAGGCACAGAAATGACTTTAAACACACTTATTTTAGTTGACAAAGTCATAATTCACATCCAACAGTCATTTAGAGTCAAAAGATTAAATGTTGAAATTTCATCCATATTCACCATTTTGGGATCGTTCGACAGGTCCGGAGTCATCGTTTTTCATCCGAAAATTGATTTTTTGGACTGTACCAAAAATTATTCAAAATGTCAATTGGATCGTGCCTCATGTTGAATAACCACTTTATAAACCCTCACAGTGACCAAAATTGACATTTTTACAGAGTTTTGCTTACTCAAAAGCTTCAATTTTGACCCATTTCAGGCACAGAAATGACTTTAAACACACTTATTTTAGTTGACAAAGTCATAATTAACATCCAACAGTCATTTAGAGTCAAAAGATTAAATGTTAAAATGTCATCATTATAGACCATTTTGGGATCGTTCGACAGGTCCGGAGTCATCGTTTTTCATCCAAAAATTGATATTTTGTACTGTACCAAAAATGATTCAAAATGTCAATTGGATGGTGCCTCATGTTGAATAACCACTTTTTAAACCCTCACAGTGACCAAAATTGCCATTTTTACAGAGTTTTGCTTATTCAAAAGCTTCCATTTTGACCCGTTTCAGGCACAGAAATGACTTTAAACACACTTATTTTAGTTGACAAAGTCATAATTCACATCCAACAGTCATTTAGAGTCAAAAGATTAAATGTTGAAATTTCATCATTATAGACCATTTTTGGATCGTTTGACAGGACCGGAGTCATCGTTTTTCATCCGAAAATTGATTTTTTGGACTGTACTAAAAATGATTCAAAATGTCAATTGGATCATGCCTCATGTTGAATAACCACTTTTTAAACCCTCACAGTGACCAAAATTGCCATTTTTACAGAGTTTTGCTTACTCAAAAGCTTCAATTTTGACTCGTTTCAGGCACAGAAATGACTTTAAACACACTTATTCTAGTTAACAAAGTCATAATTCACATCCAACAGTCATTTAGAGTCAACAGATTAAATGTTAAAATTTCATCATTATAGACCATTTTGGGATCGTTCGACAGGTCCGGAGTCATCGTTTTTCATCCGAAAATTGATTTTTTGGACTGTACCAAAAATAATTCAAAATGTCAATTGGATCATGCCTCATGTTGAATAACCACTTTTTAAACCCTCACAGTGACCAAAATTGCCATTTTTACAGTTTTGCTTACTCAAAAGATTCCATTTTGACCCGTTTCAGGCACAGAAATGACTTTAAACACACCTATTTTAGTTGACAAAGTCATAATTCACATCCAACAGTCATTTAGAGTCAAAAGATTAAATGTTGAAATTTCATCCATATTGACCATTTTGGGATCGTTCGACAGGTCCGGAGTCATCGTTTTTCATCTGAAAATTTATTTTTTGGACTGTACAAAAAATGATTCAAAATGTCAATTGGATCGTGCAACATGTTGAATAACCACTTTATAAACCCTCACAGTGACCAAAATTGCCATTTTTACAGAGTTGGGCTTACTCAAAAGCTTCCATTTTGACCCGTTTCAGGCACAGAAATGACTTTAAACACACTTATTTTAGTTGACAAAGTCATAATTCACATCCAACAGTCATTTAGAGTCAAAAGATTAAATGTTGAAATTTCATCCATATTCACCATTTTGGGATCGTTCGACAGGTCCGGAGTCATCGTTTTTCATCCGAAAATTGATTTTTTGGACTGTACCAAAAATTATTCAAAATGTCAATTGGATCGTGCCTCATGTTGAATAACCACTTTATAAACCCTCACAGTGACCAAAATTGACATTTTTACAGAGTTTTGCTTACTCAAAAGCTTCAATTTTGACCCATTTCAGGCACAGAAATGACTTTAAACACACTTATTTTAGTTGACAAAGTCATAATTAACATCCAACAGTCATTTAGAGTCAAAAGATTAAATGTTAAAATGTCATCATTATAGAGCATTTTGGGATCGTTCGACAGGTCCGGAGTCATCGTTTTTCATCAGAAAATTGATATTTTGTACTGTACCAAAAATGATTCAAAATGTCAATTGGATGGTGCCTCATGTTGAATAACCACTTTTTAAACCCTCACAGTGACCAAAATTGCCATTTTTACAGAGTTTTGCTTACTCAAAAGCTTCAATTTTTTACCCGTTTCAGGCACAGAAATGACTTTAAACACACTTATTTTAGTTGACAAAGCCATAATTCACATTCAACAGTCATTTAGAGTCAAAAGATTAAATGTTAAAATGTCATCATTATAGACCATTTTGGGAACGTTCGACAGGTCCGGAGTCATCGTTTTTCATCCAAAAATTGATTTTTTGGACTGTACCAAAAATGATTCAAAATGTCAAGTGGATCATGCCTCATGTTGAATAACCACTTTTTAAACCCTCACAGTGACCAAAATTGCCATTTTTACAGAGTTTTGCTTATTCAAAAGCTTCCATTTTGACCCGTTTCAGGCACAGAAATGACTTTAAACACACTTATTTTAGTTGACAAAGTCATAATTCACATCCAACAGTCATTTAGAGTCAAAAGATTAAATGTTGAAATTTCATCATTATAGACCATTTTTGGATCGTTTGACAGGACCGGAGTCATCGTTTTTCATCCGAAAATTGATTTTTTGGACTGTACTAAAAATGATTCAAAATGTCAATTGGATCATGCCTCATGTTGAATAACCACTTTTTAAACCCTCACAGTGACCAAAATTGCCATTTTTACAGAGTTTTGCTTACTCAAAAGCTTCAATTTTGACTCGTTTCAGGCACAGAAATGACTTTAAACACACTTATTCTAGTTAACAAAGTCATAATTCACATCCAACAGTCATTTAGAGTCAACAGATTAAATGTTAAAATTTCATCATTATAGACCATTTTGGGATCGTTCGACAGGTCCGGAGTCATCGTTTTTCATCCGAAAATTGATTTTTTGGACTGTACCAAAAATAATTCAAAATGTCAATTGGATCATGCCTCATGTTGAATAACCACTTTTTAAACCCTCACAGTGACCAAAATTGCCATTTTTACAGAGTTTTGCTTACTCAAAAGATTCCATTTTGACCCGTTTCAGGCACAGAAATGACTTTAAACACACCTATTTTAGTTGACAAAGTCATAATTCACATCCAACAGTCATTTAGAGTCAAAAGATTAAATGTTGAAATTTCATCCATATTGACCATTTTGGGATCGTTCGACAGGTCCGGAGTCATCGTTTTTCATCTGAAAATTGATTTTTTGGACTGTACAAAAAATGATTCAAAATGTCAATTGGATCGTGCAACATGTTGAATAACCACTTTATAAACCCTCACAGTGACCAAAATTGCCATTTTTACAGAGTTGGGCTTACTCAAAAGCTTCCATTTTGACCCGTTTCAGGCACAGAAATGACTTTAAACACACTTATTTTAGTTGACAAAGCCATAATTCACATTCAACAGTCATTTAGAGTCAAAAGATTAAATGTTAAAATGTCATCATTATAGACCATTTTGGGATCGTTTGACAGGTCCGGAGTCATTGTTTTTCATCCGAAAATTTATTTTTTGGACTGTACCAAAAATGATTCAAAATGTCAATTGGATCATGCCTCATGTTGAATAACCACTTTTTAAACCCTCACAGTGACCAAAATTGCCATTTTTACAGAGTTTTGCTTACTCAAAAGCTTCCATTTTGACCCGTTTCAGGCACAGAAATGACTTTAAACACACTTATTTTAGTTGACAAAGTCATAATTCACATCCAACAGTCATTTAGAGTCAAAAGATTAAATGTTGAAATTTCATCCATATTGACCATTTTGGGATCGTTCAACAGGTCCGGAGTCATCGTTTTTCATCCGAAAATTGATTTTTTGGACTGTACCAAAAATAATTCAAAATGTCAATTGGATCATGCCTCATGTTGAATAACCACTTTTTAAACCCTCACAGTGACCAAAATTGCCATTTTTACAGAGTTTTGCTTACTCAAAAGCTTCCATTTTGACCCGTTTCAGGCACAGAAATGACTTTAAACACACTTATTTTAGTTGACAAAGTCATAATTCACATCCAACAGTCATTTAGAGTCAAAAGATTAAATGTTGAAATTTCATCCATATTGACCATTTTGGGATCGTTCAACAGGTCCGGAGTCATCGTTTTTCATCCGAAAATTGATTTTTTTGGACTGTACCAAAAATGATTCAAAATGTCAATTGGATCATGCCTCATGTTGAATAACCACTTATTAAACCCTCACAGTGACCAAAATTGCCATTTTTACAGAGTTTTGCTTACTCAAAAGCTTCCATTTTGACCCGTTTCAGGCACAGAAATGACTTTAAACACACCTATTTTAGTTGACAAAGTCATAATTCACATCCAACAGTCATTTAGAGTCCAAAGATTAAATGTTGAAATTTCATCCATGTTGACCATTTTGGGATCGTTTGACAGGTCCGGAGTCATCGTTTTTCATCCGAAAATTGATTTTTTGGACTGTACCAAAAATGATTCAAAATGTCAATTGGATCGTGCCTCTTGTTGAATAACCACTTTTTAAACCCTCACAGTGACCAAAATTGTTATTTTTACAGAGTTTTGCTTATCAAAAGCTTCCATTTTGACCCGTTTCAGGCACAGACATGAATTTAAACACACTTATTCTAGTTGACAAAGTCATAATTCACATCCAAAAGTCATTTAGAGTCAAAAGATTAAATGTTGAAATTTCATCATTATAGACCATTTTGGGATTGTTCGACAGGTCCGGAGTCATCGTTTTTTATCCGAAAATTTATTTTTTGGACTGTACCAAAAATGATTCAATATGTCAATTGGATCGTGCCTCATGTTGAATAACCACTTTTTAAACCCTCACAGTGACCAAAATTGCCATTTTTACAGAGTTTTACTTACTCAAAAGCTTCAATTTTGACCCGTTTCAGGCACAGAAATGACTTTAAACACACTTATTCTAGTTAACAAAGTCATAATTCACATCCAACAGTCATTTAGAGTCAAAAGATTAAATGTTGAAATTTCATCCATATTGACCATTTTGGGATCGTTCAACAGGTCCGGAGTCATCGTTTTTCATCCGAAAATTGATTTTTTGGACTGTACCAAAAATGATTCAAAATGTCAATTGGATCATGCCTCATGTTGAATAACCACTTCTTAAACCCTCACAGTGACCAAAATTGCCATTTTTACAGAGTTTTGCTTACTCAAAAGCTTCCATTTTGACCCGTTTCAGGCACAGAAATGACTTTAAACACACCTATTTTAGTTGACAAAGTCACAATTCACATCCAACAGTCATTTAGAGTCAAAAGATTAAATGTTGAAATTTCATCCATATTGACCATTTTGGGATCGTTCGACAGGTCCGGAGTCATCGTTTTTCATCCGAAAATTGATTTTTTGGACTGTACCAAAAATGATTCAAAATGTCGATTGGATCGTGCATCATGTTGAATAACCACTTTATAAACCCTCACAGTGACCAGAATTGCCATTTTTACAGAGTTGGGCTTACTCAAAAGCTTCCATTTTGACCCGTTTCAGGCACAGAAATGACTTTAAACACACTTATTTTAGTTGACAAAGTCATAATTCACATCCAACAGTAATTTAGAGTCAAAAGATAAAATGTTAAAATTTCATCATTATAGACCATTTTGGGATCGTTCGACAGGTCCGGAGTCATCGTTTTTTATCCGAAAATGGATTTTTTGGACTGTACCAAAAATGATTCAATATGTCAATTGGATCGTGCCTCATGTTGAATAACCACTTTTTAAACCCTCACAGTGACCAAAATTGCCATTTTTACAGAGTTTTGCTTACTCAAAAGCTTCAATTTTGACCCGTTTCAGGCACAGAAACGACTTTAAACACACTTATTTTAGTTGACAAAGTCATAATTCACACCCAACAGTCATTTAGAGTCAAAAGATTAAATGTTGAAATTTCATCATTATAGACCATTTTGGGATCGTTCGACAGGTCCGGAGTCATCGTTTTTTATCCGAAAATGGATTTTTTGGACTGTACCAAAAATGATTCAATATGTCAATTGGATCATGCCTCATGTTGAATAACCACTTTTTAAACCCTCACAGTGACCAAAATTGCCATTTTTACAGAGTTTTGCTTACTCAAAAGCTTCCATTTTGACCCGTTTCAGGCACAGAAATGACTTTAAACACACTTATTTTAGTTGACAAAGTCATAATTCACATCCAACAGTCATTTAGAGTCAAAAGATTAAATGTTAAAATTTCATCCATATTGACCATTTTGGGATCGTTCGACAGGTCCGGAGTCATCGTTTTTCATCCGAAAATTGATTTTTTGGACTGTACCAAAAATGATTCAAAATGTCAATTAGATCATGCCTCATGTTGAATAACCACTTTTTAAACCCTCACAGTGACCAAAATTGCCATTTTTACAGAGTTTTGCTTACTCAAAAGCTTCAATTTTTTACCCGTTTCAGGCACAGAAATGACTTTAAACACACTTATTTTAGTTGACAAAGCCATAATTCACATTCAACAGTCATTTAGAGTCAAAAGATTAAATGTTAAAATGTCATCATTATAGACCATTTTGGGAACGTTCGACAGGTCCGGAGTCATCGTTTTTCATCCAAAAATTGATTTTTTGGACTGTACCAAAAATGATTCAAAATGTCAAGTGGATCATGCCTCATGTTGAATAACCACTTTTTAAACCCTCACAGTGACCAAAATTGCCATTTTTACAGAGTTTTGCTTATTCAAAAGCTTCCATTTTGACCCGTTTCAGGCACAGAAATGACTTTAAACACACTTATTTTAGTTGACAAAGTCATAATTCACATCCAACAGTCATTTAGAGTCAAAAGATTAAATGTTGAAATTTCATCATTATAGACCATTTTTGGATCGTTTGACAGGACCGGAGTCATCGTTTTTCATCCGAAAATTGATTTTTTGGACTGTACTAAAAATGATTCAAAATGTCAATTGGATCATGCCTCATGTTGAATAACCACTTTTTAAACCCTCACAGTGACCAAAATTGCCATTTTTACAGAGTTTTGCTTACTCAAAAGCTTCAATTTTGACTCGTTTCAGGCACAGAAATGACTTTAAACACACTTATTCTAGTTAACAAAGTCATAATTCACATCCAACAGTCATTTAGAGTCAACAGATTAAATGTTAAAATTTCATCATTATAGACCATTTTGGGATCGTTCGACAGGTCCGGAGTCATCGTTTTTCATCCGAAAATTGATTTTTTGGACTGTACCAAAAATTATTCAAAATGTCAATTGGATCATGCCTCATGTTGAATAACCACTTTTTAAACCCTCACAGTGACCAAAATTGCCATTTTTACAGAGTTTTGCTTACTCAAAAGCTTCAATTTTGACCCGTTTCAGGCACAGAAATGACTTTAAACACACCTATTTTAGTTGACAAAGTCATAATTCACATCCAACAGTCATTTAGAGTCAAAAGATTAAATGTTGAAATTTCATCCATATTGACCATTTTGGGATCGTTCGACAGGTCCGGAGTCATCGTTTTTCATCTGAAAATTGATTTTTTGGACTGTACAAAAAATGATTCAAAATATCAATTGGATCGTGCAACATGTTGAATAACCACTTTATAAACCCTCACAGTGACCAAAATTGCCATTTTTACAGAGTTGGGCTTACTCAAAAGCTTCCATTTTGACCCGTTTCAGGCACAGAAATGACTTTAAACACACTTATTTTAGTTGACAAAGTCATAATTCACATCCAACAGTCATTTAGAGTCAAAAGATTAAATGTTGAAATTTCATCCATATTCACCATTTTGGGATCGTTCGACAGGTCCGGAGTCATCGTTTTTCATCCGAAAATTGATTTTTTGGACTGTACCAAAAATTATTCAAAATGTCAATTGGATCGTGCCTCATGTTGAATAACCACTTTATAAACCCTCACAGTGACCAAAATTGACATTTTTACAGAGTTTTGCTTACTCAAAAGCTTCAATTTTGACCCATTTCAGGCACAGAAATGACTTTAAACACACTTATTTTAGTTGACAAAGTCATAATTAACATCCAACAGTCATTTAGAGTCAAAAGATTAAATGTTAAAATGTCATCATTATAGACCATTTTGGGATCGTTCGACAGGTCCGGAGTCATCGTTTTTCATCCAAAAATTGATATTTTGTACTGTACCAAAAATGATTCAAAATGTCAATTGGATGGTGCCTCATGTTGAATAACCACTTTTTAAACCCTCACAGTGACCAAAATTGCCATTTTTACAGAGTTTTGCTTATTCAAAAGCTTCCATTTTGACCCGTTTCAGGCACAGAAATGACTTTAAACACACTTATTTTAGTTGACAAAGTCATAATTCACATCCAACAGTCATTTAGAGTCAAAAGATTAAATGTTGAAATTTCATCATTATAGACCATTTTTGGATCGTTTGACAGGACCGGAGTCATCGTTTTTCATCCGAAAATTGATTTTTTGGACTGTACTAAAAATGATTCAAAATGTCAATTGGATCATGCCTCATGTTGAATAACCACTTTTTAAACCCTCACAGTGACCAAAATTGCCATTTTTACAGAGTTTTGCTTACTCAAAAGCTTCAATTTTGACTCGTTTCAGGCACAGAAATGACTTTAAACACACTTATTCTAGTTAACAAAGTCATAATTCACATCCAACAGTCATTTAGAGTCAACAGATTAAATGTTAAAATTTCATCATTATAGACCATTTTGGGATCGTTCGACAGGTCCGGAGTCATCGTTTTTCATCCGAAAATTGATTTTTTGGACTGTACCAAAAATAATTCAAAATGTCAATTGGATCATGCCTCATGTTGAATAACCACTTTTTAAACCCTCACAGTGACCAAAATTGCCATTTTTACAGTTTTGCTTACTCAAAAGATTCCATTTTGACCCGTTTCAGGCACAGAAATGACTTTAAACACACCTATTTTAGTTGACAAAGTCATAATTCACATCCAACAGTCATTTAGAGTCAAAAGATTAAATGTTGAAATTTCATCCATATTGACCATTTTGGGATCGTTCGACAGGTCCGGAGTCATCGTTTTTCATCTGAAAATTTATTTTTTGGACTGTACAAAAAATGATTCAAAATGTCAATTGGATCGTGCAACATGTTGAATAACCACTTTATAAACCCTCACAGTGACCAAAATTGCCATTTTTACAGAGTTGGGCTTACTCAAAAGCTTCCATTTTGACCCGTTTCAGGCACAGAAATGACTTTAAACACACTTATTTTAGTTGACAAAGTCATAATTCACATCCAACAGTCATTTAGAGTCAAAAGATTAAATGTTGAAATTTCATCCATATTCACCATTTTGGGATCGTTCGACAGGTCCGGAGTCATCGTTTTTCATCCGAAAATTGATTTTTTGGACTGTACCAAAAATTATTCAAAATGTCAATTGGATCGTGCCTCATGTTGAATAACCACTTTATAAACCCTCACAGTGACCAAAATTGACATTTTTACAGAGTTTTGCTTACTCAAAAGCTTCAATTTTGACCCATTTCAGGCACAGAAATGACTTTAAACACACTTATTTTAGTTGACAAAGTCATAATTAACATCCAACAGTCATTTAGAGTCAAAAGATTAAATGTTAAAATGTCATCATTATAGAGCATTTTGGGATCGTTCGACAGGTCCGGAGTCATCGTTTTTCATCAGAAAATTGATATTTTGTACTGTACCAAAAATGATTCAAAATGTCAATTGGATGGTGCCTCATGTTGAATAACCACTTTTTAAACCCTCACAGTGACCAAAATTGCCATTTTTACAGAGTTTTGCTTACTCAAAAGCTTCAATTTTTTACCCGTTTCAGGCACAGAAATGACTTTAAACACACTTATTTTAGTTGACAAAGCCATAATTCACATTCAACAGTCATTTAGAGTCAAAAGATTAAATGTTAAAATGTCATCATTATAGACCATTTTGGGAACGTTCGACAGGTCCGGAGTCATCGTTTTTCATCCAAAAATTGATTTTTTGGACTGTACCAAAAATGATTCAAAATGTCAAGTGGATCATGCCTCATGTTGAATAACCACTTTTTAAACCCTCACAGTGACCAAAATTGCCATTTTTACAGAGTTTTGCTTATTCAAAAGCTTCCATTTTGACCCGTTTCAGGCACAGAAATGACTTTAAACACACTTATTTTAGTTGACAAAGTCATAATTCACATCCAACAGTCATTTAGAGTCAAAAGATTAAATGTTGAAATTTCATCATTATAGACCATTTTTGGATCGTTTGACAGGACCGGAGTCATCGTTTTTCATCCGAAAATTGATTTTTTGGACTGTACTAAAAATGATTCAAAATGTCAATTGGATCATGCCTCATGTTGAATAACCACTTTTTAAACCCTCACAGTGACCAAAATTGCCATTTTTACAGAGTTTTGCTTACTCAAAAGCTTCAATTTTGACTCGTTTCAGGCACAGAAATGACTTTAAACACACTTATTCTAGTTAACAAAGTCATAATTCACATCCAACAGTCATTTAGAGTCAACAGATTAAATGTTAAAATTTCATCATTATAGACCATTTTGGGATCGTTCGACAGGTCCGGAGTCATCGTTTTTCATCCGAAAATTGATTTTTTGGACTGTACCAAAAATAATTCAAAATGTCAATTGGATCATGCCTCATGTTGAATAACCACTTTTTAAACCCTCACAGTGACCAAAATTGCCATTTTTACAGAGTTTTGCTTACTCAAAAGATTCCATTTTGACCCGTTTCAGGCACAGAAATGACTTTAAACACACCTATTTTAGTTGACAAAGTCATAATTCACATCCAACAGTCATTTAGAGTCAAAAGATTAAATGTTGAAATTTCATCCATATTGACCATTTTGGGATCGTTCGACAGGTCCGGAGTCATCGTTTTTCATCTGAAAATTGATTTTTTGGACTGTACAAAAAATGATTCAAAATGTCAATTGGATCGTGCAACATGTTGAATAACCACTTTATAAACCCTCACAGTGACCAAAATTGCCATTTTTACAGAGTTGGGCTTACTCAAAAGCTTCCATTTTGACCCGTTTCAGGCACAGAAATGACTTTAAACACACTTATTTTAGTTGACAAAGTCATAATTCACATCCAACAGTCATTTAGAGTCAAAAGATTAAATGTTGAAATTTCATCATTATAGACCATTTTTGGATCGTTTGACAGGACCGGAGTCATCGTTTTTCATCCGAAAATTGATTTTTTGGACTGTACTAAAAATGATTCAAAATGTCAATTGGATCATGCCTCATGTTGAATAACCACTTTTTAAACCCTCACAGTGACCAAAATTGCCATTTTTACAGAGTTTTGCTTACTCAAAAGCTTCAATTTTGACTCGTTTCAGGCACAGAAATGACTTTAAACACACTTATTCTAGTTAACAAAGTCATAATTCACATCCAACAGTCATTTAGAGTCAACAGATTAAATGTTAAAATTTCATCATTATAGACCATTTTGGGATCGTTCGACAGGTCCGGAGTCATCGTTTTTCATCCGAAAATTGATTTTTTGGACTGTACCAAAAATAATTCAAAATGTCAATTGGATCATGCCTCATGTTGAATAACCACTTTTTAAACCCTCACAGTGACCAAAATTGCCATTTTTACAGTTTTGCTTACTCAAAAGATTCCATTTTGACCCGTTTCAGGCACAGAAATGACTTTAAACACACCTATTTTAGTTGACAAAGTCATAATTCACATCCAACAGTCATTTAGAGTCAAAAGATTAAATGTTGAAATTTCATCCATATTGACCATTTTGGGATCGTTCGACAGGTCCGGAGTCATCGTTTTTCATCTGAAAATTTATTTTTTGGACTGTACAAAAAATGATTCAAAATGTCAATTGGATCGTGCAACATGTTGAATAACCACTTTATAAACCCTCACAGTGACCAAAATTGCCATTTTTACAGAGTTGGGCTTACTCAAAAGCTTCCATTTTGACCCGTTTCAGGCACAGAAATGACTTTAAACACACTTATTTTAGTTGACAAAGTCATAATTCACATCCAACAGTCATTTAGAGTCAAAAGATTAAATGTTGAAATTTCATCCATATTCACCATTTTGGGATCGTTCGACAGGTCCGGAGTCATCGTTTTTCATCCGAAAATTGATTTTTTGGACTGTACCAAAAATTATTCAAAATGTCAATTGGATCGTGCCTCATGTTGAATAACCACTTTATAAACCCTCACAGTGACCAAAATTGACATTTTTACAGAGTTTTGCTTACTCAAAAGCTTCAATTTTGACCCATTTCAGGCACAGAAATGACTTTAAACACACTTATTTTAGTTGACAAAGTCATAATTAACATCCAACAGTCATTTAGAGTCAAAAGATTAAATGTTAAAATGTCATCATTATAGAGCATTTTGGGATCGTTCGACAGGTCCGGAGTCATCGTTTTTCATCAGAAAATTGATATTTTGTACTGTACCAAAAATGATTCAAAATGTCAATTGGATGGTGCCTCATGTTGAATAACCACTTTTTAAACCCTCACAGTGACCAAAATTGCCATTTTTACAGAGTTTTGCTTACTCAAAAGCTTCAATTTTTTACCCGTTTCAGGCACAGAAATGACTTTAAACACACTTATTTTAGTTGACAAAGCCATAATTCACATTCAACAGTCATTTAGAGTCAAAAGATTAAATGTTAAAATGTCATCATTATAGACCATTTTGGGAACGTTCGACAGGTCCGGAGTCATCGTTTTTCATCCAAAAATTGATTTTTTGGACTGTACCAAAAATGATTCAAAATGTCAAGTGGATCATGCCTCATGTTGAATAACCACTTTTTAAACCCTCACAGTGACCAAAATTGCCATTTTTACAGAGTTTTGCTTATTCAAAAGCTTCCATTTTGACCCGTTTCAGGCACAGAAATGACTTTAAACACACTTATTTTAGTTGACAAAGTCATAATTCACATCCAACAGTCATTTAGAGTCAAAAGATTAAATGTTGAAATTTCATCATTATAGACCATTTTTGGATCGTTTGACAGGACCGGAGTCATCGTTTTTCATCCGAAAATTGATTTTTTGGACTGTACTAAAAATGATTCAAAATGTCAATTGGATCATGCCTCATGTTGAATAACCACTTTTTAAACCCTCACAGTGACCAAAATTGCCATTTTTACAGAGTTTTGCTTACTCAAAAGCTTCAATTTTGACTCGTTTCAGGCACAGAAATGACTTTAAACACACTTATTCTAGTTAACAAAGTCATAATTCACATCCAACAGTCATTTAGAGTCAACAGATTAAATGTTAAAATTTCATCATTATAGACCATTTTGGGATCGTTCGACAGGTCCGGAGTCATCGTTTTTCATCCGAAAATTGATTTTTTGGACTGTACCAAAAATAATTCAAAATGTCAATTGGATCATGCCTCATGTTGAATAACCACTTTTTAAACCCTCACAGTGACCAAAATTGCCATTTTTACAGAGTTTTGCTTACTCAAAAGATTCCATTTTGACCCGTTTCAGGCACAGAAATGACTTTAAACACACCTATTTTAGTTGACAAAGTCATAATTCACATCCAACAGTCATTTAGAGTCAAAAGATTAAATGTTGAAATTTCATCCATATTGACCATTTTGGGATCGTTCGACAGGTCCGGAGTCATCGTTTTTCATCTGAAAATTGATTTTTTGGACTGTACAAAAAATGATTCAAAATGTCAATTGGATCGTGCAACATGTTGAATAACCACTTTATAAACCCTCACAGTGACCAAAATTGCCATTTTTACAGAGTTGGGCTTACTCAAAAGCTTCCATTTTGACCCGTTTCAGGCACAGAAATGACTTTAAACACACTTATTTTAGTTGACAAAGTCATAATTCACATCCAACAGTCATTTAGAGTCAAAAGATTAAATGTTGAAATTTCATCCATATTCACCATTTTGGGATCGTTCGACAGGTCCGGAGTCATCGTTTTTCATCCGAAAATTGATTTTTTGGACTGTACCAAAAATTATTCAAAATGTCAATTGGATCGTGCCTCATGTTGAATAACCACTTTATAAACCCTCACAGTGACCAAAATTGACATTTTTACAGAGTTTTGCTTACTCAAAAGCTTCAATTTTGACCCATTTCAGGCACAGAAATGACTTTAAACACACTTATTTTAGTTGACAAAGTCATAATTAACATCCAACAGTCATTTAGAGTCAAAAGATTAAATGTTAAAATGTCATCATTATAGACCATTTTGGGATCGTTCGACAGGTCCGGAGTCATCGTTTTTCATCAGAAAATTGATATTTTGTACTGTACCAAAAATGATTCAAAATGTCAATTGGATCATGCCTCTTGTTGAATAACCACTTTTTAAACCCTCACAGTGACCAAAATTGCCATTTTTACAGAGTTTTGCTTACTCAAAAGCTTCCATTTTGACCCGTTTCAGGCACAGAAATGACTTTAAACACACTTATTTTAGTTGACAAATTCATAATTCACATCCAACAGTCATTTAGAGTCAAAAGATTAAATTTTAAAATTTCATCCATATTGACCATTTTGGGATCGTTCGACAGGTCCGGAGTCATCGTTTTTCATCCGAAAATTTATTTTTTGGACTGTACCAAAAATGATTCAAAATGTCAATTGGATCGTGCCTCAGGTTGAATAACCACTTTTTAAACACTCACAGTGACCAAAATTGCCATTTTTACAGAGTTTTGCTTACTCAAAAGCTTCAATTTTGACCCGTTTCAGGCACAGACATGAATTTAAACACACTTATTCTAGTTGACAAAGTCATAATTCACATCCAACAGTCATTTAGAGTCAAAAGATTAAATGTTAAAATTTCATCATTATAGACCATTTTGGGATTGTTCGACAGGTCCGGAGTCATCGTTTTTCATCCGAAAATTGATTTTTTGGACTGTACCAAAAATGATTCAAAATGTCAATTGGATCATGCCTCATGTTGAATAACCACTTTTTAAACCCTCACAGTGACCAAAATTGCCATTTTTACAGAGTTTTGCCTACTCAAAAGCTTCCATTTTGACCCGTTTCAGGCACAGAAATGACTTTAAACACACCTATTTTAGTTGACAAAGTCATAATTCACATCCAACAGTCATTTAGAGTCAAAAGATTAAATGTTGAAATTTCATCCATATTGACCATTTTGGGATCGTTCGACAGGTCCGGAGTCATCGTTTTTCATCTGAAAATTGATTTTTTGGACTGTACAAAAAATGATTCAAAATGTCAATTGGATCGTGCAACATGTTGAATAACCACTTTATAAACCCTCACAGTGACCAAAATTGCCATTTTTACAGAGTTGGGCTTACTCAAAAGCTTCCATTTTGACCCGTTTCAGGCACAGAAATGACTTTAAACACACTTATTTTAGTTGACAAAGTCATAATTCACATCCAACAGTCATTTAGAGTCAAAAGATTAAATGTTGAAATTTCATCCATATTCACCATTTTGGGATCGTTCGACAGGTCCGGAGTCATCGTTTTTCATCCGAAAATTGATTTTTTGGACTGTACCAAAAATTATTCAAAATGTCAATTGGATCGTGCCTCATGTTGAATAACCACTTTATAAACCCTCACAGTGACCAAAATTGACATTTTTACAGAGTTTTGCTTACTCAAAAGCTTCAATTTTGACCCATTTCAGGCACAGAAATGACTTTAAACACACTTATTTTAGTTGACAAAGTCATAATTAACATCCAACAGTCATTTAGAGTCAAAAGATTAAATGTTAAAATGTCATCATTATAGACCATTTTGGGATCGTTCGACAGGTCCGGAGTCATCGTTTTTCATCAGAAAATTGATATTTTGTACTGTACCAAAAATGATTCAAAATGTCAATTGGATCATGCCTCTTGTTGAATAACCACTTTTTAAACCCTCACAGTGACCAAAATTGCCATTTTTACAGAGTTTTGCTTACTCAAAAGCTTCCATTTTGACCCGTTTCAGGCACAGAAATGACTTTAAACACACTTATTTTAGTTGACAAATTCATAATTCACATCCAACAGTCATTTAGAGTCAAAAGATTAAATTTTAAAATTTCATCCATATTGACCATTTTGGGATCGTTCGACAGGTCCGGAGTCATCGTTTTTCATCCGAAAATTTATTTTTTGGACTGTACCAAAAATGATTCAAAATGTCAATTGGATCGTGCCTCAGGTTGAATAACCACTTTTTAAACACTCACAGTGACCAAAATTGCCATTTTTACAGAGTTTTGCTTACTCAAAAGCTTCAATTTTGACCCGTTTCAGGCACAGACATGAATTTAAACACACTTATTCTAGTTGACAAAGTCATAATTCACATCCAACAGTCATTTAGAGTCAAAAGATTAAATGTTAAAATTTCATCATTATAGACCATTTTGGGATTGTTCGACAGGTCCGGAGTCATCGTTTTTCATCCGAAAATTGATTTTTTGGACTGTACCAAAAATGATTCAAAATGTCAATTGGATCATGCCTCATGTTGAATAACCACTTTTTAAACCATCATAGTGACCAAAATTGCCATTTTTACAGAGTTTTGCTTACTCAAAAGCTTCCATTTTGACCCGTTTCAGGCACAGAAATGATTTTAAACACACTTATTCTAGTTGACAAAGTCATAATTCACACCCAACAGTCATTTAGAGTCAAAAGATTAAATGTTGAAATTTCATCATTATGGACCATTTTGGGATCGTTCGACAGGTCCGGAGTCATCGTTTTTTATCCGAAAATGGATTTTTTGAACTGTACCAAAAATGATTCAATATGTCAATTGGATCGTGCCTCATGTTGAATAACCACTTTTTAAACCCTCACAGTGACCAAAATTGCCATTTTTACAGAGTTTTGCTTACTCAAAAGCTTCAATTTTTTACCCGTTTCAGGCACAGAAATTACTTTAAACACACTTATTTTAGTTGACAAAGCCATAATTCACATTCAACAGTCATTTAGAGTCAAAAGATTAAATGTTAAAATGTCATCATTATAGACCATTTTGGGATCGTTCGACAGGTCCGGAGTCATCGTTTTTCATCCGAAAATTTATTTTTTGGACTGTACCAAAAATGATTCAAAATGTCAATTGGATCGTGCCTCAGGTTGAATAACCACTTTTTAAACACTCACAGTGACCAAAATTGCCATTTTTACAGAGTTTTGCTTACTCAAAAGCTTCAATTTTGACCCGTTTCAGGCACAGACATGAATTTAAACACACTTATTCTAGTTGACAAAGTCATAATTCACATCCAACAGTCATTTAGAGTCAAAAGATTAAATGTTAAAATTTCATCATTATAGACCATTTTGGGATTGTTCGACAGGTCCGGAGTCATCGTTTTTCATCCGAAAATTGATTTTTTGGACTGTACCAAAAATGATTCAAAATGTCAATTGGATCATGCCTCATGTTGAATAACCACTTTTTAAACCCTCACAGTGACCAAAATTGCCATTTTTACAGAGTTTTGCTTACTCAAAAGCTTCCATTTTGACCCGTTTCAGGCACAGAAATGACTTTAAACACACCTATTTTAGTTGACAAAGTCATAATTCACATCCAACAGTCATTTAGAGTCAAAAGATTAAATGTTGAAATTTCATCCATATTGACCATTTTGGGATCGTTCGACAGGTCCGGAGTCATCGTTTTTCATCTGAAAATTGATTTTTTGGACTGTACAAAAAATGATTCAAAATGTCAATTGGATCGTGCAACATGTTGAATAACCACTTTATAAACCCTCACAGTGACCAAAATTGCCATTTTTACAGAGTTGGGCTTACTCAAAAGCTTCCATTTTGACCCGTTTCAGGCACAGAAATGACTTTAAACACACTTATTTTAGTTGACAAAGTCATAATTCACATCCAACAGTCATTTAGAGTCAAAAGATTAAATGTTGAAATTTCATCCATATTCACCATTTTGGGATCGTTCGACAGGTCCGGAGTCATCGTTTTTCATCCGAAAATTGATTTTTTGGACTGTACCAAAAATTATTCAAAATGTCAATTGGATCGTGCCTCATGTTGAATAACCACTTTATAAACCCTCACAGTGACCAAAATTGACATTTTTACAGAGTTTTGCTTACTCAAAAGCTTCAATTTTGACCCATTTCAGGCACAGAAATGACTTTAAACACACTTATTTTAGTTGACAAAGTCATAATTAACATCCAACAGTCATTTAGAGTCAAAAGATTAAATGTTAAAATGTCATCATTATAGACCATTTTGGGATCGTTCGACAGGTCCGGAGTCATCGTTTTTCATCAGAAAATTGATATTTTGTACTGTACCAAAAATGATTCAAAATGTCAATTGGATCATGCCTCTTGTTGAATAACCACTTTTTAAACCCTCACAGTGACCAAAATTGCCATTTTTACAGAGTTTTGCTTACTCAAAAGCTTCCATTTTGACCCGTTTCAGGCACAGAAATGACTTTAAACACACTTATTTTAGTTGACAAATTCATAATTCACATCCAACAGTCATTTAGAGTCAAAAGATTAAATTTTAAAATTTCATCCATATTGACCATTTTGGGATCGTTCGACAGGTCCGGAGTCATCGTTTTTCATCCGAAAATTTATTTTTTGGACTGTACCAAAAATGATTCAAAATGTCAATTGGATCGTGCCTCAGGTTGAATAACCACTTTTTAAACACTCACAGTGACCAAAATTGCCATTTTTACAGAGTTTTGCTTACTCAAAAGCTTCAATTTTGACCCGTTTCAGGCACAGACATGAATTTAAACACACTTATTCTAGTTGACAAAGTCATAATTCACATCCAACAGTCATTTAGAGTCAAAAGATTAAATGTTAAAATTTCATCATTATAGACCATTTTGGGATTGTTCGACAGGTCCGGAGTCATCGTTTTTCATCCGAAAATTGATTTTTTGGACTGTACCAAAAATGATTCAAAATGTCAATTGGATCATGCCTCATGTTGAATAACCACTTTTTAAACCATCATAGTGACCAAAATTGCCATTTTTACAGAGTTTTGCTTACTCAAAAGCTTCCATTTTGACCCGTTTCAGGCACAGAAATGATTTTAAACACACTTATTCTAGTTGACAAAGTCATAATTCACACCCAACAGTCATTTAGAGTCAAAAGATTAAATGTTGAAATTTCATCATTATGGACCATTTTGGGATCGTTCGACAGGTCCGGAGTCATCGTTTTTTATCCGAAAATGGATTTTTTGAACTGTACCAAAAATGATTCAATATGTCAATTGGATCGTGCCTCATGTTGAATAACCACTTTTTAAACCCTCACAGTGACCAAAATTGCCATTTTTACAGAGTTTTGCTTACTCAAAAGCTTCAATTTTTTACCCGTTTCAGGCACAGAAATTACTTTAAACACACTTATTTTAGTTGACAAAGCCATAATTCACATTCAACAGTCATTTAGAGTCAAAAGATTAAATGTTAAAATGTCATCATTATAGACCATTTTGGGAACGTTCGACAGGTCCGGAGTCATCGTTTTTCATCCGAAAATTGATTTTTTGGACTGTACCAAAAATGATTCAAAATGTCAAGTGGATCATGCCTCATGTTGAATAACCACTTTTTAAACCCTCACAGTGACCAAAATTGCCATTTTTACAGAGTTTTGCTTATTCAAAAGCTTCCATTTTGACCAGTTTCAGGCACAGAAATGACTTTAAACACACTTATTTTAGTTGACAAATTCATAATTCACATCCAACAGTCATTTAGAGTCAAAAGATTAAATTTTAAAATTTCATCCATATTGACCATTTTGGGATCGTTCGACAGGTCCGGAGTCATCGTTTTTCATCCGAAAATTTATTTTTTGGACTGTACCAAAAATGATTCAAAATGTCAATTGGATCGTGCCTCAGGTTGAATAACCACTTTTTAAACACTCACAGTGACCAAAATTGCCATTTTTACAGAGTTTTGCTTACTCAAAAGCTTCAATTTTGACCCGTTTCAGGCACAGACATGAATTTAAACACACTTATTCTAGTTGACAAAGTCATAATTCACATCCAACAGTCATTTAGAGTCAAAAGATTAAATGTTAAAATTTCATCATTATAGACCATTTTGGGATTGTTCGACAGGTCCGGAGTCATCGTTTTTCATCCGAAAATTGATTTTTTGGACTGTACCAAAAATGATTCAAAATGTCAATTGGATCATGCCTCATGTTGAATAACCACTTTTTAAACCATCATAGTGACCAAAATTGCCATTTTTACAGAGTTTTGCTTACTCAAAAGCTTCCATTTTGACCCGTTTCAGGCACAGAAATGATTTTAAACACACTTATTCTAGTTGACAAAGTCATAATTCACACCCAACAGTCATTTAGAGTCAAAAGATTAAATGTTGAAATTTCATCATTATGGACCATTTTGGGATCGTTCGACAGGTCCGGAGTCATCGTTTTTTATCCGAAAATGGATTTTTTGAACTGTACCAAAAATGATTCAATATGTCAATTGGATCGTGCCTCATGTTGAATAACCACTTTTTAAACCCTCACAGTGACCAAAATTGCCATTTTTACAGAGTTTTGCTTACTCAAAAGCTTCAATTTTTTACCCGTTTCAGGCACAGAAATTACTTTAAACACACTTATTTTAGTTGACAAAGCCATAATTCACATTCAACAGTCATTTAGAGTCAAAAGATTAAATGTTAAAATGTCATCATTATAGACCATTTTGGGAACGTTCGACAGGTCCGGAGTCATCGTTTTTCATCCGAAAATTGATTTTTTGGACTGTACCAAAAATGATTCAAAATGTCAAGTGGATCATGCCTCATGTTGAATAACCACTTTTTAAACCCTCACAGTGACCAAAATTGCCATTTTTACAGAGTTTTGCTTATTCAAAAGCTTCCATTTTGACCAGTTTCAGGCACAGAAATGACTTTAAACACACTTATTTTAGTTGACAAAGTCATAATTCACATCCAACAGTCATTTAGAGTCAAAAGATTAAATGTTGAAATTTCATCATTATAGACCATTTTGGGATCGTTTGACAGGTCCGGAGTCATTGTTTTTCATCCGAAAATTTATTTTTTGGACTGTACCAAAAATGATTCAAAATGTCAATTGGATCATGCCTCATGTTGAATAACCACTTTTTAAACCCTCACAGTGACCAAAATTGCCATTTTTACAGAGTTTTGCTTACTCAAAAGCTTCCATTTTGACCCGTTTCAGGCACAGAAATGACTTTAAACACACTTATTTTAGTTGACAAAGTCATAATTCACATCCAACAGTCATTTAGAGTCAAAAGATTAAATGTTGAAATTTCATCCATATTGACCATTTTGGGATCGTTCAACAGGTCCGGAGTCATCGTTTTTCATCCGAAAATTGATTTTTTGGACTGTACCAAAAATAATTCAAAATGTCAATTGGATCATGCCTCATGTTGAATAACCACTTTTTAAACCCTCACAGTGACCAAAATTGCCATTTTTACAGAGTTTTGCTTACTCAAAAGCTTCCATTTTGACCCGTTTCAGGCACAGAAATGACTTTAAACACACTTATTTTAGTTGACAAAGTCATAATTCACATCCAACAGTCATTTAGAGTCAAAAGATTAAATGTTGAAATTTCATCCATATTGACCATTTTGGGATCGTTCAACAGGTCCGGAGTCATCGTTTTTCATCCGAAAATTGATTTTTTGGACTGTACCAAAAATGATTCAAAATGTCAATTGGATCGTGCCTCATGTTGAATAACCACTTTATAAACCCTCACAGTGACGAAAATTGACATTTTTACAGAGGTTTGCTTACTCAAAAGCTTCAATTTTGACCCATTTCAGGCACAGAAATGACTTTAAACACACTTATTTTAGTTGACAAAGTCATAATTAACATCCAACAGTCATTTAGAGTCAAAAGATTAAATGTTAAAATTTCATCATTATAGACCATTTTGGGATCGTTCGACAGGTCCGGAGTCATCGTTTTTCATCAGAAAATTGATATTTTGTACTGTACCAAAAATGATTCAAAATGTCAATTGGATCATGCCTCATGTTGAATAACCACTTTTTAAACCCTCACAGTGACCAAAATTGCCATTTTTACAGAGTTTTGCTTACTCAAAAGCTTCCATTTTGACCCGTTTCAGGCACAGAAATGACTTTAAACACACTTATTTTAGTTGACAAAGTCATAATTCACATCCAACAGTCATTTAGAGTCAAAAGATTAAATTTTAAAATTTCATCCATATTGACCATTTTGGGATCGTTCGACAGGTCCGGAGTCATCGTTTTTCATCCGAAAATTTATTTTTTGGACTGTACCAAAAATAATTCAAAATGTCAATTGGATCGTGCCTCAGGTTGAATAACCACTTTTTAAATACTCACAGTGACCAAAATTGCCATTTTTACAGAGTTTTGCTTACTCAAAAGCTTCAATTTTGACACGTTTCAGGCACAGACATGAATTTAAACACACTTATTCTAGTTGACAAAGTCATAATTCACATCCAACAGTCATTTTGAGTCAAAAGATTAAATGTTAAAATTTCATCATTATAGACCATTTTGGGATCGTTCGACAGGTCCGGAGTCATCGTTTTTCATCCGAAAATTGATTTTTTGGACTGTACCAAAAATGATTCAAAATGTCAATTGGATCATGCCTCATGTTGAATAACCACTTGTTAAACCATCATAGTGACCAAAATTGCCATTTTTACAGAGTTTTGCTTACTCAAAAGCTTCCATTTTGACACGTTTCAGGCACAGAAATGATTTTAAACACACTTATTCTAGTTGACAAAGTCATAATTCACACCCAACAGTCATTTAGAGTCAAAAGATTAAATGTTGAAATTTCATCATTATAGACCATTTTGGGATCGTTCGACAGGTCCGGAGTCATCGTTTTTATCCGAAAATGGATTTTTTGGACTGTACCAAAAATGATTCAATATGTCAATTAGATCGTGCCTCATGTTGAATAACCACTTTTTAAACCCTCACAGTGACCACAATTGCCATTTTTACAGAGTTTTGCTTACTCAAAAGCTTCAATTTTGACCCGTTTCAGGCACAGAAATGACTTTAAACACACTTATTTTAGTTGACAAAGCCATAATTCACATTCAACAGTCATTTAGAGTCAAAAGATTAAATGTTAAAATGTCATCATTATAGACCATTTTGGGATCGTTCGACAGGTCCGGAGTCATCGTTTTTCATCCGAAAATTAATTTTTTGGACTGTACCAAAAATGATTCAAAATGTCAATTGGATCATGCCTCATGTTGAATAACCACTTTTTAAACCCTCACAGTGACCAAAATTGCCATTTTTACAGAGTTTTGCTTATTCAAAAGTTTCCTTTTTGACCCGTTTCAGGCACAGAAATGACTTTAAACACACTTATTTTAGTTGACAAAGTCATAATTCACATCCAACAGTAATTTAGAGTCAAAAGATTAAATGTTAAAATTTCATCATTATAGACCATTTTGGGATCGTTTGACAGGTCCGGAGTCATCGTTTTTCATCCGAAAATTGATTTTTTGGACTGTACCAAAAATAATTCAAAATGTCAATTGGATCATGCCTCATGTTGAATAACCACTTTTTAAACCCTCACAGTGACCAAAATTGCCATTTTTACAGAGTTTTGCTTACTCAAAAGCTTCAATTGTGACCCGTTTCCGGCACAGAAATGACTTTAAACACACTTATTCTAGTTAACAAAGTCATAATTCACATCCAACAGTCATTTAGAGTCAAAAGATGAAATGTTGAAATTTCATCCATATTGACCATTTTGGGATCGATCGACAGGTCCGGAGTCATCGTTTTTCATCCGAAAATTGATTTTTTGGACTGTACCAAAAATGATTCAAAATGTCAATTGGATCATGCCTCATGTTGAATAACCACTTTTTAAACCCTCACAGTGACCAAAATTGCCATTTTTACAGAATTTTGCTTACTCAAAAGCTTCCATTTTGACCCGTTTCAGGCACAGAAATGACTTTAAACACACCTATTTTTGTTGACAAAGTCACAATTCACATCCAACAGTCATTTAGAGTCAAAAGATTAAATGTTGAAATTTCATCCATATTGACCATTTTGGGATCGTTCGACAGGTCCGGAGTCATCGTTTTTCATCCGAAAATTGATTTTTTGGACTGTACCAAAAATGATTCAAAATGTCAATTGGATCATGCCTCATGTTGAATAACCACTTTTTAAACCATCATAGTGACCAAAATTGCCATTTTTACAGAGTTTTGCTTACTCAAAATCTTCCATTTTGACACGTTTCAGGCACAGAAATGATTTTAAACACACTTATTCTAGTTGACAAAGTCATAATTCACACCCAACAGTCATTTAGAGTCAAAAGATTAAATGTTGAAATTTCATCATTATAGACCATTTTGGGATCGTTCGACAGGTCCGGAGTCATCGTTTTTCATCCGAAAATTATTTTTTTGGACTGTACCAAAAATGATTCAAAATGTCAATTGGATCATGCCTCATGTTGAATAACCACTTTTTAAACCCTCACAGTGACCAAAATTGCCATTTTTACAGAGTTTTGCTTATTCAAAAGCTTCCTTTTTGACCCGTTTCAGGCACAGAAATGACTTTAAACACACTTATTTTAGTTGACAAAGTCATAATTCACATCCAACAGTAATTTAGAGTCAAAAGATTAAATGTTAAAATTTCATCATTATAGACCATTTTGGGATCGTTTGACAGGTCCGGAGTCATCGTTTTTCATCCGAAAATTGATTTTTTGGACTGTACCAAAAATGATTCAAAATGTCAATTGGATCATTCCTCATGTTGAATAACCACTTTTTAAACCCTCACAGTGACCAAAATTGCCATTTTTACAGGTTTTTGCTTACTCAAAAGCTTCAATTTTGACCCGTTTCAGGCACAGAAATGACTTTAAACACACTTATTCTAGGTAACAAAGTCATAATTCACATCCAACAGTCATTTAGAGTCAAAAGATTAAATGTTAAAATTTCATCATTATAGACCATTTTGGGATCGTTCGACAGGTCCGGAGTCATCGTTTTTCATCCGAAAATTGATTTTTTGGACTGTACCAAAAATGATTCAATATGTCAATTGGATCGTCCCTCATGTTGAATAACCACTTTTTAAACCCTCACAGTGACCAAAATTGCCATTTTTACAGAGTTTTACTTACTCAAAAGCTTCAATTTTGACCCGTTTCAGGCACAGAAATGACTTTAAACACACTTATTCTAGTTAACAAAGTCATAATTCACATCCAACAGTCATTTAGAGTCAAAAGATTAAATGTTGAAATTTCATCCATATTGACCATTTTGGGATCGTTCAACAGGTCCGGAGTCATCGTTTTTCATCCGAAAATTGATTTTTTGGACTGTACCAAAAATGATTCAAAATGTCAATTGGATCATGCCTCATGTTGAATAACCACTTTTTAAACCCTCACAGTGACCAAAATTGCCATTTTTACAGAGTTTTGCTTACTCAAAAGCTTCCATTTTGACCCGTTTCAGGCACAGAAATGACTTTAAACACACCTATTTTAGTTGACAAAGTCATAATTCACATCCAACAGTCATTTAGAGTCAAAAGATTAAATGTTGAAATTTCATCGATTTTGACCTTTTTGGGATCGTTCGACAGGTCCGTAGTCATCGTTTTTCATCCGAAAATTGATTTTTTGGATTGTACCAAAAATGATTCAAAATGTCAATTGGATCGTGCCTCATGTTGAATAACCACTTTTTAAACCCTCACAGTGACCAAAATTGCCATTTTTACAGAGTTTTGCTTACTCAAAAGCTTCCATTTTGACCCGTTTCAGGCACAGAAATGACTTTAAACACACTTATTCTAGTTAACAAAGTCATAATTCACATCCAACAGTCATTTAGAGTCAAAAGATTAAATGTTGAAATTTCATCATTATAGACCATTTTGGGATCGTTTGACAGGTCCGGAGTCATCGTTTTTTATCCGAAAATGGATTTTTTGGACTGTACCAAAAATGATTCAATATGTCAATTGGATCGTGCCTCATGTTGAATAACCACTTTTTAAACCCTCACAGTGACCAAAATTGCCATTTTTACAGAGTTTTACTTACTCAAAAGCTTCAATTTTGACCCGTTTCAGGCACAGAAATGACTTTAAACACACTTATTCTAGTTAACAAAGTCATAATTCACATCCAACAGTCATTTAGAGTCAAAAGATTAAATGTTGAAATTTCATCCATATTGACCATTTTGGGATCGTTCGACAGGTCCGGAGTCATCGTTTTTCATCCGAAAATTGATTTTTTGGACTGTACCAAAAATGATTCAAAATGTCAATTGGATCATGCCTCATGTTGAATAACCACTTTTTAAACCATCATAGTGACCAAAATTGCCATTTTTACAGAGTTTTGCTTACTCAAAATCTTCCATTTTGACACGTTTCAGGCACAGAAATGATTTTAAACACACTTATTCTAGTTGACAAAGTCATAATTCACACCCAACAGTCATTTAGAGTCAAAAGATTAAATGTTGAAATTTCATCATTATAGACCATTTTGGGATCGTTCGACAGGTCCGGAGTCATCGTTTTTCATCCGAAAATTATTTTTTTGGACTGTACCAAAAATGATTCAAAATGTCAATTGGATCATGCCTCATGTTGAATAACCACTTTTTAAACCCTCACAGTGACCAAAATTGCCATTTTTACAGAGTTTTGCTTATTCAAAAGCTTCCTTTTTGACCCGTTTCAGGCACAGAAATGACTTTAAACACACTTATTTTAGTTGACAAAGTCATAATTCACATCCAACAGTAATTTAGAGTCAAAAGATTAAATGTTAAAATTTCATCATTATAGACCATTTTGGGATCGTTTGACAGGTCCGGAGTCATCGTTTTTCATCCGAAAATTGATTTTTTGGACTGTACCAAAAATGATTCAAAATGTCAATTGGATCATTCCTCATGTTGAATAACCACTTTTTAAACCCTCACAGTGACCAAAATTGCCATTTTTACAGGTTTTTGCTTACTCAAAAGCTTCAATTTTGACCCGTTCAGGCACAGAAATGACTTTAAACACACTTATTCTAGGTAACAAAGTCATAATTCACATCCAACAGTCATTTAGAGTCAAAAGATTAAATGTTAAAATTTCATCATTATAGACCATTTTGGGATCGTTCGACAGGTCCGGAGTCATCGTTTTTCATCCGAAAATTGATTTTTTGGACTGTACCAAAAATGATTCAATATGTCAATTGGATCGTCCCTCATGTTGAATAACCACTTTTTAAACCCTCACAGTGACCAAAATTGCCATTTTTACAGAGTTTTACTTACTCAAAAGCTTCAATTTTGACCCGTTTCAGGCACAGAAATGACTTTAAACACACTTATTCTAGTTAACAAAGTCATAATTCACATCCAACAGTCATTTAGAGTCAAAAGATTAAATGTTGAAATTTCATCCATATTGACCATTTTGGGATCGTTCAACAGGTCCGGAGTCATCGTTTTTCATCCGAAAATTGATTTTTTGGACTGTACCAAAAATGATTCAAAATGTCAATTGGATCATGCCTCATGTTGAATAACCACTTTTTAAACCCTCACAGTGACCAAAATTGCCATTTTTACAGAGTTTTGCTTACTCAAAAGCTTCCATTTTGACCCGTTTCAGGCACAGAAATGACTTTAAACACACCTATTTTAGTTGACAAAGTCATAATTCACATCCAACAGTCATTTAGAGTCAAAAGATTAAATGTTGAAATTTCATCGATTTTGACCTTTTTGGGATCGTTCGACAGGTCCGTAGTCATCGTTTTTCATCCGAAAATTGATTTTTTGGATTGTACCAAAAATGATTCAAAATGTCAATTGGATCGTGCCTCATGTTGAATAACCACTTTTTAAACCCTCACAGTGACCAAAATTGCCATTTTTACAGAGTTTTGCTTACTCAAAAGCTTCCATTTTGACCCGTTTCAGGCACAGAAATGACTTTAAACACACTTATTCTAGTTAACAAAGTCATAATTCACATCCAACAGTCATTTAGAGTCAAAAGATTAAATGTTGAAATTTCATCATTATAGACCATTTTGGGATCGTTTGACAGGTCCGGAGTCATCGTTTTTTATCCGAAAATGGATTTTTTGGACTGTACCAAAAATGATTCAATATGTCAATTGGATCGTGCCTCATGTTGAATAACCACTTTTTAAACCCTCACAGTGACCAAAATTGCCATTTTTACAGAGTTTTACTTACTCAAAAGCTTCAATTTTGACCCGTTTCAGGCACAGAAATGACTTTAAACACACTTATTCTAGTTAACAAAGTCATAATTCACATCCAACAGTCATTTAGAGTCAAAAGATTAAATGTTGAAATTTCATCCATATTGACCATTTTGGGATCGTTCAACAGGTCCGGAGTCATCGTTTTTCATCCGAAAATTGATTTTTTGGACTGTACCAAAAATGATTCAAAATGTCAATTGGATCATGCCTCAGGTTGAATAACCACTTTTTAAACCTTCACAGTGACCAAAATTGCCATTTTTACAGAGTTTTACTTACTAAAAACCTTCAATTTTGACCCGTTTCAGGCACAGAAATGACTTTAAACACACTTATTCTAGTTAACAAAGTCATAATTCACATCCAACAGTCATTTAGAGTCAAAAGATTAAATGTTGAAATTTCATCCATATTGACCATTTTGGGATCGTTCAACAGGTCCGGAGTCATCGTTTTTCATCCGAAAATTGATTTTTTGGACTGTACCAAAAATGATTCAAAATGTCAATTGGATCATGCCTCATGTTGAATAACCACTTTTTAAACCCTCACAGTGACCAAAATTGCCATTTTTACAGGGTTTTGCTTACTCAAAAGCTTCCATTTTGACCCGTTTCAGGCACAGAAATGACTTTAAACACACCTATTTTAGTTGACAAAGTCATAATTCACATCCAACAGTCATTTAGAGTCCAAAGATTAAATGTTGAAATTTCATCCATGTTGACCATTTTGGGATCGTTTGACAGGTCCGGAGTCATCGTTTTTCATCCGAAAATTGATTTTTTGGACTGTACCAAAAATGATTCAAAATGTCAATTGGATCGTGCCTCTTGTTGAATAACCACTTTTTAAACCCTCACAGTGACCAAAATTGTTATTTTTACAGAGTTTTGCTTACTCAAAAGCTTCCATTTTGACCCGTTTCAGGCACAGACATGAATTTAAACACACTTATTCTAGTTGACAAAGTCATAATTCACATCCAACAGTCATTTAGAGTCAAAAGATTAAATGTTGAAATTTCATCATTATAGACCATTTTGGGATTGTTCGACAGGTCCGGAGTCATCGTTTTTTATCCGAAAATTGATTTTTTGGACTGTACCAAAAATGATTCAATATGTCAATTGGATCGTGCCTCATGTTGAATACCCACTTTTTAAACCCTCACAGTGACCAAAATTGCCATTTTTACAGAGTTTTACTTACTCAAAAGCTTCAATTTTGACCCGTTTCAGGCACAGAAATGACTTTAAACACACTTATTCTAGTTAACAAAGTCATAATTCACATCCAACAGTCATTTAGAGTCAAAAGATTAAATGTTGAAATTTCATCCATATTGACCATTTTGGGATCGTTCAACAGGTCCGGAGTCATCGTTTTTCATCCGAAAATTGATTTTTTGGACTGTACCAAAAATGATTCAAAATGTCAATTGGATCATGCCTCATGTTGAATAACCACTTTTTAAACCCTCACAGTGACCAAAATTGCCATTTTTACAGAGTTTTGCTTACTCAAAAGCTTCCATTTTGACCCGTTTCAGGCACAGAAATAACTTTAAACACACCTATTTTAGCTGACAAAGTCACAATTCACATCCAACAGTCATTTAGAGTCAAAAGATTAAATGTTGAAATTTCATCCATATTGACCATTTTGGGATCGTTCGACAGGTCCGGAGTCATCGTTTTTCATCCGAAAATTGATTTTTCGGACTGTACCAAAAATGATTCAAAATGTCGATTGGATCGTGCATCATGTTGAATAACCACTTTATAAACCCTCACAGTGACCAGAATTGCCATTTTTACAGAGTTGGGCTTACTCAAAAGCTTCCATTTTGACCCGTTTCAGGCACAGAAATGACTTTAAACACACTTATTTTAGTTGACAAAGTCATAATTCACATCCAACAGTAATTTAGAGTCAAAAGATTAAATGTTAAAATTTCATCATTATAGACCATTTTTGGATCGTTTGACAGGTCCGGAGTCATCGTTTTTCATCCGAAAATTGATTTTTTGGACTGTACCGAAAATGATTCAAAATGTCAATTGGATCATTCCTCATGTTGAATAACCACTTTTTAAACCCTCACAGTGACCAAAATTGCCATTTTTACAGAGTTTTGCTTACTCAAAAGCTTCAATTTTGACCCGTTTCAGGCACAGAAATGACTTTAAACACACTTATTCTAGTTAACAAAGTCATAATTCACATCCAACAGTCATGTAGAGTCAAAAGATTAAATGTTGAAATTTCATCCATATTGACCATTTTGGGATCGTTCGACAGGTCCGGAGTCATCGTTTTTTATCCGAAAATTGATTTTTTGGACTGCACCAAAAATGATTCAAAATGTCAATTGGATCATGCCTCATGTTGAATAACCACTTTTTAAACCCTCACAGTGACCAAAATTGCCATTTTTACAGAGTTTTGCTTACTCAAAAGCTTCAATTTTGACCCGTTTCAGGCACAGAAACGACTTTAAACACACTTATTTTAGTTGACAAAGTCATAATTCACACCCAACAGTCATTTAGAGTCAAAAGATTAAATGTTGAAATTTCATCATTATAGACCATTTTGGGATCGTTCGACAGGTCCGGAGTCATCGTTTTTTATCCGAAAACGGATTTTTTGGACTGCACCAAAAATGATTCAATATGTCAATTGGATCGTGCCTCATGTTGAATAACCACTTTTTAAACCCTCACAGTGACCAAAATTGCCATTTTTACAGAGTTTTGCTTACTCAAAAGCTTCCATTTTGACCCGTTTCAGGCACAGAAATGACTTTAAACACACTTATTTTAGTTGACAAAGTCATAATTCACATCCAACAGTCATTTAGAGTCAAAAGATTAAATGTTAAAATTTCATCCATATTGACCATTTTGGGATCGTTCGACAGGTCCGGAGTCATCGTTTTTTATCCGAAAATGGATTTTTTGGACTGTACCAAAAATTATTCAATATGTCAATTGGATCGTGCCTCATGTTGAATAACCACTTTTTAAACCCTCACAGTGACCAAAATTGCCATTTTTACAGAGTTTTGCTTACTCAAAAGCTTCAATTTTTTACCCGTTTCAGGCACAGAAATGACTTTAAACACACTTATTTTAGTTGACAAAGCCATAATTCACATTCAACAGTCATTTAGAGTCAAAAGATTAAATGTTAAAATGTCATCATTATAGACCATTTTGGGAACGTTCGACAGGTCCGGAGTCATCGTTTTTCATCCGAAAATTGATTTTTTGGACTGTACCAAAAATTATTCAATATGTCAATTGGATCGTGCCTCATGTTGAATAACCACTTTTTAAACCCTCACAGTGACCAAAATTGCCATTTTTACAGAGTTTTGCTTACTCAAAAGCTTCCATTTTGACCCGTTTCAGGCACAGAAATAACTTTAAACACACTTATTCTAGTTAACAAAGTCATAATTCACATCCAACAGTCATTTAGAGTCAAAAGATTAAATGTTGAAATTTCATCCATATTGACCATTTTGGGATCGTTCAACAGGTCCGGAGTCATCGTTTTTCATCCGAAAATTGATTTTTTGGACTGTACCAAAAATGATTCAAAATGTCAATTGGATCATGCCTCATGTTGAATAACCACTTTTTAAACCCTCACAGTGACCAAAATTGCCATTTTTACAGAGTTTTGCTTACTCAAAAGCTTCCATTTTGACCCGTTTCAGGCACAGAAATAACTTTAAACACACCTATTTTAGCTGACAAAGTCACAATTCACATCCAACAGTCATTTAGAGTCAAAAGATTAAATGTTGAAATTTCATCCATATTGACCATTTTGGGATCGTTCGACAGGTCCGGAGTCATCGTTTTTCATCCAAAAATTGATTTTTCGGACTGTACCAAAAATGATTCAAAATGTCGATTGGATCGTGCATCATGTTGAATAACCACTTTATAAACCCTCACAGTGACCAGAATTGCCATTTTTACAGAGTTGGGCTCACTCAAAAGCTTCCCTGTTGACCCGTTTCAGGCACAGAAATGACTTTAAACACACTTATTCTAGTTAACAAAGTCATAATTCACATCCAACAGTCATTTAGAGTCAAAAGATTAAATGTTAAAATTTCATCATTATAGACCATTTTGGGATCGTTCGACAGGTCCGGAGTCATCGTTTTTCATCCGAAAATTGATTTTTTGGACTGTACCAAAAATGATTCAAAATGTCAATTGGATCATGCCTCATGTTGAATAACCACTTTTTAAACCCTCACAGTGACCAAAATTGCCATTTTTACAGAGTTTTGCTTACTCAAAAGCTTCAATTTTGACCCGTTTCAGGCACAGAAATGACTTTAAACACACTTATTTTAGTTGACAAAGTCATAATTCACATCCAACAGTAATTTAGAGTCAAAAGATTAAATGTTAAAATGTCATCATTATAGACCATTTTGGGATCGTTCGACAGGTCCGGAGTCATCGTTTTTCATCCGAAAATTGATTTTTTGGACTGTACCAAAAATGATTCAAAATGTCAATTGGATCATGCCTCATGTTGAATAACCACTTTTTAAACCCTCACAGTGACCAAAATTGCCATTTTTACAGAGTTTTGCTTACTCAAAAGCTTCAATTTTGACCCGTTTCCGGCACAGAAATGACTTTAAACACACTTATTCTAGTTAACAAAGTCACAATTCACATCCAACAGTCATTTAGAGTCAAAAGATTAAATGTTGAAATTTCATCCATATTGACCATTTTGGGATCGATCGACAGGTCCGGAGTCATCGTTTTTCATCCGAAAATTGATTTTTTGGACTGTACCAAAAATGATTCAAAATGTCAATTGGATCATGCCTCAGGTTGAATAACCACTTTTTAAACCTTCACAGTGACCAAAATTGCCATTTTTACAGAGTTTTACTTACTCAGAAGCTTCAATTTTGACCCGTTTCAGGCACAGAAATGACTTTAAACACACTTATTCTAGTTAACAAAGTCATAATTCACATCCAACAGTCATTTAGAGTCAAAAGATTAAATGTTGAAATTTCATCCATATTGACCATTTTGGGATCGTTCGACAGGTCCGGAGTCATCGTTTTTTATCCGAAAATTGATTTTTTTGGACTGTACCAAAAATGATTCAAAATGTCAATTGGATCATGCCTCATGTTGAATAACCACTTTTTAAACCCTCACAGTGACCAAAATTGCCATTTTTACAGAGTTTTGCTTACTCAAAAGCTTCAATTTTGACCCGTTTCAGGCACAGAATTGACTTTAAACACACTTATTTTAGTTGACAAAGTCATAATTCACATCCAACAGTAATTTAGAGTCAAAAGATTAAATGTTAAAATGTCATCATTATAGACCATTTTGGGATCGTTCGACAGGTCCGGAGTCATCGTTTTTCATCCGAAAATTGATTTTTTGGACTGTACCAAAAATGATTCAAAATGTCAATTGGATCATGCCTCATGTTGAATAACCACTTTTTAAACCCTCACAGTGACCAAAATTGCCATTTTTACAGAGTTTTGCTTACTCAAAAGCTTCAATTTTGACCCGTTTCCGGCACAGAAATGACTTTAAACACACTTATTCTAGTTAACAAAGTCATAATTCACATCCAACAGTAATTTAGAGTCAAAAGATAAAATGTTAAAATTTCATCATTATAGACCATTTTGGGATCGTTCGACAGGTCCGGAGTCATCGTTTTTCATCCGAAAATTGATTTTTTGGACTGTACCAAAAATGAATCAAAATGTCAATTGGATCGTGCCTCTTGTTGAATAACCACTTTTTAAACCCTCACAGTGACCAAAATTGCCATTTTTACAGAGTTTTACTTACTCAAAAGCTTCAATTTTGACCCGTTTCAGGCACAGAAATGACTTTAAACACACTTATTTTAGTTGACAAAGCCATAATTCACATTCAACAGTCATTTAGAGTCAAAAGATTAAATGTTGAAATTTCATCATTATAGACCATTTTGGGATTGTTCGACAGGTCCGGAGTCATCGTTTTTTATCCGAAAATTGATTTTTTGGACTGTACCAAAAATGATTCAATATGTCAATTGGATCGTGCCTCATGTTGAATAACCACTTTTTAAACCCTCACAGTGACCAAAATTGCCATTTTTACAGAGTTTTACTTACTCAAAAGCTTCAATTTTGACCCGTTTCAGGCACAGAAATGACTTTAAACACACTTATTCTAGTTAACAAAGTCATAATTCACATCCAACAGTCATTTAGAGTCAAAAGATTAAATGTTGAAATTTCATCCATATTGACCATTTTGGGATCGATCGACAGGTCCGGAGTCATCGTTTTTCATCCGAAAATTGATTTTTTGGACTGTACCAAAAATGATTCAAAATGTCAATTGGATCATGCCTCAGGTTGAATAACCACTTTTTAAACCTTCACAGTGACCAAAATTGCCATTTTTACAGAGTTTTACTTACTCAAAACTTCAATTTTGACCCGTTTCAGGCACAGAAATGACTTTAAACACACTTATTCTAGTTAACAAAGTCATAATTCACATCCAACAGTCATTTAGAGTCAAAAGATTAAATGTTGAAATTTCATCCATATTGACCCTTTTGGGATCGTTCGACAGGTCCGGAGTCATCGTTTTTTATCCGAAAATTGATTTTTTGGACTGTACCAAAAATGATTCAAAATGTCAATTGGATCATGCCTCATGTTGAATAACCACTTTTTAAACCCTCACAGTGACCAAAATTGCCATTTTTACAGAGTTTTGCTTACTCAAAAGCTTCAATTTTGACCCGTTTCAGGCACAGAAATGACTTTAAACACACTTATTTTAGTTGACAAAGTCATAATTCATATCCAATAGTAATTTAGAGTCAAAAGATTAAATGTTAAAATGTCATCATTATAGACCATTTTGGGATCGTTCGACAGGTCCGGAGTCATCATTTTTCATCCGAAAATTGATTTTATGGACTGTACCAAAAATGATTCAAAATGTCAATTGGATCGTGCCTCTTGTTGAATAACCACTTTTTAAACCCTCACAGTGACCAAAATTGCCATTTTTACAGAGTTTTGCTTACTCAAAAGCTTCCATGTTGACCCGTTTCAGGCACAGACATGAATTTAAACACACTTATTCTAGTTGACAAAGTCATCATTCACATCCAACAGTCATTTAGAGTCAAAAGATTAAATGTTGAAATTTCATCATTATAGACCATTTTGGGATTGTTCGACAGGTCCGGAGTCATCGTTTTTTATCCGAAAATTGATTTTTTGGACTGTACCAAAAATGATTCAATATGTCAATTGGATCGTGCCTCATGTTGAATAACCACTTTTTAAACCCTCACAGTGACCAAAATTGCCATTTTTACAGAGTTTTACTTACTCAAAAGCTTCAATTTTGACCCGTTTCAGGCACAGAAATGACTTTAAACACACTTATTCTAGTTAACAAAGTCATAATTCACATCCAACAGTCATTTAGAGTCAAAAGATTAAATGTTGAAATTTCATCCATATTGACCATTTTGGGATCGTTCAACAGGTCCGGAGTCATCGTTTTTCCTCCGAAAATTGATTTTTTGGACTGTACCAAAAATTATTCAAAATGTCAATTGGATCATGCCTCATGTTGAATAACCACTTTTTAAACCCTCACAGTGACCAAAATTGCCATTTTTACAGAGTTTTACTTACTCAAAAGCTTCAATTTTGACCCGTTTCAGGCACAGAAATGACTTTAAACACACTTATTTTAGTTGACAAAGCCATAATTCACATTCAACAGTCATTTAGAGTCAAAAGATTAAATGTTGAAATTTCATCATTATAGACCATTTTGGGATTGTTCGACAGGTCCGGAGTCATCGTTTTTTATCCGAAAATTGATTTTTTGGACTGTACCAAAAATGATTCAATATGTCAATTGGATCGTGCCTCATGTTGAATAACCACTTTTTAAACCCTCACAGTGACCAAAATTGCCATTTTTACAGAGTTTTACTTACTCAAAAGCTTCAATTTTGACCCGTTTCAGGCACAGAAATGACTTTAAACACACTTATTCTAGTTAACAAAGTCATAATTCACATCCAACAGTCATTTAGAGTCAAAAGATTAAATGTTGAAATTTCATCCATATTGACCATTTTGGGATCGATCGACAGGTCCGGAGTCATCGTTTTTCATCCGAAAATTGATTTTTTGGACTGTACCAAAAATGATTCAAAATGTCAATTGGATCATGCCTCATGTTGAATGACCACCTTTTAAACCCTCACAGTGACCAAAATTGCCATTTTTACAGAGTTTTGCTTACTCAAAAGCTTCCATTTTGACCCGTTTCAGGCACAGAAATGACTTTAAACACACTTATTTTAGTTGACAAAGTCATAATTCACATCCAACAGTCATTTAGAGTCAAAAGATTAAATTTTAAAATTTCATCCATATTGACCATTTTGGGATCGTTCGACAGGTCCGGAGTCATCGTTTTTCATCAGAAAATTGATTTTTTGGACTGTACCAAAAATGATTCAAAATGTCAATTGGATCATGCCTCATGTTGAATAACCACTTTTTAAACCCTCACAGAGACCACAATTGCCATTTTTGCAGAGTTTTGCTTACTCAAAAGCTTCAATTTTGACCCGTTTCAGGCACAGACATGAATTTAAACACACTTATTCTAGTTGACAAAGTCATAATTCACATCCAATAGTCATTTAGAGTCAAAAGATTAAATGTTAAAATTTCATCATTATAGACCATTTTGGGATCGTTCGACAGGTCCGGAGTCATCGTTTTTCATCCGAAAATTGATTTTTTGGACTGTACCAAAAATGATTCAAAATGTCAATTGGATCATGCCTCATGTTGAATAACCACTTTTTAAACCATCATAGTGACCAAAATTGCCATTTTTACAGAGTTTTGCTTACTCAAAAGCTTCCATTTTGACACGTTTCAGGCACAGAAATGATTTTAAACACACTTATTCTAGTTGACAAAGTCATAATTCACACCCAACAGTCATTTAGAGTCAAAAGATTAAATGTTGAAATTTCATCATTATAGACCATTTTGGGATCGTTCGACAGGTCCGGAGTCATCGTTTTTTATCCGAAAATGTATTTTTTGGACTGTACCAAAAATGATTCAATATGTCAATTGGATCGTGCCTCATGTTGAATAACCACTTTTTAAACCCTCACAGTGACCAAAATTGCCATTTTTTACAGAGTTTTGCTTACTCAAAAGCTTCAATTTTGACCCGTTTCAGGCACAGAAATGACTTTAAACACACTTATTTTAGTTGACAAAGCCATAATTCACATTCAACAGTCATTTAGAGTCAAAAGATTAAATGTTAAAATGTCATCATTATAGACCATTTTGGGATCGTTCGACAGGTCCGGAGTCATCGTTTTTCATCCGAAAATTGATTTTTTGGACTGTACCAAAAATGATTCAAAATGTCAATTGGATCATGCCTCATGTTGAATAACCACTTTTTAAACCCTCACAGTGACCAAAATTGCCATTTTTACAGAGTTTTGCTTATTCAAAAGCTTCCTTTTTGACCCGTTTCAGGCACAGAAATGACTTTAAACACACTTATTTTAGTTGACAAAGTCATAATTCACATCCAACAGTAATTTAGAGTCAAAAGATTAAATGTTAAAATGTCATCATTATAGACCATTTTGGGATCGTTTGACAGGTCCGGAGTCATCGTTTTTCATCCGAAAATTGATTTTTTGGACTGTACCAAAAATGATTCAAAATGTCAATTGGATCATTCCTCATGTTGAATAACCACTTTTTAAACCCTCACAGTGACCAAAATTGCCATTTTTACAGAGTTTTGCTTACTCAAAAGCTTCAATTTTGACCCGTTTCAGGCACAGAAATGACTTTAAACACACTTATTCTAGTTAACAAAGTCATAATTCACATCCAACAGTCATTTAGAGTCAAAAGATTAAATGTTGAAATTTCATCCATATTGACCATTTTGGGATCGTTCGACAGGTCCGGAGTCATCGTTTTTCATCCGAAAATTGATTTCAAAAAATGATACAAAATGTCTATTGGATCGTGCCTCATGTTGAATAACCACTTTTTAAACCCTCACAGTGACCAAAATTGCCATTTTTACAGAGTTTTACTTACTCAGAAGCTTCAATTTTGACCCGTTTCAGGCACAGAAATGACTTTAAACACACTTATTCTAGTTAACAAAGTCATAATTCACATCCAACAGTCATTTAGAGTCAAAAGATTAAATGTTGAAATTTCATCCATATTGACCATTTTGGGATCGTTCGACAGGTCCGGAGTCATCGTTTTTTATCCGAAAATTGATTTTTTTGGACTGTACCAAAAATGATTCAAAATGTCAATTGGATCATGCCTCATGTTGAATAACCACTTTTTAAACCCTCACAGTGACCAAAATTGCCATTTTTACAGAGTTTTGCTTACTCAAAAGCTTCAATTTTGACCCGTTTCAGGCACAGAATTGACTTTAAACACACTTATTTTAGTTGACAAAGTCATAATTCACATCCAACAGTAATTTAGAGTCAAAAGATTAAATGTTAAAATGTCATCATTATAGACCATTTTGGGATCGTTCGACAGGTCCGGAGTCATCGTTTTTCATCCGAAAATTGATTTTTTGGACTGTACCAAAAATGATTCAAAATGTCAATTGGATCATGCCTCATGTTGAATAACCACTTTTTAAACCCTCACAGTGACCAAAATTGCCATTTTTACAGAGTTTTGCTTACTCAAAAGCTTCAATTTTGACCCGTTTCCGGCACAGAAATGACTTTAAACACACTTATTCTAGTTAACAAAGTCATAATTCACATCCAACAGTAATTTAGAGTCAAAAGATAAAATGTTAAAATTTCATCATTATAGACCATTTTGGGATCGTTCGACAGGTCCGGAGTCATCGTTTTTCATCCGAAAATTGATTTTTTGGACTGTACCAAAAATGAATCAAAATGTCAATTGGATCGTGCCTCTTGTTGAATAACCACTTTTTAAACCCTCACAGTGACCAAAATTGCCATTTTTACAGAGTTTTACTTACTCAAAAGCTTCAATTTTGACCCGTTTCAGGCACAGAAATGACTTTAAACACACTTATTTTAGTTGACAAGGCCATAATTCACATTCAACAGTCATTTAGAGTCAAAAGATTAAATGTTGAAATTTCATCATTATAGACCATTTTGGGATTGTTCGACAGGTCCGGAGTCATCGTTTTTTATCCGAAAATTGATTTTTTGGACTGTACCAAAAATGATTCAATATGTCAATTGGATCGTGCCTCATGTTGAATAACCACTTTTTAAACCCTCACAGTGACCAAAATTGCCATTTTTACAGAGTTTTACTTACTCAAAAGCTTCAATTTTGACCCGTTTCAGGCACAGAAATGACTTTAAACACACTTATTCTAGTTAACAAAGTCATAATTCACATCCAACAGTCATTTAGAGTCAAAAGATTAAATGTTGAAATTTCATCCATATTGACCATTTTGGGATCGTTCAACAGGTCCGGAGTCATCGTTTTTCATCCGAAAATTGATTTTTTGGACTGTACCAAAAATGATTCAAAATGTCGATTGGATCGTGCATCATGTTGAATAACCACTTTATAAACCCTCACAGTGACCAGAATTGCCATTTTTACAGAGTTGGGCTTACTCAAAAGCTTCCATTTTGACCCGTTTCAGGCACAGAAATGACTTTAAACACACTTATTTTAGTTGACAAAGTCATAATTCACATCCAACAGTCATTTAGAGTCAAAAGATTAAATGTTGAAATTTCATCCATATTGACCATTTTGGGATCGTTCGACAGGTCCGGAGTCATCGTTTTTCATCAGAAAATTGATTTTTTGGACTGTACCAAAAATGATTCAAAATGTCAATTGGATCATGCCTCATGTTGAATAACCACTTTATAAACCCTCACAGTGACCAAAATTGACATTTTTACAGAGTTTTGCTTACTCAAAAGCTTCAATTTTGACCCATTTCAGGCACAGAAATGACTTTAAACTAACTTATTTTAGTTGACAAATTCATAATTAACATCCAACAGTCATTTAGAGTCAAAAGATTAAATGTTAAAATGTCATCATTATAGACCATTTTGGGATCGTTCAACAGGTCCGGAGTCATCGTTTTTCATCAGAAAATTGATATTTTGTACTGTACCAAAAATGATTCAAAATGTCAATTGGATCATGCCTCATGTTGAATGACCACTTTTTAAACCCTCACAGTGACCAAAATTGCCATTTTTACAGAGTTTTGCTTACTCAAAAGCTTCCATTTTGACCCGTTTCAGGCACAGAAATGACTTTAAACACACCTATTTTAGTTGACAAAGTCACAATTCACATCCAACAGTCATTTAGAGTCAAAAGATTAAATGTTGAAATTTCATCCATATTGACCATTTTGGGATCGTTCGACAGGTCCGGAGTCATCGTTTTTCATCCGAAAATTGATTTTTTGGACTGTACCAAAAATGATTCAAAATGTCGATTGGATCGTGCATCATGTTGAATAACCACTTTATAAACCCTCACAGTGACCAGAATTGCCATTTTTACAGAGTTGGGCTTACTCAAAAGCTTCCATTTTGACCCGTTTCAGGCACAGAAATGACTTTAAACACACTTATTTTAGTTGACAAAGTCATAATTCACATCCAACAGTCATTTAGAGTCAGAAGATTAAATGTTGAAATTTCATCCATATTGACCATTTTGGGATCGTTCGACAGGTCCGGAGTCATCGTTTTTCATCAGAAAATTGATTTTTTGGACTGTACCAAAAATGATTCAAAATGTCAATTGGATCATGCCTCATGTTGAATAACCACTTTATAAACCCTCACAGTGACCAAAATTGACATTTTTATAGAGTTTTGCTTACTCAAAAGCTTCAATTTTGACCCATTTCAGGCACAGAAATGACTTTAAACACACTTATTTTAGTTGACAAAGTCATAATTAACATCCAACAGTCATTTAGAGTCAAAAGATTAAATGTTAAAATGTCATCATTATAGACCATTTTGGGATCGTTCGACAGGTCCGGAGTCATCGTTTTTCATCAGAAAATTGATATTTTGTACTGTACCAAAAATGATTCAAAATGTCAATTGGATCATGCCTCATGTTGAATGACAACTTTTTAAACCCTCACAGTGACCAAAATTGCCATTTTTACAGAGTTTTGCTTACTCAAAAGCTTCCATTTTGACCCGTTTCAGGCACAGAAATGACTTTAAACACACTTATTTTAGTTGAAAAAGTCATAATTCACATCCAACAGTCATTTAGAGTCAAAAGATACAATTTTAAAATTTCATCCATATTGACCATTTTGGGATCGTTCGACAGGTCCGGAGTCATCGTTTTTCATCAGAAAATTGATATTTTGTACTGTACCAAAAATGATTCAAAATGTCAATTGGATCGTTCCTCAGGTTGAATAACCACTTTTTAAACACTCACAGTGACCAAAATTGCCATTTTTACAGAGTTTTGCTTACTCAAAAGCTTCAATTTTGACCCGTTTCAGGCACAGACATGAATTTAAACACACTTATTCCAGTTGACAAAGTCATAATTCACATCCAACAGTCATTTAGAGTCAAAAGATTAAATGTTAAAATTTCATCATTATAGACCATTTTGGGATCGTTCGACAGGTCCGGAGTCATCGTTTTTCATCCGAAAATTGATTTTTTGGACTGTACCAAAAATGATTCAAAATGTCAATTGGATCATGCCTCATGTTGAATAACCACTTTTTAAACCATCATAGTGACCAAAATTGCCATTTTTCAGAGTTTTGCTTACTCAAAGCTTCCATTTTGACACGTTTCAGGCACAGAAATGATTTTAAACACACTTATTCTAGTTGACAAAGTCATAATTCACACCCAACAGTCATTTAGAGTCAAAAGATTAAATGTTGAAATTTCATCCTTATAGACCATTTTGGGATCGTTCGACAGGTCCGGAGTCATCGTTTTTTATCCGAAAATGGATTTTTTGGACTGTACCAAAAATGATTCAATATGTCAATTGGATCGTGCCTCATGTTGAATAACCACTTTTTAAACCCTCACAGTGACCAAAATTGCCATTTTTACAGAGTTTTGCTTACTCAAAAGCTTCAATTTTGACCCGTTTCAGGCACAGAAATGACTTTAAACACACTTATTTTAGTTGACAAAGCCATAATTCACATTCAACAGTCATTTAGAGTCAAAAGATTAAATGTTAAAATGTCATCATTATAGACCATTTTGGGATCGTTCGACAGGTCCGGAGTCATCGTTTTTTATCCGAAAATTGATTTTTTGGACTGTATCTAAAATGATTCAAAATGTCAATTGGATCATGCCTCATGTTGAATAACCACTTTTTAAACCCTCACAGTGACCAAAATTGCCATTTTTACAGAGTTTTGCTTATTCAAAAGCTTCCTATTTGACCCGTTTCAGGCACAGAAATGACTTTAAACACACTTATTTTAGTTGACAAAGTCATAATTCACATCCAACAGTAATTTAGAGTCAAAAGATTAAATGTTAAAATGTCATCATTATAGACCATTTTGGGATCGTTTGACAGGTCCGGAGTCATCGTTTTTCATCCGAAAATTGATTTTTTGGACTGTACCAAAAATGATTCAAAATGTCAATTGGATCATGCCTCATGTTGAATAACCACTTTTTAAACCCTCACAGTGACCAAAATTGCCATTTTTACAGAGTTTTGCTTACTCAAAAGCTTCAATTTTGACCCGTTTCAGGCACAGAAATGACTTTAAACACACTTATTTTAGTTGACAATGTCATAATTCACATCCAACAGTAATTTAGAGTCAAAAGATTAAATGTTAAAATGTCATCATTATAGACCATTTTGGGATCGTTCGACAGGTCCGGAGTCATCGTTTTTCATCCGAAAATTGATTTTTTGGACTGTACCAAAAATGATTCAAAATGTCAATTGGATCATGCCTCATGTTGAATAACCACTTTTTAAACCCTCACAGTGACCAAAATTGCCATTTTTACAGAGTTTTGCTTACTCAAAAGCTTCCATTTTGACCCGTTTCAGGCACAGAAATGACTTTAAACACACCTATTTTAGTTGACAAAGTCACAATTCACATCCAACAGTCATTTAGAGTCAAAAGATTAAATGTTGAAATTTCCTCCATATTGACCATTTTGGGATCGTTCGACAGGTCCGGAGTCATCGTTTTTCATCCGAAAATTGATTTTTTGGACTGTACCAAAAATGATTAAAAATGTCGATTGGATCGTGCATCATGTTGAATAACCACTTTATAAACCCTCACAGTGACCAGAATTGCCATTTTTACAGAGTTGGGCTTACTCAAAAGCTTCCCTTTTGACCCGTTTCAGGCACAGAAATGACTTTAAACACACTTATTTCAGTTGACAAAGTCATAATTCACATCCAACAGTCATTTAGAGTCAAAAGATTAAATGTTAAAATTTCATCATTATAGACCATTTTGGGATCGTTCGACAGGTCCGGAGTCATCGTTTTTCATCCGAAAATTGATTTTTTGGACTGTACCAAAAATGATTCAAAATGTCAATTGGATCATGCCTCATGTTGAATAACCACTTTTTAAACCATCATAGTGACCAAAATTGCCATTTTTACAGAGTTTTGCTTACTCAAAAGCTTCCATTTTGACCCGTTTCAGGCACAGAAATGACTTTAAACACACCTATTTTAGTTGACAAAGTCACAATTCACATCCAACAGTCATTTAGAGTCAAAAGATTAAATGTTGAAATTTCCTCCATATTGACCATTTTGGGATCGTTCGACAGGTCCGGAGTCATCATTTTTCATCCGAAAATTGATTTTTTGGACTGTACCAAAAATGATTAAAAATGTCGATTGGATCGTGCATCATGTTGAATAACCACTTTATAAACCCTCACAGTGACCAGAATTGCCATTTTTACAGAGTTGGGCTTACTCAAAAGCTTCCCTTTTGACCCGTTTCAGGCACAGAAATGACTTTAAACACACTTATTTTAGTTGACAAAGTCATAATTCACATCCAACAGTCATTTAGAGTCAAAAGATTAAATGTTAAAATTTCATCATTATAGACCATTTTGGGATCGTTCGACAGGTCCGGAGTCATCGTTTTTCATCCGAAAATTGATTTTTTGGACTGTACCAAAAATGATTCAAAATGTCAATTGGATCATGCCTCATGTTGAATAACCACTTTTTAAACCATCATAGTGACCAAAATTGCCATTTTTACAGAGTTTTGCTTACTCAAAAGCTTCAATTTTGACCCGTTTCAGGCACAAAAATGACTTTAAACACACTTATTTTAGTTGACAAAGCCATAATTCACATTCAACAGTCATTTAGAGTCAAAAGATTAAATGTTAAAATGTCATCATTATAGACCATTTTGGGATCGTTTGACAGGTCCGGAGTCATCGTTTTTCATCCGAAAATTGATTTTTTGGACTGTACCAAAAATGATTCAAAATGTCAATTGGATCATGCCTCATGTTGATTAACCACTTTTTAAACCCTCACAGTGTCCAAAATTGCCATTTTTACAGAGTTTTGCTTATTCAAAAGCTTCCTATTTGACCCGTTTCAGGCACAGAAATGACTTTAAACACACTTATTTTAGTTGACAAAGTCATAATTCACATCCAACAGTAATTTAGAGTCAAAAGATTAAATGTTAAAATTTCATCATTATAGACCATTTTGGGATCGTTTGACAGGTCCGGAGTCATCGTTTTTCATCCGAAAATTGATTTTTTGGACTGTACCAAAAATGATTCAAAATGTCAATTGGATCATGCCTCATGTTGAATAACCACTTTTTAAACCCTCACAGTGACCAAAATTGCCATTTTTACAGAGTTTTGCTTACTCAAAAGCTTCAATTTTGACCCGTTTCAGGCACAGAAATGACTTTAAACACACTTATTCTAGTTAACAAAGTCATAATTCACATCCAACAGTCATTTAGAGTCAAAAGATTAAATGTTGAAATTTCATCCATATTGACCATTTTGGGATCGTTCGACAGGTCCGGAGTCATCGTTTTTTATCCGAAAATTGATTTTTTGGACTGTACCAAAAATGATTCAAAATGTCAATTGGATCATGCCTCATGTTGAATAACCACTTTTTAAACCCTCACAGTGACCAAAATTGCCATTTTTACAGAGTTTTGCTTACTCAAAAGCTTCAATTTTGACCCGTTTCAGGCACAGAAATGACTTTAAACACACTTATTTTAGTTGACAAAGTCATAATTCACATCCAACAGTAATTTAGAGTCAAAAGATTAAATGTTAAAATGTCATCATTATAGACCATTTTGGGATCGTTCGACAGGTCCGGAGTCATCGTTTTTCATCCGAAAATTGATTTTTTGGACTGTACCAAAAATGATTCAAAATGTCAATTGGATCATGCCTCATGTTGAATAACCACTTTTTAAACCCTCACAGTGACCAAAATTGCCATTTTTACAGAGTTTTGCTTACTCAAAAGCTTCCATTTTGACCTGTTTCAGGCACAGAAATGACTTTAAACACACCTATTTTAGTTGACAAAGTCACAATTCACATCCAACAGTCATTTAGAGTCAAAAGATTAAATGTTGAAATTTCCTCCATATTGAACATTTTGGGATCGTTCGACAGGTCCGGAGTCATCGTTTTTCATCCGAAAATTGATTTTTTGGACTGTACCAAAAATGATTAAAAATGTCGATTGGATCGTGCATCATGTTGAATAACCACTTTATAAACCCTCACAGTGACCAGAATTGCCATTTTTACAGAGTTGGGCTTACTCAAAAGCTTCCCTTTTGACCCGTTTCAGGCACAGAAATGACTTTAAACACACTTATTTTAGTTGACAAAGTCATAATTCACATCCAACAGTCATTTAGAGTCAAAAGATTAAATGTTAAAATTTCATCATTATAGACCATTTTGGGATCGTTCGACAGGTCCGGAGTCATCGTTTTTCATCCGAAAATTGATTTTTTGGACTGTACCAAAAATGATTCAAAATGTCAATTGGATCATGCCTCATGTTCAATAACCACTTTTTAAACCATCATAGTGACCAAAATTGCCATTTTTACTGAGTTTTGCTTACTCAAAAGCTTCCATTTTGACACGTTTCAGGAACAGAAATGATTTTAAACACACTTATTCTAGTTGACAAAGTCATAATTCACACCCAACAGTCATTTAGAGTCAAAAGATTAAATGTTGAAATTTCATCATTATAGACCATTTTGGGATCGTTCGACAGGTCCGGAATCATCGTTTTTTATCCGAAAATTGATTTTTTGGACTGTACCAAAAATGATTCAATATGTCAATTGGATCGTGCCTCATGTTGAATAACCACTTTTTAAACCCTCACAGTGACCAAAATTGCCATTTTTACAGAGTTTTGCTTATTCAAAAGCTTCAATTTTGACCCGTTTCAGGCACAGAAATGACTTTAAACACACTTATTTTAGTTGACAAAGCCATAATTCACATTCAACAGTCATTTAGAGTCAAAAGATTAAATGTTAAAATGTCATCATTATAGACCATTTTGGGATCGTTCGACAGGTCCGGAGTCATCGTTTTTCATCCGAAAATTGATTTTTTGGACTGTACCAAAAATGATTCAAAATGTCAATTGGATCATGCCTCATGTTGAATAACCACTTTTTAAACCCTCACAGTGACCAAAATTGCCATTTTTACAGAGTTTTGCTTATTCAAAAGCTTCCTTTTTGACCCGTTTCAGGCACAGAAATGACTTTAAACACACCTATTTTAGTTGACAAAGTCACAATTCACATCCAACAGTCATTTAGAGTCAAAAGATTAAATGTTGAAATTTCCTCCATATTGAACATTTTGGGATCGTTCGACAGGTCCGGAGTCATCGTTTTTCATCCGAAAATTGATTTTTTGGACTGTACCAAAAATGATTAAAAATGTCGATTGGATCGTGCATCATGTTGAATAACCACTTTATAAACCCTCACAGTGACCAGAATTGCCATTTTTACAGAGTTGGGCTTACTCAAAAGCTTCCCTTTTGACCCGTTTCAGGCACAGAAATGACTTTAAACACACTTATTTTAGTTGACAAAGTCATAATTCACATCCAACAGTCATTTAGAGTCAAAAGATTAAATGTTAAAATTTCATCATTATAGACCATTTTGGGATCGTTCGACAGGTCCGGAGTCATCGTTTTTCATCCGAAAATTGATTTTTTGGACTGTACCAAAAATGATTCAAAATGTCAATTGGAACATGCCTCATGTTGAATAACCACTTTTTAAACCATCATAGTGACCAAAATTGCCATTTTTACTGAGTTTTGCTTACTCAAAAGCTTCCATTTTGACACGTTTCAGGCACAGAAATGATTTTAAACACACTTATTCTAGTTGACAAAGTCATAATTCACACCCAACAGTCATTTAGAGTCAAAAGATTAAATGTTAAAATGTCATCATTATAGACCATTTTGGGATCGTTCGACAGGTCCGGAGTCATCGTTTTTCATCCGAAAATTGATTTTTTGGACTGTACCAAAAATGATTCAAAATGTCAATTGGATCATGCCTCATGTTGAATAACCACTTTTTAAACCCTCACAGTGACCAAAATTGCCATTTTTACAGAGTTTTGCTTACTCAAAAGCTTCCATTTTGACCCGTTTCAGGCACAGAAATGACTTTAAACACACCTATGTTAGTTGACAAAGTCACAATTCACATCCAACAGTCATTTAGAGTCAAAAGATTAAATGTTGAAATTTCATCCATATTGACCATTTTGGGATCGTTCGACAGGTCCGGAGTCATCGTTTTTCATCCGAAAATTGATTTTTTGGACTGTACCAAAAATGATTCAAAATGTCGATTGGATCGTGCATCATGTTGAATAACCACTTTATAAACCATCACAGTGACCAGAATTGCCATTTTTACAGAGTTGGGCTTACTCAAAAGCTTCCCTTTTGACCCGTTTCAGGCACAGAAATGACTTTAAACACACTTATTTTAGTTGACAAAGTCATAATTCACATCCAACAGTCATTTAGAGTCAAAAGATTAAATGTTGAAATTTCATCCATATTGACCATTTTGGGATCGTTTGACAGGTCCGGAGTCATCGTTTTTTATCCGAAAATTGATTTTTTGGACTGTACCAAAAATGATTCAAAATGTCAATTGGATCATGCCTCATGTTGAATAACCACTTTTTAATCCCTCACAGTGACCAAAATTGCCATTTTTACAGAGTTTTGCTTACTCAAAAGCTTCAATTTTGACCCGTTTCAGGCACAGAAATGACTTTAAACACACTTATTTTAGTTGACAAAGTCATAATTCACATCCAACAGTAATTTAGAGTCAAAAGATTAAATGTTAAAATGTCATCATTTTAGACCATTTTGGGATCGTTCGACAGGTCCGGAGTCATCGTTTTTCATCCGAAAATTGATTTTTTGGACTGTACCAAAAATTATTCAAAATGTCAATTGGATCATGCCTCAGGTTGAATAACCACTTTTTCAACCTTCACAGTGACCAAAATTGCAATTTTTACAGAGTTTTACTTACTCAAACGCTTCAATTTTGACCCGTTTCAGGCACAGAAATGACTTTAAACACACTTATTCTAGTTAACAAAGTCATAATTCACATCCAACAGTCATTTAGAGTCAAAAGATTAAATGTTGAAATTTCATCCATATTGACCATTTTGGGATCGTTCAACAGGTCCGGAGTCATCGTTTTTCATCCGAAAATTGATTTTTTGGACTGTACGAAAAATGATTCAAAATGTCAATTGGATCATGCCTCATGTTGAATAACCACTTTTTAAACCCTCACAGTGACCAAAATTGCCATTTTTACAGAGTTTTGCTTACTCAAAAGCTTCCATTTTGACCCGTTTCAGGCACAGAAATGACTTTAAACACATCTATTTTAGTTGACAAAGTCACAATTCACATCCAACAGTCATTTAGAGTCAAAAGATTAAATGTTGAAATTTCATCCATATTGACCATTTTGGGATCGTTCGACAGGTCCGGAGTCATCGTTTTTCATCCGAAAATTGATTTTTTGGACTGTACCAAAAATGATTCAAAATGTCGATTGGATCGTGCATCATGTTGATTAACCACTTTATAAACCCTCACAGTGACCAGAATTGCCATTTTTACAGAGTTGGGCTTACTAAAAAGCTTCCCTTTTGACCCGTTTCAGGCACAGAAATGACTTTAAACACACTTATTTTAGTTGACAAAGTCATAATTCACATCCAACAGTCATTTAGAGTCAAAAGATTAAATGTTGAAATTTCATCCATATTGACCATTTTGGGATCGTTCGACAGGTCCGGAGTCATCGTTTTTCATCAGAAAATTGATTTTTTGGACTGTACCAAAAATGATTCAAAATGTCAATTGGATCATGCCTCATGTTGAATAACCACTTTTTAAACCCTCACAGGGACCAAAATTGCCATTTTTACAGAGTTTTGCTTACTCAAAAGCTTCAAATTTGACCCGTTTCAGGCACAGAAATGACTTTAAACACACTTATTTTAGTTGACAAAGTCATAATTCACATCCAACCGTAATTTAGAGTCAAAAGATAAAATGTTAAAATTTCATCATTATAGACCATTTTGGGATCGTTCGACAGGTCCGGAGTCATCGTTTTTCATCCGAAAATTGATTTTTTGGACTGTACCAAAAATGATTCAAAATGTCAATTGGATCGTGCCTCTTGTTGAATAACCACTTTTTAAACCCTCACAGTGACCAAAATTGCCATTTTTACAGAGTTTTGCTTACTCAAAAGCTTCCATTTTGACCCGTTTCAGGCACAGAAATGACTTTAAACACACTTATTTTAGTTGAAAAAGTCATAATTCACATCCAACAGTCATTTAGAGTCAAAAGATACAATTTTAAAATTTCATCCATATTGACCATTTTGGGATCGTTCGACAGGTCCGGAGTCATCGTTTTTCATCAGAAAATTGATATTTTGTACTGTACCAAAAATGATTCAAAATGTCAATTGGATCGTTCCTCAGGTTGAATAACCACTTTTTAAACACTCACAGTGACCAAAATTGCCATTTTTACAGAGTTTTGCTTACTCAAAAGCTTCAATTTTGACCCGTTTCAGGCACAGACATGAATTTAAACACACTTATTCCAGTTGACAAAGTCATAATTCACATCCAACAGTCATTTAGAGTCAAAAGATTAAATGTTAAAATTTCATCATTATAGACCATTTTGGGATCGTTCGACAGGTCCGGAGTCATCGTTTTTCATCCGAAAATTGATTTTTTGGACTGTACCAAAAATGATTCAAAATGTCAATTGGATCATGCCTCATGTTGAATAACCACTTTTTAAACCATCATAGTGACCAAAATTGCCATTTTTCAGAGTTTTGCTTACTCAAAGCTTCCATTTTGACACGTTTCAGGCACAGAAATGATTTTAAACACACTTATTCTAGTTGACAAAGTCATAATTCACACCCAACAGTCATTTAGAGTCAAAAGATTAAATGTTGAAATTTCATCCTTATAGACCATTTTGGGATCGTTCGACAGGTCCGGAGTCATCGTTTTTTATCCGAAAATGGATTTTTTGGACTGTACCAAAAATGATTCAATATGTCAATTGGATCGTGCCTCATGTTGAATAACCACTTTTTAAACCCTCACAGTGACCAAAATTGCCATTTTTACAGAGTTTTGCTTACTCAAAAGCTTCAATTTTGACCCGTTTCAGGCACAGAAATGACTTTAAACACACTTATTTTAGTTGACAAAGCCATAATTCACATTCAACAGTCATTTAGAGTCAAAAGATTAAATGTTAAAATGTCATCATTATAGACCATTTTGGGATCGTTCGACAGGTCCGGAGTCATCGTTTTTTATCCGAAAATTGATTTTTTGGACTGTATCTAAAATGATTCAAAATGTCAATTGGATCATGCCTCATGTTGAATAACCACTTTTTAAACCCTCACAGTGACCAAAATTGCCATTTTTACAGAGTTTTGCTTATTCAAAAGCTTCCTATTTGACCCGTTTCAGGCACAGAAATGACTTTAAACACACTTATTTTAGTTGACAAAGTCATAATTCACATCCAACAGTAATTTAGAGTCAAAAGATTAAATGTTAAAATGTCATCATTATAGACCATTTTGGGATCGTTTGACAGGTCCGGAGTCATCGTTTTTCATCCGAAAATTGATTTTTTGGACTGTACCAAAAATGATTCAAAATGTCAATTGGATCATGCCTCATGTTGAATAACCACTTTTTAAACCCTCACAGTGACCAAAATTGCCATTTTTACAGAGTTTTGCTTACTCAAAAGCTTCAATTTTGACCCGTTTCAGGCACAGAAATGACTTTAAACACACTTATTTTAGTTGACAATGTCATAATTCACATCCAACAGTAATTTAGAGTCAAAAGATTAAATGTTAAAATGTCATCATTATAGACCATTTTGGGATCGTTCGACAGGTCCGGAGTCATCGTTTTTCATCCGAAAATTGATTTTTTGGACTGTACCAAAAATGATTCAAAATGTCAATTGGATCATGCCTCATGTTGAATAACCACTTTTTAAACCCTCACAGTGACCAAAATTGCCATTTTTACAGAGTTTTGCTTACTCAAAAGCTTCCATTTTGACCCGTTTCAGGCACAGAAATGACTTTAAACACACCTATTTTAGTTGACAAAGTCACAATTCACATCCAACAGTCATTTAGAGTCAAAAGATTAAATGTTGAAATTTCCTCCATATTGACCATTTTGGGATCGTTCGACAGGTCCGGAGTCATCGTTTTTCATCCGAAAATTGATTTTTTGGACTGTACCAAAAATGATTAAAAATGTCGATTGGATCGTGCATCATGTTGAATAACCACTTTATAAACCCTCACAGTGACCAGAATTGCCATTTTTACAGAGTTGGGCTTACTCAAAAGCTTCCCTTTTGACCCGTTTCAGGCACAGAAATGACTTTAAACACACTTATTTCAGTTGACAAAGTCATAATTCACATCCAACAGTCATTTAGAGTCAAAAGATTAAATGTTAAAATTTCATCATTATAGACCATTTTGGGATCGTTCGACAGGTCCGGAGTCATCGTTTTTCATCCGAAAATTGATTTTTTGGACTGTACCAAAAATGATTCAAAATGTCAATTGGATCATGCCTCATGTTGAATAACCACTTTTTAAACCATCATAGTGACCAAAATTGCCATTTTTACAGAGTTTTGCTTACTCAAAAGCTTCCATTTTGACCCGTTTCAGGCACAGAAATGACTTTAAACACACCTATTTTAGTTGACAAAGTCACAATTCACATCCAACAGTCATTTAGAGTCAAAAGATTAAATGTTGAAATTTCCTCCATATTGACCATTTTGGGATCGTTCGACAGGTCCGGAGTCATCATTTTTCATCCGAAAATTGATTTTTTGGACTGTACCAAAAATGATTAAAAATGTCGATTGGATCGTGCATCATGTTGAATAACCACTTTATAAACCCTCACAGTGACCAGAATTGCCATTTTTACAGAGTTGGGCTTACTCAAAAGCTTCCCTTTTGACCCGTTTCAGGCACAGAAATGACTTTAAACACACTTATTTTAGTTGACAAAGTCATAATTCACATCCAACAGTCATTTAGAGTCAAAAGATTAAATGTTAAAATTTCATCATTATAGACCATTTTGGGATCGTTCGACAGGTCCGGAGTCATCGTTTTTCATCCGAAAATTGATTTTTTGGACTGTACCAAAAATGATTCAAAATGTCAATTGGATCATGCCTCATGTTGAATAACCACTTTTTAAACCATCATAGTGACCAAAATTGCCATTTTTACAGAGTTTTGCTTACTCAAAAGCTTCAATTTTGACCCGTTTCAGGCACAAAAATGACTTTAAACACACTTATTTTAGTTGACAAAGCCATAATTCACATTCAACAGTCATTTAGAGTCAAAAGATTAAATGTTAAAATGTCATCATTATAGACCATTTTGGGATCGTTTGACAGGTCCGGAGTCATCGTTTTTCATCCGAAAATTGATTTTTTGGACTGTACCAAAAATGATTCAAAATGTCAATTGGATCATGCCTCATGTTGATTAACCACTTTTTAAACCCTCACA